>NC_135547.1:81610594-81910594 GCF_045843805.1 Urocitellus parryii
GGCGTTACTGTTAGGTTTAGGATTAGGGTTAGTGTCAGGTTTAGAGTTTGGTTCAGTTGTAATGAAAGAGTTAGGGTTAGGTTTACGTTATGGTTTGGGTTAGTGTTAGTGTTAGGTTTAGCTTTTGGGTTCTGGTTAGGTTTCGGTTTAGGGTTAGGGTTAAGGTTATTGTTATTGTTATAGTTAGGGTTACTGTTAGCTTTAGGTAAGGGTTAAGGTTAAAGTTAGAGTTAGTGTTATGTATAGGATTACAGTTAAGTTTAAGATTACGGTTAGTTAGATTTCAGGTTAGGAATAGGGTTAGGGTTACCATTAGGGTTAGGTTTATGTTTAGGTTTAGGTGTAGGTTAAGGTTTAGGGTTACTGTTAGGATTAGGGTTAGAGTTCATGTTAGGGTTAGGGTTAGGGCTAGTGAAAGTTTTAGAATTAGGGTTAAAGTTAGGTTTAGTGTTAAAATTACAGTTAGAGTTTTTGTTAGTGTTATGGTTACTGTTGTTTTTTTGAGTTAATTTTAGGTTTAGGATTAGGGTTAGGTTTAGTGTAAATTTAGGTTTAGGTTAGGGTTTTGTTAGGGTTAGGGTTATGGTTAAGGTTAGGGTTTATTTTATGGTTAGTGTTAGGGGTAGGATTAGGGTTAGGGTTGCAGTTAGTATTAGGGTTAGTTTAAGGTTTAGGGATAGTGTTAGGGTTAGGATTAGGGTTAGTGTTAGGATTAGTGTCAGCGTTAGGTTAAGATTTTGGTTTAGGGTTATAAATAGAGTTAGTGTAAGTGTTAGGTTTAGGGTAGGATTAGTGTTAGGGTTAGGTTTTGGGATAGGGTTAGTGTTACGGTTAGGGTTAGGTCAGTGTTAGTGTTAGGGTTATTCTTAATATTGATGTTAGGTTAGAGTTTAGTGTTTGTGCTAAGGATAGGGTTAGGGTTAGGTTTAGGATAGGCTTAGTTTTTGGTTTAGGGTTTGTGTTAGGGTTAGGGTTAGGGTTAGTGTAGGGTTTAGGTATAGGGTTAGTGTTAGGGTTAGTATTAGAGTTACGGTTAGGGTTAGCATTTTTATTTAAGCATTATATTTAAGTTTTAGCATTATAATTTTGTTTTAGCATTATAATTAAGTTTAGGTTTACCGTTAGAGTTAGGATTAAGGTTAGTGTCAGGTTTAGAGTTAGATTTAGATTTAATGTAAGGGTTAGAGTTTCAGTTCGGGTTAGGGTTAGGTTTTGGGTTAGTGTTAGGGTTAGGTTTAGGGTTCAGGTTACGGATAGGGTTAGTGTTTGCATTACTGTTAGGGTTACGGTTAGGGTTCGAATTAGATTTCACATTAGGTTTAGGGTTAAGTTTGTTGTTATTGTTAGGGTTAGTGTTACTCTTAGGTTTAGGTAAGGGTTGGGTTTAGGTTAGGTTTAGTGTTATGCTTAGGATTAGAGTTAGGTTTATGTTTAGAATTACGGTTAGAGATAGGTTTCGGGTTAGGGTTATGATTAGGATTACTGTTAGGGATAGCTTTAGGGTTAGGATTAGGTTTAGGGTTAGGTGTAGGGTAAGGATTAGGGTTACTGTTAGGGTTAGGGTTAGAATTCGTGTTAGGTTTAGGGTTAGCATTATTGTAAGTTTTAGGGTTATGGTTAAAGTTAGGGTTAGTGTTAAAATTATGGTTAGAGTTTTGGTTAGTGTTATGCTTACTGTTGTTGTTTTAGTTAAGTTTAGGTTTAGGATTAGGGTTAGGGTTAGTGTTAGGGTAAATATAGGGTTAGGATTATGGTTAGGTTAGGGTTAGAGTTATGGTTAAGGTTAGGGTTTATGTTATGGTTAGTGTTAGTGTTAGGATTAGGGTTAGGGTTGTGGTTAAAATTAGGGTTAGTTTTAGGTTTAGTGATAGTGAGGGTTAGGGTTAGTGTTAAGAATAGGGTCAGCATTAGGTTAAGGTTTAGGTTTAGGTTTATTAATAGAGTTAGTGTTAGTGTTAGGATTAAGGTTAGGGTAAGTGTTAGGGTTAGGGATAGGATAGAGATAGGGTTAGGCTAAGGGTTATTGTTAGGGTTGGGGTTAGATTTGGGTTTAGGTTTTTTGCTAAGAATAGGGTTAAGGTTACGTTTAGGATAGGGTTAGTGTTTGGTTTGGGTTCATGTTAGGGTTAGGGTTAGGGTTAGTGTAGGGTTTAGGTTTAGAGTTAGTGTTAAGATTAGTATTAGGGTTAAGGTTAGGTTAAGCATTAGTGTTTGTTTTAGCCTTATAATTAGGTTTAGGTTTACTGTTATGGATAGGATTAGGGTTAGTGTAAGGTTTAGAGTTAGGTTTAGTTTTAATGTCAGTGTTAGTGTTCGGATTAGGGTTCTGGTTAGAATTTGGGTTAGTGTTAGGGTGAGGTTTAGGGTTTGGGTTAGGTTTCAGGTCAGGGTTAGGATTAAGGTTATTGTTATAGTTAGGGTTAGAATTACTGTTAGGTTTAGGTAAGGGTTAGGGTTAAGTTTAGGGTTAGTGTTATGGTTAGGATAAGGGTTAGGTTTAGAGTTAGAATTATGGTTAGTGATAGGTTTCAGGTTAGGGTTACGGTTAGGGTTACTGTTAGTGTTAGGTTTAGGGTTACGTTTAGGGTTAGGGTTATGTGTAGAGTAAGGATTAGGGTTACTGTTAGGGTTAGAGTTAGAATTTGTGTTAGGTTTAGAGTTAGGTTTAGCGTAAGATTTAGGGTTAGTGTTAGGGTTAGGGTTAGTTTTGGGGTTAGTTTTAGGGTTAGGGTTATGGTTAGAGTTAGGATTAGGGTTAGGATTAGGGTTAGTGTTAGGTTAGGATTAGGGTTAGGGTAAGTTTAGGGTTAGGTCTATTGTTAGGGTTAGGGTTTGTGTTATGGTTAGGTTTATGTTAGGTTTAGGGGTAGGGTTAGTGTTAAATTTAGGATTAGTGTTAGTGTTAGGGTTATGCTTAAGGTAAGGTTTAGGGTTAGGGTTAGGTTATGATTACAATTAGTGTTACTGTTAGGGTTAGGGTGAGTTTTAGTGTTAGGGTTAGGGTTAGTGTTAAGGTTAGTATTAGGTTTATGGTTAGTGTAATTGTTAGGGTTAGTGTTATGATTAGGATAAGGTTTAGGGTTAGTTTGTGGGTTAGGGTTAAATTAGCATTAGGGTTATTTTTAGAGTAGTGTTAGAGTTAGGGTTAGGGTTGGGATTAGGTTTCATTTTAGGGATAGCGTTAGGGTTAGGTTTACTTAGGGTTAGTGTTAGGGTAATGGTTCGTGTTAGGGTTAAGGTTAGTGTTTGATTTAGGTTTAGGTTTGGGGTGAGGCTTAGTGTTACTGTTAGGTTTAGGGTTAGTGTTAGGGTTAGGGTTAGGGTAGGATTAGGGCTAGTATTAGGTTTAGGGTTAGGGGTACTGTTAGAGTTTGATTAGGGTAAAGGTAAGGTTGAGAGTTAGGGTTATGATTACAGTTAATATTACTGTTAGGGTTTGGGTTAGGGTGAGTGTTAGATTTAGAGTTAGGGTTATGGTTAAGTTTAGTGTTAGGTTCAGGGACAGTGTTATGGTTAGGGTTGCAGTTATCATTAGGATTAGGTTTAGGTTTAGGTTTAGGTTTAGGGTTAGGGTTAGGGTTAGGTTAGGGTTAGGGTTAGAGTTATCATTAATGATAGGTTTAGCATTATGGTTCATGTTAGGATTAGGGTTAGGGTTAGTGTTAGGGTTAGGGTTAGGTTTAGTTTTAATGTAAGGGTTAGGGTTAGGTTTAGGGTTAGGTTTTGGTTAGTGTTAGGGTTAGGGTAAGGGTTCGGGTTATGGTTTATGTTAGGGTTAGGGTTTCTGTCACCATTAGGGTTAGATTTAGGTTTAGCTTCATGGTTAGTATTAGGGTTACCATTAGTGATAGGTTTAGGATTAGTGTTAGGGTTAAGGTTAGGGTTGGGGTTAGTGTTAGGGTTAGGATTAGGTTTAGGTTTAGTGTTAGTGTTAGGAATAGTGTTAGTGTTAGTGTTAGGGTTAGGCTTACGGTTAGTAATAGGGTTAGTGTTAGGGTTAAGGATAGTGTTAGTGTGCTGGGGATGTGGCTCAAGCGGTAGCGCGCTTGCCTGGCATGTGTGTGGCCTGGGGTTACATCCTCAGCACCACATACAAACAAAGATGTTGTGTCCGCTGATAACTAAAAAATAAATATTAAAAATTCTCTCTCTCTCTCTCTCTCTCTCTCTCTCTCTCTCTCTCTCTGTCTCTCTCTCTCTCTCTCTCTCTCTCTAGAAAAAGGAGAGTGTTAGGTTTAGAATCAGTGTTAGTGTTAGGATTAGGGTTATGTTTAGATTTATGTAAGGATTACAGTTAGAGTTAGGTTAGCCTTAGGGCTAGTGTTAGTGTTATGGTTAGGTTTAGTTTTAGGGATAGGGTTAGTTTTAATGTTAGTGTTAGTGTTAGGCTTAGGGTTAGTGTTAAGGTTAGGGTAAGTGTCAGAATTAAGGATTGGTTTAGGGTTAGGGTTAGGTTTAGGGTTAGGGTTTGGGTTAGTGTTAGGGTTAGGGTTAGGGTTATATTTAGGGTTAGTGTTAGGGTTAGTGTTAGGGTTAGGTTTGGTGTAATGTTTAGGGTTAAAATTTGTGTTAGGGTTATGTTTAGATTTAGGTTAGGGTTAGGGTAGGTTTTATTGTTAGGATTAGGGTTAAGGTTAGGCTTAGATAAGGGTTAGGCTAAGCTTAGGTTTAGGGTTAGTATTAGTTTTAGGTTTAGGGTTAGGGTTAGAGTTATTGATAGTTTAGGGTCAGGTTTAGATTTAGGGTTAGTTTTAGGGTTAGGGTTAGTGTTAGAGCTTGGGTTAGTGTCAGGGTTAGTGTTAGGGATAGGTTTGTTTAGGTTTAGGTTTATTGATAGGTTTAGGGTTACAGTTAGGGTTAGGGTCAGATTTATGGTTCTTGTAAGGATTCTATTAGGGTTAGTGTTAGGGTTATGGTTAGAATTACTGTTAGGGTTAGGGTTAGGATTAGATTTAGTTCAAGGATTAGGGTTTGGGTTAGTGTTAGAGTTAGGGTTAGGGTTCGTGTTAGGGTTAGTTTAGGGTTTGTGTTAGTTTTAGCGTTAGACGTTGTGTTAGTGTTACATTTAGGCTTAGTTATAAGCTTAGTGTTAGTGTTATGGTTATGGTTAGGGTTAGTTTTAGGATTTGTGTTTGGGTAAGGTTTAGAGTTAGTTTTGGGGTTAGTGGTAGGGTTACAGTTAGGTTTAGTGTTAGGGTTGGTTTAGGGTTAGGGTTAGGGTTAGTGTTATTTTAGTGTTAGGTTTAAGGTTAGGTTTAGTGTCAGGGTTAGGATTAATGTTAAGGTTGGGTTTATTGTTAGGGTTAGGGTTATGATTAGATTAGGATTAGAATTCATGTTAGGTTTAGGGTTAGGTTTAGGGTGAGAGTTAGTGTTGGGTTCGTTTTAAGGTAAGGGTTATTGATAGCTTTAGGGTTAGGGTTAGGCATAGGTAAGGTTAGGGTTAGGGTTAGGGGAAGGCTTGTGGTTGTGATTAGGGTTAGTTTTACTTTAAGGGTTAGGGTTAGCTTTAGGTTCAGTGTTAGGGCTAGGGTTAGTGATAGGGTTAGTTCAGGTTTAGAGTTTTGGTTAGTTCTAGGGTTAGGGTTAGTTTTAGGGTTAGGGTTTGTTTTAGTGTAAGAATTAGGTTTAGGCTTAAGGTTAGTGTTAGTGTTAAAGTTAGGGTTAGGGTCATGTTTAGGGTTAGTGTTAGGGTTTGCTTTAGGTTTCATGTATGGGTTAGGTTTATGGTTAATCTTAGAGTTACAGTTAAAGTTAGGGTTAGTGTTAGGTGTAGGGTTAGGGCTGGGGTTAGTGTTAGTTTTAGAGTTAGGTTTAGGATTAATGTATGGTTAGTGTGAGGGTTAGTATTAGGTTTAGGGTTAGGTTTACGGTTAGCATTATGGTTAGGTTTAGTGTTAGGTTTAACATTAGATTTAGGTTAGCCTTCGTGTTAGTGTTAGGTTTAGGGTAAATTTATGTTTAGATTTATGTTTAGATTTAAGTTCGGGCTAGGGTTAGTGTTAGGGTTAGTGTCAGGGTTATGTTTAGGGTTAGTTTTAGTTTTATGGTTAGGGTTATGTTGAGGATTAGGGCTAGTGTAAGGGTTAGAGTTAGGGTTAGTTTTAGTTTTAAGTTTAGGGTCATGTTAGTGTTAGGGTTATGGTTAGTGTTAGGGATAGGATGAGCTTAAGGGTTAGTTTGAGTTTTAGTGTTAGAGTTAGGGTTAGAAATAGGGTTAGGGTTAGGAATAAGTTTAGGGTTAGTGCTAGGTTTAGGGTTAGGGTAATTTTAAGGTTAAGTTTAGGGTTAGAGCTAGTTTTAGAGTTAGGATTAGGGTTATGGTTATTCTTAGTTTTAGGGTTAGGGTTAGGTTTAGGGTTAGTTTTAGAGTTAGTTTTAGGGTTAGGATTAGTGTTAATATTAGTGTTAGGTTCAGGGTTATGTTTTGTGTTAGAGTAAGTGTTAGGCTTAGGGTTTGTGTTAGGGTTAGTTATAGGGTTAGGGTTAGTGCTATGTTTATTATTAGAGTTAGAATGAGGCTTAGGATTAGGTTTAGGGGTAGTTTAAGGTTTACTGGTAGGTTAGGGTTAGGGTTAGGGTAAGGGTTAGGGTTAAGGATTTTGTTAGGTTTAGGGTAAGGGTGTGGGTTAGGGTTAGGTTTAGGGTTAGGGTTAGGTTTAGGGTTAGGGTTAGGTTTAGTGTAAGTGTTAGTGTTATGGTTAGGGTTAGAAATACTGTTAGGGTTAGGGATAGGTTTAGGTTTACTTTAGGGTTAGGGTTAGGGTTAGCATTAGGGTTAGAGTTGGTTAATGTTAGGGTTAGGGTTAGGTTATTTTTAGAATTAGCATTAGGGTTAGGAATAGGGTTAGTGTTAGGGTTAGTTTTAGGGTAAGAATTAAGGTTTGTGTTAGGGTAAGGTTTAGGTTTAGGTTTTCTGTAAGGGTTAGTGTTAAAAGATAGTTTTAGGTTTAGGGTTAGCTTTAGGGTTATTGTTTTGTTTAGGATTATGGTTAGGTTTAGGTTTAGTGTTTGGGTTAGTGTTATACTTATGTTCATTTTTAGTGTTAGTGTTAGTGTTAGGGTTAAAAAGAGGGTTAGAGTAGGGCGTAATGTTAGGGTTAGGGTTAGTTTTATGGTTACAGGTAAGTTAATTATAGTGTTAGGGTTAGGGTTATTTTTAATGTAGGGTTAGGGTTAGGGTTAGAATTAGGTTGAGTGATACAGTTAGTTTTGAGTTTAGGGTTAATGTTAGAATTAGGGTTAGGGTTAGTGTTCGTGTTCGTGTTTGTGTTAGGATTAGGGTTACAGTTAGGTAAGAGTTAAGGTTGGTGTTAGGTTATAGTTTGGGTTATGTTTTGCTTTAGGGATTGTGTTAGGTTTATGCTTATGGTTAGAGTTAGGGTTATGTTAGGTTTAGGGTTATTTATATGATTAAGGTTAGGGTTAGAATTAGGTTTAGGTTTAGGGTTAGGATTAGGTTCAGTGTTAGGGTTATGGTTAGTTTTAGGGTTAGGGTTAGGGTAAGGGTTAGCTTTAGGTTTAGGGTTAGGATTATTTTTAGGGTTAGGGTTACGGTTAGGATTTTTGTTAGGGTTAGGTTTAGGGTTAGTGTTAGTTTTAGGTTTAGGGTTAGTGTTAGGGTTAGGGTTGGTATTACGTTTAGTGTTAGGGTTAGGTTTAGGATTAGTGTTTGGGTTAGAGTTAGACTTAGATTTTGTGTTAGTTTTAGGGTTAGAGTTAGGTTTAGTTTTACCGTTAGGGTTAGAGTAACATTGAGGCTTAGGGTTAGTGGTAGGGTAGGGTTATGGTTAGGGTTAGGGTAAGTGTTAGGGTTAGGTTTAGGGTTAGGGTTAGGCTTAGGGTAAGGGTTAGGGTTAGGTTAAGTTTAAGGTTAGGATTAGGGTTACTGTTAGAGTTTAAGTTAATGTTAGGTTTAGGGTTACAGTTTGTGTTTAGGTTAGGTTTAGGGTTTGGTTTAGGGTTAGGGATAGAGTTAGGGTTAGTGTTAGTTATATTATTAGGGAAAGGGTTAGCATTAGGTTTAGGGTTAGGTTTAAATTTAGGTTTGGAGTTAGGCTTAGGTTTAGGATTAGGTTTAGGTTAGGGTTAGGCTTAGTGTTAGGGTTAAGGTTAGGGTAAGGGTTAGGGTAAGGTTTAGGGTAATTGTTTGTGTAAGATTTAAGGTTAGGTTTAGAGTCAGAATTAGGGCTAAAGTTAGGTTTAGTGTTAGTATTAGGGTTAGTGTTCAGGTTAGGGTTAGACTTAGGGTTGCTGTTAGGTTTAGAGTTAGGGTTAAGTTTATGGTTTGTATTAGGATTAGGGTTTTGGTTAGTTTTAGGGTTACAGTTATGATTAGGGTAAGGGTAAAATTTAGGTTTAGGTTTAGGGTTAACTTTAGACTGAGAGTGTTAGAATTAGGTTTAGGGTTAGTGTTAGGTTTAGGTTTTAGGTTAGTGTTAGCTTTAGGGTTAGGGTTTGTGTTGGGGTTACAGTTAGTGTTATGGTTAGGGTTACGATAAAGGTTAGGATTAGGGTTAGGGTTAGGTTAAGATTAGAGTTAGGTTTAGGGTCAGTGTTAGGTTTACAGTAAGGGTTAGGTTAAGTATAGGGTTAAAGTAAAATTAGGGTTAGGGTTAGGTTAATGGTTCATGTTAGGATTAAGGTTAGAGATTGTATTAGGTTTAGTTTTAGGGTTCGGGTTAGGGTTCGGGTTAGGATTAGTGTTAGGGTTAGGGTTATATTTAATGTTAGGTTTAGGGTTAGGGTTGGTGTTAGGGTTAGGGTTAGGGTTAGTGTTATGGTTAGGGTTAGGGTTAGGTTTTCTTTTTTTTTGGTTAGGGTTAGTGTAAGGTTTCGGGTTAGGGTTAGGGAGAGGTTTAGGGTTAGTGTCAGGGTTGGAGTTAGCTTTAGGGTTAGGTTTAGTGTTGTTGTTATGGTTAGAGTTAGGTGTAGGTTGAGGTGCATGTTTAATTTAGAGTTAGTGTTAGGGTAATGGTTAGGGTTAGTGTTACAGAGAGGGTTGGTCTTAGGGTTATGTTCGGGTTAGCATTAGGGTTAGGGTTCGTGTAAGGGTTATGGTTAGGTTTAGTGTTAGGTTTAGGTCTAGGTTGATGGTTAGAGTTAGAGTTAGGTTAGTTTTAGGTTTAGGGTCAGGGTTAGTGTAAGGTGTAGGGTTAGGTTTAGGATTAAGTTTACTCTTAGTGTTAGGGTTATGGTTAGGTTATGGTTATGGTTAGGGTTAGGGTTAGAGTTAGGGTATGTGTTAGGATTTGGGTTAGTGTTACTATTGGTGTTAAGGGTAGGGTTAGGTTAAGTGTTAGGATTAGCGTTAGTTTTGGTTTGTGGTTATATTTAGGTTTAGAGTTAGTGTTGGGATTTGAATTAGGGTAAGTATTAGGTTTACCATTTGGATCAGTGTGAGGGTTAGACATAGGGTTCAGGTGAGGGTTAGGGTTAGGGATAGATAAGGGATAGGCTTAGGTTAGGCTTAGGGTTATGATTTGGGCATTTTTTTTAGAATTAGGGTTTGGGTTAGGGTTAATATTATATTAGGTTTTGGGTTATGTTGAGGATTAGGGTTAGGATTCGGGCTAAGCTTAGGTTTAGGGTTATTGTTATTGTTAGAATTAGGGTTATGATTATGTTCAGGCAAGGGTTAGGTTTAGGTTTAGGGTTAGGTTAGGATAAGGTTTATTTTTAAGGTTAGGGTTAGGGTTGGTCTTAGGTTAGTTTTAGCTTTAGGGTTAGTGTTAGTATTAGTGTTAGCATTAGGTTATCATTTGTGATATTGTTAGGATTAGGTTAGGATTTGTGTTATGGTTAAGATTAGGGATAGTTTTACAGTTAGTATTAGGGTTAGAGCGAGGCTTAGGGTTAGTTTTACTGTAAGGTTAGGGTTAAGGTTAGTGTTAAGGTTAGAGTTAGGGTTAGCATAGAGTTAGGGTTCAGGTTAGTGTTATGTTTAGGTTTAAGGTTAGGGTTATGGTTAGTATAGCGTTAGGGTTGGGTAAGAGTTAGTTTTTAGATTTAGGTTTGAATTAGTGTTAGGGTTAGAGTTAGGGCTAGGGTTAGGGTTAGGGTTAGGGTTATCGTAGGGTTAGGGTTATGGTTTGGGTTAGAGTTTTTGTTATGCTTAGGGTTAGGGTTAGGTTTATTGTTAGGGTTAGTGTTAGGTTTAGGTTTAATGTTAGGGTTATGTTTAGGTTTAGGTTTAGGTTTACAGTTAGCGTGTTATTTTTAGGGTTAGGTTTCAGGTTGGAGTTAGAGTTAGTGTTAAGTTTAGGGTTAGGGTTGTGGTTAGATTTTGAGTAAGGGTTAAGGTTAAGGTTAAGGTTTGGGATAGTTTAGGGTTACTTTTTGCATTAGAATTAGGGTTAGGCTATGGTTAGGGTTCGAGTTAGGATTGGATTTAAAGTTCAGGATATGTTAGGGTTACTTCTTGAATTAGGATAAGGGTAAGGGTTAGTGTTATGTTTAGGGTTAGGGTTAAGGTTAGGGTTAGTTTTTGGTTTAGCCAATCCCTAAAAAACAAATACCAAATGTCTTCTTTGATATAATGAGAGCAACTAAGAACAGAGCAGAGAGGAAGAGCAGGAAGAAAAGATTAACATTAAACAGAGACATGAGGTGGGAGGGAAAGGGAGAAAAAAAGGGAGATTGCATGGAAATGGAGGGAGACCCTCATTGTTATACAAAATTACATATAAGAGGTTGTGAGGGGAATGGGATAACAAACATGGAGGGAAATGAATTACAGTAGATGGGGTAGAGAGAGAAGATGGGAGGAGAGGGGAGGGGGGATAGTAGAGGATAGGAAAGGTAGCAGAATACAACAGCCACTAATATGGCAGTATGTAAAAATGTAAATGTGAATGTGTAACCGATGTGATTCTGCAACCTGTATTTGGGGTAAAAATGGGAGTTCATAACCCACTTGATTCTAATGTATGAAATATGAGATGTCAAGAGCTTTGTAATGTTGTGAACAACCAATAAAAAAAATTAAAAAAAAAGAATTAGAGTTAGAGTTAGGGTTCGGGTTATGTTTAGGATTAGTTTTAGAGTTAGGGTTAGGATTAGAGTTAGGGTTAGAATTATGGTTTGTGTTAGGGTAAGTATTATAATTAGGGTTTGTGTTAGGGTTAAAGTTAGAATTAGGGTTTGGGTTATGGTTAGTAAGAGGGTTATAGTGAGGCATTTTGTTAGGGTTTGGGTTTGTTTTAGAGTAACAGTTAGGTTAGGGTTATTGTTAGGGTTAGAGTTAGGGTTAATGTTAGGGTTAGAGTTAGGATTAGTGTTAGTGTTAAGGTTAAGGTTAAGGTTAAGGTTAAGGTTAGGGATTGGTGTTAGGTTTAGAATTACGTTATTATTAGGTTTAGGGTTAGTGTTAGGATTAGGGTTAGGTTTAGTTTCAGGTTTAGTGTTAGGGTTTCGGTTTAAGTTAGGAAACGGTTAGGGTTACTGTTATGGTAGGGTTCACAGTATGTTTTGTGTTAGAGTTTGTTTTAGGGTTATGGTTATGTTTAGGGTTAGGGTTACTTTAGGCTTAGGGTTAGGGTTAGAGTTAGTGTTAGTGTTAGGGTTAGGGTTACTATTAGGGTTAGGGTTAGTGTTACGTTAGGGTTAGGATTAGTGTTAGGTAAAGGGTTATTGTTAGGGTGAGGTTTAGGTTTAGTGTTAGGGTTAGGGTTAGACTAGGGTTTAGGGTTATGTTTAGGGTTAAGTTAATGTTAGGGTTTGGTATAGGTTTTGTGTTAGTATTATGGTTAGATTTAGTGTTACAGTTAAGGCTAGTGTTAGGGATAGGTTCGGGTTAGGGTTAACGTTTGGGTTTGTGTTAGGGATAGGATTTGGTAAGTGTTAGGTTTAGGTTTAGTTTTAGGGTTAGAGTTAGAGTTAGGGTTATTGTTAGTTTTAGGTGAGTTTTATGGTTAGGATTAGGATTAGTGTTACGATTAGAGTTAGGGTTAGGATTATGTTTAGGGTTAGGTTTACAATTAGGGTTAGGATTTAATTAGGGTTAGGTTTAGGTTAGGGTTAGGGTGAGGGTTTGTGTGGATGTAAATGTTAGGATTATTGTTAGGTTTAGGTTTATGGTTAAGGTTAGTGTTAGGGTTAGTGGTAGGGTTAGGTTTAGGTTTCAGGTTAGGTTTAGTGTAAGGTTTTTTGTTAGAATTAAAGTTAGTATTAGGGTTAGGGTTAGTGTTAGTTTTAGTGTTAGGGATAGGGTAAGGGTTAGTATTAGTGTTAGGTTTAGGGTTAGGTATGGGTTAGGGTTCATGTCAGTGTTAGGGTTAGTGTTAGAGTTATGTTTAGGATTAGGGTTAGGGTTAGGGTTAGTGTTAGAGTAAAAGTTAGCATTAGGTTTAGGGTTAGTTTTAGGGTTAAGGTCAGGGTTTGAGTTAGGGTAAGGTTTAGGGTTTGGGTTTAAGTTAGGGTTAATATTTATATTAGTTTAGTGTTAGTGTTAGGGTTAGGGTTATGTTTAGGATTAGGGTTAGGTTTAGGATTAGTGTTAGAGTAAAAGTTAGTGTTAGGTTTAGGGTTAGTTTTAGGGTTAAGGTTAGGGTTTGGGTTAGGGTAAGGTTTAGGTTTTGGGTTTGAGTTAGGGTTAATATTTATATTAGTTTAGTGTTAGGGTTAGGGATAGGGTTAGGGTTATTGGTAGTGTAAGGGTTAAGGTTAGGGTTTGTGTTAGAGTTATGTTTAAGGTTATGGTTACGGTTATGGTTATGGTTAAAATTAGGATTAGGATTAGGGTTAGGATTAGGGGTATTGATAGTGTTAAGGTTAGTGTTAGTTTAAACTTAGGGTTAGTGTTAGGTTTAGGGTTGGGATTAGGGTTAGGTAAGTGTTTGAGTTAGGGTTAGGTTAGTGTCATGGTTATGGTTTAGGTTAGAGTCTGTGTTAGATTTAGGTTTAGAGATAGTGTTAGTGTTAATGTTAGGGTTAGGCTTAGTGTTAGTATTAATATTAGGATTATGTTTAGCTTTAGGGTTAGTGTTAGGGTTAGGGTTAAGATTAGGGGTAAGGTAGGGTTAGGGTTAGTGTTAGGTTTTGGGATAGAGGTAGGGTTTGTGTTAGGGTGAAAGTTATGGTTAGAGTTAGGGTTACTTTCTGCTTTTGGGTTAGGCTTAGGGTTCAGGTTAGGTTTATGCTTAGGGTTACATTTAGGGTTAGGGTAGGATTCGATTTTGGTTATTATTAGGGTTAGGGTTAGGGTTAGTGTTAGGTTTAGGGTTTGTATTATGGTTACAATTATTGTTAGGGTTAGAGTTACAGTTAAGATTAGGGTTAGGTTTAGGTTTAGGGTTAGGATTAGTGTTAGATTTGGTGTTTGGGTTAGGATTATAGATAGGATTGGGGATAGGGTTAGGGTTAGGTTTAGTGTTAATTTTAGGATTAGTGTTAGTTTTAGGGTTCAGTTATTGTTAGGATTATGGTTAGGGTTAGGGTAGTGATAGGGTTAGAATTGTGCATAGGGTTAGTGTTAGGTTTAGGTTTAGAAATAGTGATAGGGTTAGTGTTAGGGTTTGGGTTAGTGTTAAGGTTAGGTAAGGCTTAGGTTTGGAGTCAGGTTAGAATTAGGGTTATGGTTTGGTTTAGGGTTTGTGTTAAAGTTAGGGTTAGGTTACTGTTAGGGTTACTGTTATGGTTAGGGTTAGATTTAGCTTTAGATTTAGTCTTAGGTTTAGTGTTATGGTAAGTGTTAGGTTTAGAGTTAGGGTTAGCTTTAGGTTTAGTGTTACATTTAGGGTTAGGTTGGGTTTGTTTAATGGTTGGGGTTAGAGTGAGTGTTCATGTTAGTGTTAGGGTTAGGGTTAGGGTTATGGTTATGGTTAGGATTAGGATTAATGTTATGTTTAGTGTTAGGTTTTGGGTTAAAATTAGTGTTTTGGATAGGGTTAGAGTTAGGTTTATGGTTAGTTTTAGGGTTAGTGTTAGGTTAGGATTAGGTTTAGAATGAGATTTAGGGTTAGTGTTAGTGTTAGGGTTAGGGTTACGTTTAGTGATAGGGTTATGGTTACTGTTATGGTTAAAGTAAGGGTAAGGTTAGGGTTTGAGTTAGGGCTAGTGTTAGATTTAGGGTTTGTTTTAATTTTAGGTTTGGGCTTAGTGTTAGGTTAGGGTTACGTGTAATATTAGGGTTAGGGTTAGGGTTAGTGTGAGAATTAGGGTTAGTTTTTGGTTTAGGGTTTGTTTTAGGGTTAGTTTTATGGTTATGGTTAGGGTTAGAGATAGGCTTCAGTGTAGGATAAGGGTTAGTGTTAGGTTCAGTGTTAAGGTTAGGGTTATTGTTCTTCTTAGGGTTAGGGTTAAGGTTAGTCTTAGGCTTAGGCGTAGGGTTAGATTTGATGTTAGCATTAGATCTAGTTTTAGGGCTAGGTCTAAGGACAGGACAAAGGTTAGGGCTAGGTTTAGGGTTATGGTAAAGGATATGTTTAGAAATATGGATAGGTCAAGTGCGATAGTTAGATTTAGTCTTAGGGCTAGGGTTATGTTTAGTTTTAGGGATAGGGCTAAATTAGGTCTAGAATTAGGGCTATGGTCAATTTTCATCTTAAGCCTACTGTTAGAACTAGGGTTATGGTTAATTTTAGGGTAAGGGATGTTGTTATAGCTAGGTTTAGAGTTAGGGTGAGGCTTAGAATTAGAGTTAAGGCTAGGGTCAGGATTAGGTTATGAATAAGGCTAGGTTTAGGGCTTGGATGAGGGTTAGGTTTGTTGTAGGCTTAGGTCTAGAATTAGGGATAGGACTAATGTCAGGTCTAGTGTTACAGTTAAAGTAGATTTAGGGTTAGGTTTTTGTCTAGGTCTAGTGTAAGTGTTAGATTTAGGGTAAGGGTCAGGTTTAGACCTATGTGTATCTTTACAGTCAGGATCAGGTTTTAGGGTTTGTTTTAGGTTAAGGTTTAGGGATAGGTCTCAAGTCAGAGTTAGGGTTAGGGTTAGGGTTAGCATAATGGATAGGTTTAGTTTTAGGGTTCAGGGTAGGTTTAGCTTAATGGAGTGGTTTTTGGATAGCAATAGTGTTAGGGTTAGGCCTAGGGTTAGCATTAGGATTACGATTATCATAAGTATAATCTATAGCATTAGAGCTAGGTTTAGGGCTAAGTTAATGGTTAAGACTAGAGCTAACGTTAGGGTTAGGATTTTTGTTAAGGCTATTAATCCTAGCTTAGGGTAGGGTTAGGGTTAGGTTTAGGGTAAAGGATAGGTTTTGAGCTTGGTTATTCCTAGGTTGGGGGTTAGGCTTAATGTTAGGTCTAGGGTTAGTATTATGGTTATGATCAGGGTTAGGTTTAGGATAAGGGCTAGGATTTGCATTAGGGTTAGTGTTAGGGTTAGAGTAATAGATTGAGTTATATGTAAGGTTAGCTTTAGGGTTAAGTTTGGGTTTAGAGTTAAGTTTAGTTTTTGGGCTGGGTTTACTGTTGGGTTTAGGGTAAGAGTTAGGTTTTGAGTTAGAGTTAGGGCTATAGCAAGGGTTAGGTCTAGGGTTAGTTCTAGGTTTAGGTTTATAGTTTGTGTTAGGGTTTCATTTAGGGTTAGAGCAAGGGTTGTCATTATGGTTAGGTTTAAGGTTAGGATTAGGGCTAGGTTAGGGTTACGGGTAGGGATAGGGCTATGGTTATGTTTAGGCTAATGTTTAGACTATGAGCTAGAGTAAGAACTAAGGTGAGGTTTAGGGTTAGTGTTAGGGCTAGGGTTAGGGTGAGGGTTATGCTTAGGGTAGGTTTAGGCCACGGATTAGGGCTTGGTTTTATGTTAGGTTTAGGCCTATGGTTAGTGCTATGGACAATGTAAGACCTAGGGTTCTAATTACGGCTAGTTTTAGGGTAAGTGTTATGGCTAAGTCTAGTGTAAAGTGTTGATTTTGGTATATTGTCAAGTTTAGAGGAGCTAGGTTTAGTGTTAGTGTCAGGGTTAGTGTTCAGGTTAGAGTTAGGGTTAGGGTGAAAGCCAGAATTAGGACAAGGTAAGGTATAGGGGTAGGGTTAGTGTTTGTATTAAGTTAAGGGTTACTGTTAGGGATAAGACTAAGTTTTTGTTTTTGTCTAGGGCTAGAGTTATCACTAGATTTAGGATTAGGTTTAGGTCAAGAGCTAGTGTTAGGGTTAGGTTTAGGTATGAGGTTACTGGTAAGGCTAGTGTAAGGGTTCTGTTTAGGGTTAGGTTCAGGTTTAGACCTACAGTTAGTGTTAGGGTCAGAATAAGGGTCCGGGTTAGAGTTAGGGTTTGGGATTTGGTTAGAGCTAGAATGAGTGCTAGGGTTAGGACTAGTAATACGCTTAGGGTTTGGGTTAGGTTAATATTAGGGTTAGGGTTTGGCTTAGGGTAAGGGATAGGGTTAGAAATAGGTTTAGGGCTAGGGTTAGAGTTAAAGCTAGGTTTAGGGCTCAGATTAAGGCTAGTTATGTGTTAGGTTTAGGGCTAGGGTAGGAACAATGGCTTATGTAAGAACTAAAGTTACAATTAGGGTTAATTATTGGGTTATTGTTAGGGGTTAAACCTCTAGTTTTAGGATTAGGTTTAAGGTTAGGGTGATATTTAGAACTAGTGTTAGTGTTAGGTTCATAATCAGGATCAGAGTTAGATTTATGTTTAGGATTAGGACTCGAAATAATGCTAGAGTTACTGTAAGGGTTTGGTATACAGTTAGGGTGGTGTTTAGAACTAGGGTGAGTTTTAGGATATGAGTCAGAGTCATGGTTAGTATTAATGTTAAGTTTAGGGCTTGAATTAGGGCTAGAATTACATCTAAATGTAGTGCTAGGGTTTGGTGTAAGTTAAGGTTTATGTCAGGGCTATTGCTTGGTTTTGTTTTACTGCTAGGGTTAGAGTTAGAGCTAGTTTTATGATTAGTGTGAGCGTTAGGGCTAGTGTTAAGGTTAGGCTTAGGCTTAGGCTTAGTATTAGAGTGTTAGATTTAAAGTTAGGGTTAGATTTGGGTTAGGACTAGATATAAAGATTAGGCATGGGTTATTCCTAGGATTCGGGCTAGGGTTAGGGTTACAGAAAGAGATAGGTTTAGAACTAGAGATAGGGCTAGTATGAGAGTTCGAGTTAGTCTTAGAGCCAAGGTTTGGGTTAGGATTAGGGATACGGTTAAATTAGGGCTAAAATTGGGGCTGGGTTAGTGTTCAGCTTAGGCCTAGTGATAGGCTTAGGGTTAAGGTTAAGTTTAGGCTAAGGGATGGAATTATAGCAAGGTTTAGATATAATGTGAGGGTTTTAATTCGGGTTAGGGTTACAGTTATGTTTAGGGTTATGAATAAGGCTAATTTTATGGCTAGGAGTAGGGATAGGTTTTTTAGGGTTAGGGCTAGGATTAGGGCTAGGTCTAATATCAGCTCTACGGTTTTGGTTAAAGATAGTTTTAGTGTTAATTTTATGGCTACCTGTAGTGTAAGGGTTAGGTTCAGGGTTAGGGTAGGGTTTAGAGCTAGGGGTATTTTTAGGGTTAGGGTCTTAGTTAGGGTTTGGGATAGGTTAAAGTTTAAAGTTAGGGCTCGAATTAGCATTAGAGTTAGGGTTAGGGTAATGATAGGGTGAGGTTTATTGTTTAAGTTTGGTTTATAGTAATTGATAGGTTTAGGATTAGGGATAGGTTTAGGTTTAGGCCTGGGTTAGCATTAAGGTTAGGTTTATGGTTATGGCAATGGATAGGGTTAGAGCTAGGGTTAGAGCTAGGATTATGGTTATGCTTAAGGCTAGGGTTAGGGTTAAGATTAGGTTTAAAAGTCATATTATGGCTCAGATTATGGCTAGGTATTGGATTAACTATGATTAGGGTTACAATCAGAGTCAGGGTCAGGGTTAGTTTTAGGATTAGGGTTAGGACTCAAATTAGGGCTAGGGTTAATGATAGGGTTCGGTTTAAGGTGAGGGAGGTGTTTAGAGCTACCGTGAATGTTAGGATATGAGTCAGGGTCAGGGTTAGTTTTAAGGTTAGGGTTACGACTCGAATTTGGGCTACAGTTACATTTAGGGTTTCGTTTAAGTTTAGGGTGGTGTTTAGAGCTAGAGTGGGTGCTAGGATATGAGTCAGGGTCAGGGTAAGTTTTAAGGTTAAAATTAGGACATGAAAAAGGCCTAGGTTATGTCTAGGTGCAGTGTTAGGGTTTTGTTTAAGTTAAGTTTTAGGGTTAGGGTATTGCTCAGTTTGGTTTTAGTCCTAGGTTTATGGTTAGCACTAGTTATATGATTAGCATTAGGGTTAGGGCTAGTATTAATGTTAGGCTTAGGCTTAGGGTTAGGGTTAGATTTGGAATTAGCATTAGATCTTGGGTTAGGGCTAGGTCTAAGGATAGGGTAAGGGTTAGGGCTAGGATTAAGGTTATGGTAATGGATATATTTAGAAATAGGAATAAGTCTAGGGCGAGAATGAGATTTAGTCTTAGTGGTAGGGTTATGATTAGTTTTAGGGATAGGTCTAAATTAGGGCTAGGATTAGGGCTAGGGTTAGTGTTAAGTTTAGGCCTAGCATTAGGACTAGGGTTATAGTTATGTTTAGGGTAAGGGATGTTTTTATAGCTAGGTTTAGAGGTAGGGTCAGGTTTAGAATTAGAGTTAGGACTAGGGTTAGTGTTAGGGTTTGATTAAGGCTAGGTTTCGGGCTAGGATGAGGGCGAGTGCTTGTTGTAGGGTTAGGTCTAGAATTAGGGCTAGGAATAATGTCAGGTCTAGTGTTACAGTTAGGGGTAGATTTAGGGTTAAGTTTGTGTCTAGGTCTAGTGTAAGTGTTAGGCTTAGGGTAAGGGTCAGGTTTAGACCTAGGTGTATTTTTATGGTCAGGATCATGTTTAAGGTTTGTTTTAGGTTAAGGTTTAGAGATAGGGCTCAAATGAACGTTATGGTTAGGGTTAGGGTAATGGAGAGGTTATATTTAGGGTTCAGGGTAGGTTTAGGGTAATGAAGTGGTTTTATGATAGCAATAAGGTTAGGGTTAGGCCTAGAGTTAGCATTAGGATTAGGATTATCATAAGAGTAATATATAGGGTTAGAGCTAGAATTAGGGCTAAATTTATGGTTAAGATTAGGGCTAAATTTAGGGTTTGGGTTTGGGTTAAGTCTAGTAACCATTGATTAGGGTAGGGTTAGGGTTAGGTTTTGAGCTAGGATTAGTCCTACGTTGAGGATTAGTTTTAGTGTTAGGTCTAGGTTTAGGTTTATGGTTATGGTCACGGTTATCTTTCGGGTTAGGCCTAGGGTTTTCTTTAGGTTTAGGGTTAGGTTTAGAGTAATAGATTGGGTTAGATGTAAGGTTAGCTTTAGAATTAAGTTTAGGTTTAGGGTTAAGTTTAGTTTTATGGCTGGGTTTACTCTTGGGTTTAGGGTAAGCATTAGAGTTTGTGTTCTGGTTAGGGCTAAAGCAAGGGTTAAATTTAGGGTTAGGTCTAGGGTTAGGTTTATGTTTTATGTTAGGGTTTCAGTTAGGGTTAAAGCTAGGGTTATCATTACGGTTAGGGTTATTATTAGGGTAATGGCTAGGGTTAGAGCTAGGGTTAGATCTAGGATTAAGGTTAGGATTAGAGCTAGGGTTAGGGTCATGTGCAGGTATAGGGTTAGGTTTATGTTTAGGCTAAGGGTTAGGCTTTGAGGTAGGGTAAGGACTAAGGTGAGGGTTAGGGTTAGGATTAGGGTTAGAGCTATGGTTATTGTGAGGGCGTTGCTTAGGGTAGGTTTAGGTCTTGGATTAGTGCTAGGTTTTGTGTTAGGTTTAGGCCTAGGGTTAGTACTATGAGTAATGTAAACTCTAAGGTTCTAATTACAGCTAGTTGTAGGGTAAGGGTTATGGCTAGGTCTAGTGTTAAATTTAGATTTGGGTTTATTGTCAGGCTTAGAGCTAGGTTTAGTGTTAGTGTCAGGTTCAATGTTCAGGTTAGAGTTAGGGTTAGGGTGAAAGCCAGAATTAGAACAATGTTAGGTATAGAGGTAGGGTTAATGTTTGGATTAAGTTTAGGGTTATTGTTAGGGATAGGACCAAGTTTTTGTTTAGGTCTAGGGCTAGAGTTATGGCTTGATTTAGGATTAGGTTTAGGTTTAGAGTTAGTGATAGTATTAGGTTTAGGTATAAGGTTTCTGGTAGGGCTAGATTCAGGATTCGGTTTAGGATTAGGGTCTGGTTTAGACCTATAATTAATTTTAGGGCAGAATAAGGGTGAAGTTTAGAGTTAGTTTTTGGGTTATGGTTAGAGCTAGAATGAGGGCTAGGGTTAGGATTAGTAATAGGGTTAGTGTTTGGTTTAGGCTAAGGATTAGGATTAGAACTACGGTTAGCATTATGGATAGGGTTTGGCTTAAGGTAAGGGATAGGTAGAGCTAGGGTTAGTGTTATGTTTAGGGTTATGTTTTGGGCTAGGATTAAGGTTAGGGGTAGGGTTAAATCTAGTGTTAGGGCTTCGATTAATGCTATATTTGTGTTAAGGTTAGGGCTATGGTTAGAGCTATGGCCAATGTAAGAACTAGTGTTACGATAACGGTTAGTTTTAGGGTTAGGGTTTGGGCTAGGAATGGTGTTAGCATTAGCTTAAGGTTAGGGTGATATTTAGAGCTAGAGTTAGTGTTTGGATAAGAGTCAGGTTCAGATTAGTTTTAGGCCTAGAACTCGAATTAGAGCTAGGATTATGGCTAGTTATAGCGGTAGGGTTTGGTATAGGGTAAGGTTTAGGGTTAGAGTAATGGCTCGATTTTGTTTTAGGGCTAATGCTAGGGTTAGGGCTAGTTTTAGGATTAGCAATAGTGTTAGAGCTAGTGGTATGGTGAGTTTTAAGTTTAATTTTAGGGTTACATTTAGAGTTATGGTTAGATCTAGGGTTAGGGCTATGGCTAGATTTATGGCTACGTTTAGGGCTAGTGTGAGAGTTATGGTAATGGATAGGGTTAGAAATAGAAGTAGGGCTAGGGTGAGAGTTAGTCTTAGGGCTAGTGTTAGGGGTAGGGTTAGGGTTAGGGCTAAATTTGGGCTAGGATTAGTGTTTGGGTCAGTGTTAGGGTTAGGTCTATGGTTAGGGCTAGGGTTAAGGTTAGTGTTAGTGTTAGGTTTAGAGTTAGTTTTAGGGGAAGTGATGGGGTTATATCTAGGTTTATGGCTAGGAAGAGCTATAAAATTCAGGATAGGGGTAGGGTAAGGGTGAGGGTTAGGATTAAGGCTAGGTTTAGTGCTAGGATGAGGGCTACAATTTGTGTTAGTGTTAGGGCTAGGATTAGGGCTAGGGCTAATGTCAGGTCTAGGGTTATTGTTAGGGATAATGTTAGGATTAGGTTTATGGCCAAGTCTAGTGTAAGAGTTAGGTTTAGTTTAGGGTAAGGTTTTGAGCTAGGTATAATATTGAGTTCAGAATTAGGGTTTGGTTTGGGTTAAGGTTTAGGTTTAGGGCTTGAATTATCATTAGCATTAATAACTGTCTTTACAATTAGGGATAGTTTTATGGTTAGGGTTAGGGTGAAGTTTATGGTTAGTGTAATGGATATGGTTAGGTTTAGGATTCAGCTTAGGTTTAGAGTAATTTATAGGGTTATTGTTAGGGATAGGGTTAGGGTTCAGTCTAAAGTTAGCATTTGGGTTAGGCTTATATTTAGGACAATGAATAGGGTTAGTACTAGTGTTAGGGTTTGGGTTAAGCTTAGGATTAGGGCTAGAGTTAGGGTTAGGCCTAGGGTTAGTGTTAGGGCTTGGGTTATGGATAGGGTAAGTGTTAGGGGTTGAGCAAGGATTAAGACTAAGGTGAGGGTTAGGGTTAGATTCAGGGCTATGGTTAGGGCTAGGATTAGCATTAGTTTCAGGGTTATGTTTAAGGTAATGGATGAAGTTAGATCTAAGATTTGGGCTATGGTGACAGTTAGGATTAGTGTTAGGAGTAGGTTTATGTTTTGGGTAAGGGTTAGAGTTTGAGCTAGGGTTAGGGCTAGGCCAAGCATTAGGTTTAGAGTTTGGGCTAGAGTTTTGGTTAGGTTTACACTTATGGCTAGGGTTAGGGTTAGGGTTAGGGCTAGGGTTATGTTTAGGGTAAGGGTTAGAGTTTGAGCTAGGGATAGGGCTAGGGCAAGTGTTTTCGTTAGTGTCTGGGCTAGATTTTTGGTTAGGGTTACGCTTAGGACTAGGTTTAGGGCTAGATTTTTTGTGAGATTTATGGCTATCATTTGGGCTATGGGTAATAAAAGAATCTGGTTTATGGTTATGGCTAATTTTAGAGTTAGGGTTATTCATATTTCTATAGTTAGGGTTAGGTTTTGGGTTAGGATAAGGTTTAGAGCTAGGGTTTGTGTTAGGATAAGGATCAGTTTTTGAGTTAGCATTGGGTTTAGGGATAGGGCCAGAATTAGAACTAGGTTTAGGTCTAGTGGTAGGGTTAATCTTTGTGTTAGTTTAATGGTTATTGTCAGGGCTAGGGCTAGGATTTCTTAGGGCTAGAGCTAGGGCTAGAGTTGTGGTTATATTTAGGATTAAGTTTAGGTCTAGTGCTAGTATTATGGTTAGGTTAGGTATAGGTTTATCAATAGGGCTAGTGTTAGGGTTTGGCTTAGAGTTAGGGTCAGGCTTAGACCTAGGTTTAGTGTCAGGGTCAGAATAAGGATCAGGGTTAGGCTTAGACTTTGGGACAGGGTTAGAGATAGAATGAGAGCTCGGGTTAGGACTAGTAATAAAGTTAGGATTTGGGGTAAGCTAAAGATTAAGGTTAGAACTAGGGTAGCATTAAGGTGAGGGTTCGGCTTAGTGTAAGGGATAGGTTTAGAGCTAGGTTTATGGTTAGGGCTAAATTTAGATTTAGGGTTTGAGTTAAATCTAGAGTTAGGGCTCAGATTTGGGTTAAGTTTTGTTTTAGGGTTCGGGCCATGGCCAATTTAAGAACTGGCTTTGCAATTCAGTCTAGTTTTACGATTAGGGTTAGGGCTAGGGATAGTGTTTGGGTTACGTTTAGGGTTAAGGTGATGTTTAGAGCTAGGATGAGTTTTAGGGTCAGAGTCAGGGTGAGTATTAGTTGTAGGGATAGAGTTAGGACTAGGTGTAGCATTAGGATTTGGTTTAGATTATATATATATCCTATATACTTAGGATTAGGGCTATAGCTCAGTTTTGTTTGAAGGCTGTGGCTAGGGTTAGGGCTAGTTTTCAAATTAGCATTAGGGTTAGGGCTAGTATTAGGGTGAGGTTTAGGTTTAGGGTTAGGGTTAGATTTAGAATTAGGGTTAGATCTAGGTTTGGGGCTAAGACTAAGTTTAGATATAGGTTTGGGATAGGATTAGGGCAAGGCTTTGGGTTATGGTAAGGGAAAAGGTTAGAACTAGTGATAGGCTAGGGCAAGAGTTAGAGTTAGTTTTAGGGCTGGAGATATAATTAGGTTTAGGATTAGGGCTAAATTAGGGCTCGGATTGGAGTTAGGGTTATCATTAGGGCTAGGGTTAGGATTAGGGTTTGGGTATGGTATGATGTTATAGCTAGGTTTAGGCCTAGGATGTGGGGTAAATTTAGGGTTAGGGCTAATGTTAGAATTAGGGTTAGAATTAAGGCTAGATTTATGGCCAGGATTAGGGCTATGGTTTTCCTAGGGATAGGGATAGGGCTAATTTCAGGTCTAGGGTTATGGTTTGGGATAGTTTTAGGATTAGATTTATGGCTAGGTATAGTGAAAGGGTTAGGTTGAGGGTTAGGGTCAGTTTTAGATGAGGGGTATTATTAGGGTAAGGGTCAGGTTCTGGGTTTGTTTAGGTTGAGGTTTAGGGTTAGGGCTCAAATTAGTTTTAGGGTAAGATTTAGGGTTAGGGTAATGGATATGGTTAGGTAAAGGGTTCAGGTTAAGTTTAAGCTAATGGATAGGGTAAGCATTAGGGATAGAGTTAGGGTTAAGCTAATGGATAGGATTAGAGCTAGAATTAGGGTTAGGGTTATGGTTAGGATTAAGGCTAGGGTTATGATTAGGTTTGGGCTTAGGGTTAGGGTTAATGCTAAAGTTAGGGCTAGGATTAGGGTTAAGTTTTAGATTAGCTTAGGGCTAGGTTTAGGGCCACGGCTAATGTAAGAACTAGGGTTATGATTAGGGCTAGTTTTATGAATAGGGTTAGAGATAGGTCTAGTATTAGTGTTAGGTTAAGCTTTAGGGTGATGATTTGAGATGGAGTTATTTTTAGGATCAGAGTCAGGGTCAGTGTTAGCTTTAGGATGAGGAATAACTCTTGAATTAGAGGTAGGGTTAAGGCTAGGTGTACGGATAGGTTTTGTGTTGAGGTTAGGGCAAGAATTAGGACTAGGGCTAATGTCAGGTATAGGGTTACAGTTGGGTTAGGATTAGCATTAGGGCTATGACTCAGTTTAGTTTTAGGTCTAGGGCTTGGGTTAGGGCTAGTTTTAGGATTAGTGATAGTGTTTGGGCTAGTGGTATGGTGAGGTTTAGGCTTAGGATTAGGGTTAGATTTAGAGTTATGGTTAGATCTAGGGTTAGGGGTAGGGTTAGGGCTAAGGTTATGGCTAGTGTTAGGATTATGGTAACAGATAAGGTTAGTACTAGAAATAGGTCTAGGGCAAGAGTTAGAGTTAGTCTTAGGACTAGGGTTAAAGTTAGTGTTACATTTAGCAATAAATTAGGGCTAGGATTAGAGCTAGGGTTAGTGTTAGGATTAGGCCTAGGGTTAGGGCTTGGGTTAAGGTTAGTGATAGTGTTAGGGTTAGGGTTAGGGTTAGGGTTAGGGAAAGGGATGTGGTTATACTTAGGTTCAGAACTAAGGGAAGGTTGAAATTAGGGATTGGGCTAGGTTTAGAATTCAGGTTAAAATTAAGGCTAGTTTTAGGGCTAGGGTGAGGGCTAGGGTTTGTGTTAGGTTTAGGGAAGAATTAGGTAGAAGGCTAATGTCAGTTCTAGGATTAGGTTAGGGATACTGTTAGGTTAGTTTTATGGCTAGGTCTAGTGTGTTAGGTTTAGGGTTAGGGTCAGGTTTAGTGCTACGTGTATTATTACAGTCAGTGTCTTGTTTATAGTTTGCCTTAGGTTATGGTTTAGGCTTATGGCTCAAATTAGCATTAGGTTTAGGGTTAGGGTTAGAGTAATTGATAGGTTTAGCTTTAGTGTTCAGGTTAGTTTTAGGTAATGGATAGGTTTTGTGTTAGCAATAGGTTTAGACTTAGGCCAAGTGTTAGCATTTGGGTTAGGCTTATGTTTAGGTTAATGGATAGGTTTAGGGCTAGATTTATGGTTAGAATTATGAGAAGGGTTTGGGTTAATGTTAAGTTTAGGCATAGGGTGAGTGTGAGGGTTAGGTTTAGGGTACGTGTCAGAATTTGAGCTATGGTTAGGGCTAGGGCAAGTGTTAGGGTTAGTGTCAGGTATAGGTTTAGGATTAGTGTTAACTTTAGGGCTAGGGTTAGCATTAGGGTTAGGGTTATGTTTAGTGTAATGGATAGAGTTAGAGATAGTGTTTGGCCTTGGTTATAGTTAGGATTAGGGTTAGGGTTAGGATTAGGTCTAGGGTTATGTTTATGGTAAGGGTTAGTGTTTGAGCTAGTATTAGGGCTAAGCTGAGAGTTAGGTTTAGGGTTCAGTCTAGGGTTAGGGTTAGGGTTGCTCTTTGGGCTAGGGTCAGGGCTAGGATTGAGGCTAAATTTTGGGTGAGGTTTAGGGCTAGCATTGAGGCTATGGGTAATGTAAGCGTTAGGGTTAGGGATATTGTTAGGTCTAGTGTTAGGGTTATGGCTAGATTTTGAGTGAGCATTAATTTTAGAGCTAGGGTTTTGTTAGGAGAAGGGTCTTTGTTTGTGTTAGGGTTAGGTTCATTGTTGGGGCCACAATTAGAGCTTGTGTATGGTTAGTGTTTTGGTTAGGTTAAGGCTTATTGTTAGGGCCAGGGCTAGGATTTGTTTTCGGCTAGTGCTAGAGATATAGCTAGATTTAGAATTAGACTTTTGTGTAGGTCAGGTGTTAAGTTTAGGTTTAGGTATAGGGTAACCCGTAGGGCTAGTGTTAGAGGTAGGTTTAAGGTGAGTGTCAGATTTAAACCTAAAATTAGTGTTAGGGTCAGAATAATGGTAAGGGTTAGGGTTTGTGTTAGGATTAGAGCTAGAATGAGGGCTAGGGCTAGTGTTAGGATTAGTATTAGAGTTATTGTTTGGGATAGGCTAAGCATTAGGGTTAGGACTAGGGTAGCATTAAGTTGAAGTTTTGACTTAGGGTAACGGATAAGTTTAGAACTAGGATTAGGGCTAGTGTTAGGGTTAGGGGCAGGGCTAGGCTTAAGGTTAGGGTTAGGTTTAATGCTAGATTTAGTTCTTGGGATAGGGCTAGGTTTTCTGTTATTACAGGGCTATGGCTAGTGTAAGAACTGGCATATGACTAGCGCTAGTTTTAGGGTTAGAATTAGGGCTTGGTCTAGTGTTTGGTTTAGGGTTAGGGTTAGGGTGATGTTTAGAGCTAGAATTAGTGATAGAATTTGATTCAGGGTCAGGGTAAGTTCTAGATATAGGGTTAAAACTCAAATTAGGGCTAGGTTAGGGCTAGGTAAAAGCTTAGAGTTTGGTTTAGGTTAAGGCTTAGGGTTAAGCCTATGACTCGGTTTTGTTTGAGTGCTAGGGCTAGGGTTAGGGCTAGTTTTTCAATTAGAATTAGGATTAGGGCTAGTGTTAGGGCTAGGTTTAGGCTTAGGTTTAGTGTTTGCTTTAGAGTTAGGGTTAGGGTGAACTTTGGGCTAGTGTTGGGGCTAGGTTTAGGGCTAGGGTTTTGGTTATGGTAAGGGATAGGTTTCAAACTAGGGTTAGTGCTAGGGTGAGAGTTAGGGGTAGGGTTAGGGTGAGGGTTAAATTAATTCTAGCATTAGTGCTAGTGTTAGTGTTAGGGCTAGGTCTATGTTTATGGCTAGGTTTAGGGTTAGGATTAGTTTAATGTATGATATTATACATAGGTTTAGGGTGAGGATCAAAATAGGGTTAGTGGTAGTTTTAGAGTTAGGATGAGGATTAAGCATAGGTTTAGGGCTGGGATTAGGGCTAGGTTTAGGGCTAAGATTATGGCTAGGTTTTGTGTTAGGGTTAGTGCTATGATTAGGGTTTGGAGTAATGTCAGCTGTAGGTTTATGATTAGGGTTAGTTTTGGTTTAGGTTTATGGCTAGTTCTAGTATAAGGGTTAGGTTGAGGTTTAGGGACAGATTTAGAGATAGGGTTATTATTAGGTCACAGTCAGGTTAAGGTTTGGGTTAGGTTAAGGGTCAGGGTTCTCATTAGCATTAAGGTTAGGGTTAAGGTTAGGGTAATGTTTATGGTTAGGTTTAGGGTTCAGATTAGGTTTAGGGTAATGGATAAAGTTAGGGTTAGAGATCTGGTTAGGTTTATCCTAGGGTTAGCATTAGGGTTAGGGTTATTGTTAGGGTAATGGATAGCATTAGAGCTAGGGAAAGGGCTAGAATTATGGTTAGGATTAAGGCTAGGGTTAAGTTTTTGGTTAGGGCAAGTTTTAGGGTTAGGTTAGGGTAATAGTTGGGACTATGGTTAGGTTTAGGTTTAAATCGAGGTGTAGGGCTTAGATTAGGGATATGTTTTGGGTTAGGTTAAGGCTAGGAATAGGGCTACAGCTAATGTAAGAACTAGAGTTATGATTAGGGTGACTTTTAGGATTAGGGCTAGGTCCAGTTTTAGGGTTATGTATACTTTTAGGATGATGTTAGAGCTAGAGTTATTGTTAGGGTTAGAGTCAGGGTCAAGTCCAGTTTTAGGGTAAGGGTAAGACTGGATTTAAGGCTAAAATTTGGCTAGGTGTAGGGTTAGGTTTTGGTTTAGGTAAGGGTTAAAGTTAGGGCTATGGCTCGTTTTTTTTTTTGTTGTTGTTGTTGTTTGTTTGTTTTGTTTTTTGTTTTGTTTTGTTTTGTTTTGTTTGGGCTAGGCTGAGGTTAGGGCTAGTTTTAGGATTAGCAATTGTATTAGGGCTAGTGGTAGTGTGAGGTTTAGGCTTAGGGTTAGGGTTAGATTTAGAGTTATGGTTTGATCTAGGGGTTAGGGCTAGGTCTAGTGTTAGGGCTAAGGTTAGAGCAAGTGTTAGGTTTATGGTAAGGGATAGGGTTAGATCTAGGAATAGGGCTAGGGCGACAGTTAGATTTAGTATTAGTGCTAGTGTTAGGGTTAGGGTTAAGGCTAAATTAGTGCTAGGATCAGGTCTAGGATTAGTTTAAAGATTAAGTCTGGGGTTAGAGTTAGGGTTAGATTTAGGGGAAGGGATGGGGTAATAGCAAGGTTCAGAACTAGGGCAAGGGATAAAATTAGGGATAGGGTTAGAGTTAGGGTTCGGGTTAGGATCAGGCTAGGTTTAGGGTAGGATGAGGGCTTGCATTTGTGTTAGGGTTATGGGAATAATTAGGGCTAGTGCTAATATCATGTCTAGTGTTATGGTTAGGGACAGTTTTAGGGTAAGGTTTATGGCTAGGTATACTGCCAGAGTTAGGTTTAGGGTAAGTTCAGGTTTAGAGCTAGGGGTATTATAATGATCAGCATCAGGTTTGGGGTTTGGGTTAGGTTTAGGTTTAGGTTTAGAGCTCAAATTAGGATTAGATTTAGAGTTAGGTTTAGGGTAATAAATAGAGTTAGGTTTTAGCTTCAGGTTAGTTTAAGGGTCAGGTTAGGTTTAGGTTAATGAATAGGTTTAGAGTTAGGCCTAGGGTTAGCATTAGGTTTATGGTTATCTTTAGTGTAATGGATAGAGTTAAAGCTAGGGTTAGCACCAGGGTTATGTATAGGATTAGGGCTATAGTTTGGGCTAGTGTTAGGGTTTAGGCTAGGGTTAGGTTTAGGGTATGAGTTAAGGTTTTAACTAGGGTTAGTTCTAAGGCTTGGGTTAGGTATAGGGTTAGGTCTAGAATTAGGGTTAGTAGTATGGTTAGGGCTAGGGTGTCGCGACCCCTTGCCCGCAAGGAAGACGCAACTCGGGAATCTTCTCTCAGCAGTTTATTCAGGTCCTTGATACTTTTTCTTCTTTCAGCTGTTTATTCAGGCCTTTGTATTGACATGTCTTTTAGCTTCTATTGCTACTCCTACTACTACTTCTACTCCTACTCCTACTACTACTGCTGCTACTACTACTGCCACTACTACTACTCCCGTGTGCCCCAGCCTTAATAAAGCAGATAAAGCCCCAATGCACAACTGCCACGTGGACTTTTCTCATAGGGTGCCAAGTCACAGCGTGCCAACTCATTCTGATAAGGAGTTGTTTGTCACAGACTACAGGGGAAACCAGCGCCATCTTGTAATGGCGGCCACAGTTCACAGAAACGGCTCACCACACTAGGGTTATCATTAGAGTAATGGTAGTAGGCAGGGTTAGATGATGGGTTAGGGTTAGGGTTAGGTTTAGGTTTAGGACAAGGGTTACTGTTAGGTTTAGCATAACTGTTAGGGTTCGATCTAGGGTTAGGACTATCATAAGGCTTACATTGATGGTTAGGTCTAGATTTAGGTATTCAGTTAGGGTTAGAGTAGGTTTAGGGTTAGGGCTAGGGTTATCTTGAGGTTTATGGTTAGGGTTAGGGTAATGGGTGGGGTTAGAGCTAGGGTTAAGGCTAGGGTTAAGTTTAGGATTGGGGCTAGGTTTAGTTTTTGGGTTAGGGTTCAGGTTTGATCTAGGATTAGATTAAGGGTAAGGGTCAAGGATTGAGTAAGTGTTAGGGTTAGGTTGAGGCTTCAGGTGAGAATCAGGTCTAGGGATACAGTTAGGGTTAGGGTTATGGCTAGGTTTAGTATTAGGTTTAAGGTTATGTTTGGGGTAGTGGATAGAGTTTGAGCAAGGGTTTGGGCTATGTTTTGGTAGGATTAGAGCTAGTATTACGGTTAAGGTTTGGCCTAGTGTTATATTTAGGTTAAGGGTTAGGGTTTGAGCTAGAGTTAGGGCTAATGCTAGGTCAAGGGTTAGGTTCAGCAGTAGGTCTAGCGATAGGACTATGGTAAGTTTAGAGGTAGGGTTCTGGTTAGGGCTAAGGTTATCATTATGGTTAGGATAAGGCTTAGGGTAATGGATATGGTTAGATGTAGGTTTAGGTTTAGGGTTAGAGTTAGATTTAGTTTTAGGTTTAGTGTGAAGGCTATGGTTATGTTTAGGTTTATTTTACAGGATTTGGTTTGAGCTAGGGTTAGGGCTATGGAACATGGCAGTATACGAAGAATAGAAAAAAGATAAATCCTGCCCAATATCAAAAAAGTTGAAAAAAAACTATCTCTAAACCTACACTAGTTCTAACACTAGCCCTAACTCTAACCATAACCCTAAGCCTAACCTGTTAAGAGAACCTTTGATCATAAAAGTTTCAAACTTGGGGAGACTAGTGGGACAAGCTTACAGATAAAAAAATCTGACCGAATAATTGGGGGAGGTATTTCAGTACATGCATTTGACTTGTTTTCTCCTAAAGTGCTCTTGGATAAATTTGTTTTGCATACTTCAGTTTATGACTACTTTTACAAATAAGAAACCAGAGAGTGTCCACAGACAACTGATTGAGTATGTGAAGTTTCAACCAGCTAGCACCAACCCACTGATTTCCAGCTCTATTTACATTTACCCATAAAGGTCAAAATGAAGTGAGACATTAAAAACAAACTATTCCCAACAGTGAACCATTGAATCCAAAAGGCCCCAAACTGGGCGAATCTTTCCCAGTATCAAAGAAATTTCAACAAAACAAACTCTAACCCTAACACTAGCTCTAAATTTAGCCCTAAACCTAACCATAACACTTACCCTTACCTGTTTAGAGAACCATTGATCCAATAGTACCAACCTTGGGGAGCCTAGTGGAGCAAGCTAAAAGATGAGTACTGCACAGTATCAATGAAATCTGATTAAATTGCTGGGAGACTTATTTCAGTACATACATGTTTCTCTGTTTTCTCCTTAAAGGCTCTCAGATACATTTTCTTTTGCATGCTTCATCTTTGGCCTACCTTCAAAAGAAAAAAAAACCCAGAGAGTACCCACTGAGAACTGATTGTATAAAGTTTCAAGCACCTCCTGCCAAACCTGTTTGATTTCCAGCTGAATTTTCAATCACATCATGAAGCCATAATGAAGAGAAACCTTAAAATACAAACTGTTCTTTACAGTGAACCATTGAACCAAGAAGGCCCAAACCTGTGGAGCATAGTAAGGCTAAGTAAAAGATGAATCCCGCCAGTATCATAGAAATTTGAAGAAAAATAGGGCCACATAGGTGCTCTTAGCGAAGATGGAAGGCTCAGCTGTGCTGATGCTCTGGGCACAGACAGCAGTCTCAGCCATGCAGGCACTCTCAGTGCAGATGGAAGGTAGCATAGAACACAGAGGCTTTGCTTGCAGTCACCAGACCAAGCTCTGGACACAGCACAAGGTCACTCCAGAACCACCCACATCACCAAACATCATACACGGGTAATAGATGGAATTCATCTTGAAAAACCTTACTCACCATCTATCGGTGGGCAAGTCTACCAGCTCGGTTCTGCAGCTGATCAGGTACCCGTTTACAACTCCCCTACTTCAAGCTGTGATAACTTAAGATTTTTCTCACAAGCTTTTGGAAGGCATAGCTATCAATGTAGAACAGCAACTATACAGGCAGCTGGTTTCCAACTCAGAGATAAGAGTATGGAGGCTCTAGGTAGAAGCTCAAGCCCCCTCACCCTAGCTACCTCCACCACCCTAAGCACAGAGACTCAAGCTAGGAATAGACAAGTCCACCTACCACAAGAAAAGAAAACAAAGTTCTGAGACACTTTTTTTTTTCTTTTATACTTTTCTTTTATCGCTCTTCTCATACATTCTCCTCTACCCTTCCCCCTCTGGTCCTCACAACCTCAACATATGTGAAACCAAGAACTTTGCATGAAATTGGGATTTAAGAACTGAATCACCAGAATAGTATAATATAGGAAATTGCATAGGCCCCACCTCATCACCTCTTTATTTTCTTGTTCCCTGTCTTTTTTTATTTCCTTGTTATTTTTGGTTCCTTTCCCTCTATCCCACTTTCAACCTCCCAACTTTTAGTATATATACATAGGGTAATTTTATGAATACAGATAAGGAGTTTTAATTTATACATTCTTCCATGAATTCCCCCTGTCTATTCATTAGAGTTCTCCTCCAAATTTGCTAAATTAGATTAATCCCATACACCTACTCCTTTTCCCCTTAACATAGCATCCTATCCCTGACCCTCAGTTCTCTATACACGACCAGAAATGGTATGCATTTTATGGAACTAATGACTATATTCTAAATAATAATTGAAGCCAACATCTGTAGACATAGAGTCTAAATATGAATGTATTTATAATAGTTAGGCTTAGGCTTCGGGTTAGGGTTAAATTTAGAGTTAGGTTTTGATCTATGATTAGGGCTAGGGCTAAGGATGGGGCAAGGGTTAGAACTAGGGTTAGTGTTAGGTTTAGGGTTATGGTAAGGGATAGGATTAGAACTAGTGATAGGGCTAGTGTGAGAGTTATAATTAGTCTTAGGGTTAGGGTTAATGTTAGAGTTAGGGATAGGGCTAAATTAGGGCTAGTGTGTTAGGTTTGGGCCTAGGGTTAGGGTTAGAGTTAGGGTTATGTTTAGGGTAAAGGATTGGGTTATAGCTAGGTTGAGAGCTAGGGCAAGTGTTAGTATTAGGGTTAGGGCTAGGGTTAGGGTTAGGGTTATGATTAAAGCTAGGTTTAGGGCTAGGATGAGGGCTAATGTTTGTGTTGGGGTTAGGGCTAGTATTAGGGATAGGGCTAATGTCAGGTCTTGGGTTACAGTGAGGGATAGAGTTAGTGTTAGGTTTATAGCTTGCTCCAGTGTAGGGGTTAGTTTTAGAGTAAGGGTCAGTTTTAGAGCCAGGGATATTATTAGGGTCAGATCAAGGTGAGGATTTGGTTTAGGTTAGGGTGTAGAATTAGGGCTTAAATTATCATTAGGTTTAGTATTAAGTTAATGAAAGGGTTAGGTTTAGCATTTATGTGTGGTTTAGTGTAATGGATAGGGTTAGGGTTAGGCCTACGGTTATCATTAGGGTAATGGATAGGGTTAGACCTAAGATTAGTGGTAGGGTTATGCATAGGATTAGGGCTTTTGTTTGGGTTAAAGTTAGGTTTATGTTTAGGGTTAAAGCTAGGTTTAGGGGCTTGGAATGTGGCTCAAGCAGTAGCTTGCTTGCCTGGCATTCACGGGGCGCAGGGTTCAACCCTCACCACCACATACTAACAAAATAAAGATGTTGTGTTCACCGAAAACTAAAAAATAAATATTAAAAAAGCTAGGTTTAGGACTCGGATTAACGCTAGGTTTTGGGTTAGGTCATAGCTAGGGTTAAGGCCACAACTAATGTACAATGTAGTGTCATGATTAGCATTAGTGATAGGGTCAGGGTTAGTGATAGGTCTAGTGTTAGGATTAAGTTTACAGTTATGATGATGTTTAGAGCTAGATTTAATGTTAAGGTCAGAGTCAGGGTCCAGATTAGTTTTCAGGTTAGGGTTAGGACTAGAATTATAGATAGGATTAGGGCTAGTTGTAAGGTTAGAGTTTGGTTTAGGTTAAGTGTGAGGGTTAGAGTTATGAATCAGTTTTGTTTTAGGGCTAGGGGTAGAGTTAGGGCTAATTTTAGAATTAATGTTAGGATTAGGGCTAGTGTTAGTGTGAGGTTTATGCTTAGATTAGGGTTAGATTTAGAGTTAGGTTTAGATCTAGTCTTTAAGGGTTAGGTTTAAGTTTGGGGTTAATGCTAGGTTTAGAATTCGGATTAAGGTTAGGTTTTGTGTTAGGTTAGGGCTAGGGTTAAGGTCATGGATAATGTATGAAGTAGGGTTATGATTAGTGTTAGTTATAGGGTTAATTTTAGGGCTATGTCTAGTGTTCGGGTTAGGTTTTTGGTTAAGATGATGTTTAGAGTATTAGTGTTAGGGTCAGAGTCAGGTTCAGGGTTAGTTTTCCTGTTAGGTTTAGGACTAGAATTAGTGATAGGGTTAGGGCTAGGTGTAGGGTTAGAGTTTGGTTTAGGCTAAAGGTCAGGGTTAGGGGTATGACTCAGCTTTCTTTTAGGGCTAGGGGTAATGTTAGGGCTAGTTTTAGGATTAGCATTAGGATTAGGGCTAGTGTTAGTATGAGCTTTAGGCCTAAATTTAGGGTTAGATTTAGAATTAGGTATAGATCTAGGGTTTGAGCTAGGGCTAAGGATAGGGCTAGGGTTAGGGCTAAATTTACAGCTAGACTTAGGGTTATGGTAAAGTATAGGATTAGTACTAGGTATAGAGCTAGGGCAAGAGTTAGAGTTAGTCTGGAGCTAGGGTTAGTGTGAGAGTTATAGTTAGTCTTTGGGGTAGTGTTAGTGTTAGCTCTAATGTTTAGAGCGATGGTTAGTGTAAGGTTATGAGTCAGAGTTAGGTTTAGATTTAGGGATAGGGCTAATTTGCGGCTGGAATTAGGGATAGGATTAGTGTTTGGGTTAGGTCTATGGTTAGGTATAGGGTTAGTGTTAGTGTTAGGTTTAGGGTTAGGTTTATTTTTAGGGTAAGGAATGGGATTATAGCTAATTTTAGGGCTAGGGTGAGGGTTAGGGTTAGGGTTAGGTTTAGCATTTTGATTAAGGGAAGGTTTATGGCTAGGATGTGTGTTAAGGTTTGTGTTAGGATTAAGGCTAGGATTAAATTTAGGGCTAGTGTCCGGTCTAGGGTATGCTTAGGGGATAGTTTTAGGTTAATTTTATGGCTACATCTATTGTAAAGGTTAGTTGTATTGTTAGGGTCAGGTTTAGAGCTAGGGGTATTTTAGGATCAGGGTCTGGGTTAGGGTTTGTTTAGGTTAAGGTTTAGGGTCACGGCTCAAATTAGCTTTAGTGTAAAGGATAGGGTAACAATAGGGTTAGGTTTAGGGTTCAAGTTAGGTGTGGGTTAATGAATAGGATTAAGATTAGGAATAGGATTTGGGTTTCACCCAGGGTCAGCATAAAGGGTTAGGGTTATTTTTATGGTGATAAATAAGGTTAGAGCTAGGGATAGGAATAGGGTTTTGGTTAGGATTAGGCCTAGGGTTAGCCTTAGGATTAGGGTTAGGGCTATGGTTATGATTAGGGTTTGCTTTAGGGTTAAAACGAGGGTAGGGCTTGGATTAGGGATAGTTTTTTGGGTAGGTTAGGTCTATGGCTAATGTAAAACTAGTATTTTAGTTCTAGTTTTAAGGTTAATGTTAGGGCTAGGTGTAGTTTTAGGGTTAGTTTTAGGGTTGGGGTGATGTTTTAGAGCTAGGGTTATTGATTGTGTCATTATTAGGGTTCTGGTTAAAGTTATGGTTAGTATTAAACCCAGAATTAAGACTAGGGTTAAGTCTAGGGGTAGAGTTCATGCTTGGGTTAGGTTAAGGTTTATTGTTAAGGCTAGGTCTAGGTTTTTCTTTAGGTCTAGGACTAGAGTTATAGCTAGATTTAGGATTAGGTTTAGGGTTATGTTTATAAATAATTTTACCAGTAGGGTTAATATTAGGGTCAGTTTAGAGTTAGGTTCAGGTTTAAACCTACAATTAGTGTTAGGGTCAGAATAAAGGTCAGGGTTAGGGTTAGGGTTTAAGTTATGGTAAAAACTAGAATGAGAGCTAGGGTTAGGACTAGTAAAAGGGTTAGGGTATGGGTTAGGCTAAGGATTAGGATTAGAACTAAGGTTAACATTAGGTTGAAGGTTTCGCTTAGCATAAGGGATGGGGTTAGGGCTGGGGTTAGGGCTGGGGTTAGGGTCAAAGTTAAGATTCAATTTAGGGTTAAACTCGAGTTAGGGCTCGGATGAGAGCTAGTTTTTTATTAGGGTTAGGGCCAGTGTTAGGGTTATGGCTAATGTAGGAACTAGGGTTACATTCAGGGTTTGTTTTAGGGTTAGGTTAAGGGCTAGGTCTAGTGTTAGGGTTAGGTTTAATGTTAGGGTAATGTTTTGAGCTTGGGTTAGTGTTAGGTTATGAGTTAGGTTCAGGGTTATGGTTAGGACATAAATTTGGGCTAGGGTTAGGGCTATGTGTAGGTTTAGGGTTTGGTTTAGGTTAAGGGTTAAGATTAGGGGTATGGAACAGTTTTGTTAAAGGGCTAGGGCTAGGGTTAGGACTAATTTTAGGATTAGAATTAGGGTTAGAGCTAGTTTCAGGTTTAGGCTTGGGCCTCAGGTTAGGGTTAGATTTAGAGTTATGTTTCAATGAAGGTTTAGTGCTATGGCTAAGGATAAGGCAAAGTTTATGACTAGCCTTAGGTCTAGGGTTAAGTTTACAATAAAGGATAGGGTGAGAACTAATGGTTAGATCTGGCATGGGAGTTATAGTTAGTCTTATGTCTAGGGTTAGGTTTAGGAATAGGGCTAAATTAGGGCTAGGATTTGGCTAGGTTAAGTGTTAGGTTTAGGGTTAGAGCTAGAGTTAGGGTTACTGTTAGGGCTAGGACTAGGGTTAGAATTAGGGTAAGGGTTAAGTTTCAAACTAGGGTTAGGGCTAGAACGAGTGTTATGTTTAGTTTTAAGTCTAGGGTTCTTGTTATGATTATAGTTATGGTTAGGTTTAGTGTTGGGGCTAGGGTTTTTATTAGGGTTATGGTTACGTTTAGGGTAATTTATTGGGTTAGATGTAAGGTTAATGTTAGGGTTTAGGTTAGGTTTAGTGTTAAAACTAGGTTTATGGCTATGTTTAGGGTTGGGTTCAGGGTAAGTGTTAGGGTTTGAGTTAGGGTTAAGGCTATGACAAGAGTTAGATTTAGGTTTAGGTGGAGAGTTATATTTATAATTAGGGTTGCAGATTGGGTTAGGTTTAGAGCTAGAATTCTCATTAGAGTTAGTGTTTGGGTTAGGATAATGGCTAGGTTTAGAGCTAGGATTAAGTTCAGGATTATGGCTAGAGTTGGGTTTTTGTTTTGGGATAGGGCTAGGGTTATGTTTAGGCTAAGAGTTAGGCTTTGAGATAGGGTTAAGTGTAAGGTGGGGGTTATGGTTAGGGCTATGTTTAGGATTAGAATTATGCTTATGGTAGGTTTAGGCCTCAGATTACTGCTAGGTTTTGTGTAAGTTTTGGGCCAAGGGTTATGGCTATGGGAAATGTAAGATCTAGGGTTCTGATTAGACCTAGTTTTAGGGTTAGGATTATGGCTAGGTCTAGTGTTAGGTTTACGTTTTGGGTTAGGGTCAGGTTTAGAGCTGGATTTACTGTGAAGGTCAGGGTCAGTGTTCAGGATAAGGTTAGGATTAGGTTTAGAGCCAGAATTAGGTCTAGTGTTAGGTCTAGAAGTAGGGTAAGTGTTTGGTTTAGGTTATGGGTTATTGTTAGGGTTAGAACTAGGTTTTTCTTTATGTCTATGGCTAGAGTTATAGCTATATTAGGATTAGCTTTGAGTCTAGGTCTAGCGTTAGGCTTAGGTATAGGTATAGGATTACTGTTAGGGCTAGTGTTAGGGTTTGGTTTAGGGATAAGGTCAGGTTTAGACCTATCTTTACAGTTAGGGTCAGAAAAAGGGTCAGGGTGAGGGTTAGAGCTAGAATTAGGGCTAGGGCTAGGACTAGTAATTGGGTTAGGGTTGAAGTTAGGCTAAGGATTAGGGTTAGGACTAGGGTCAGCATTTGTGTTAGGGTTTGGCTTAAGGTATGGAAAAGGGTTAAGATTAGTGTTAAAGCTAGAGTTAGGGCTCGGATTAGGGTAGGATTTGTGTTAGAGGTACGGCTAGGGTTAGGGCAATGACTAATATACGAACTAGGGCTATGATTAGGGCTAGTGTTAGGGTTAATTTAAGGTTAGGGTGATGTTTAGAGCTAAGATTAGTGTTAAAGTCAGTGTCAGGGTCAGGGTTAGTTTTATAGTTAGGGTTAGGTCTAGGTTAGTGTAAGGATTTGGATTAAGTTAAGGGTTAGGGTTAGGGCTATGGCTTGGTTTTGTTTTATGGCTAGGGTAAGGTTAGGGCAAGTTTTAGAATTAGTGTTATTGTGAGGAGTATTTTAGGGTTGGGTTTAGGCTTATGGTTATGGTTAAATTTAGAGTTAGATTTAGAGCTAGAGGTAATGATCGAACTAAGGATAGGGGTAGGGCAAGAGTTAGAGTTAGTCTTAGGGCTAGGGTTAGGTTTAGGATAGGATTAAATTAGGGCTAGGATTAGTGCTAGGCTTAGAATTAAAGTTAGGCCTTTAGTAGGGTGAGGGTTAGGGTTAGGTTTTGGGTTATGCTTAGGTTTAGGGTAATGGTAAGGTTTAGGGTAAGAGATCGGGTTATAGCTAGGTTTAGGGCTAGGACGAGGGTTAGAATTAGGGTTAAAGCTCAGGTTATGGTTTGGGTTACAATTAAGGCTAGTTTTAGGGTTAGGATTAGGGCTAGGGCTAATTTCAGGTCCAGCGTTTTAGTTAAAGATAGTTTTAGCTTTGGGTTTATGGCTACGTCTAGTGTAAGGGTTAGGTTTAGTGTCAGGTTCAGCTTTAGAGCTAATGGTATTATTAGTTTCAGGGTCACGATTAATGTTTAGGATAGGTTAAGATTTAAATTTAGGGCTAAAATTAGCATAAGGTTAGTATTAGGGTAATGATAGGGTTATGTTTAGGTTTCAGGTTAGGTTTAGGGTAATGAATAGGGTTAGGAATAGGGATACTGTTAGGTTTAGGCATAGGGTTAGCATTAGGGTTAGGGTTAGGTTTAGGGTAATGTATAGGGCTAGAGCTAGGGTTAGGGCTAGGGTTATGGTTATGATAAGTTCTCGGTTTAGGGTTAAGGTTAGGGTTAGGGTTAAAGCTTGGTTTAGGGCTTGGATTAGGGCTAGGTTTTGGGTTATGTTAGGACTAAGATTAGGGTTACAGCTAATTTAAGTACTGGGGTTACAATTAGGGATAGTTTTACAGTTGGGGTTAGGACTAAGTTTAGTGTTAAGTTTTGGTTTAAGGTTAGGGTGATATTTAAATCTAGGGTTAGTTTTAGGGTCAGAGTCCGTCAGGATTCGTTTTAGAGTTTGGCTTAAAACTTGAATTAGGGCTAGGGTTATTGCTAAGTGTCGGGTTTTGGCTTAGTCTAGGTAAAAGGTTAGGTTTAGGGCTATGGCTCACTTTTTTTTTTTAGAGAGAGAGAGAGGAAGAGAGAGAGAGAGAATGTTTTTAATATTTATTTTTCAATAGTTTTCGGCAGACACAACATCTTTGTTTGTATGTGTTGTTGAGGATCAAACCCAGGCCACACGCATGCCAGGCAAGTGAGCTACAACTTGAGCCACATCACCAGCCCCTATGGCTCAGTTTTGTATCAGAGCTAGGACTAGAGTTCGGACTAGTTTTAGGAATACCATTGGGGTTAGGGTGTTAGGGCTAGTGTTAGATTTATGTTAAGGCCTAGGGTTATGGTTAGTTTAGAGTTAGGTTTAGATCTAAGGTTAGTGGTAAGAAAGGGCTAGGTTTAGGCCTAGGCTTAGGGCTAGGATTAGGGTTCAGGTAAGGGATACAGTTAGAACTAGTTTTAGGGCTATGGTGAGAGTTAAACTTAGTCTTAGGACTAGATTTAGAGTTAGAGTTAGGGATAGGGCTAAATTAGGTCTAAGATTAGGGCTAGACTTAGTGTTAGCATTAGGCCTAGGCTTAGGGTTAGAGTTATGATTAAGACTATTTTTAGGGCTAGGATAAGGGCTAGGATTTGTTTTAGGGTTAGGGCTAAGATTATGTCTAGGTCTAATATCATGTCTAGCGTTACATTTAGGGATAGTTTTAGGGTTAGGTTATTGGCTAGGTCTAGATTAAGGGTTAGGTTTAGGGTAAGGGTCAGGTTTAGAGCTAGGGGAAATGCTAGCATCAGGGTCAGGGTTAGGGTTTGGTTTAGCTTGTTTTTAGGGTTAGGGCTTGAATTAGCATTAGGGTTACGTTTAGAGTATTGATAGGGTTATGTTTAGGGTACAGGTTAAGTTTAGGTTAATTGATAGTGTTGGGGTTAGCAATAGAGTTAGGGTTAAGCCTAGAGTTAGCATTAGGGTAAGGGTTATGTTTAGAGTAAAGGATACAGTTAGAGTTAAGGTTAGGGCTAGAGTTATGGTTAGGATTATGTCTTGATTAGGGTTAGGATGAAGGTGAGAACTAGGGTTAGGGTTAAGGTTATGTTTAGGGTAAGGGTTAGGTTCTGAGCTCTGTTAGGTATAGAGCAAGGGTTAGGTTCAGAGTTAGGTCTAGGGTTAGGATTACCATAGATTTAGGGTTAGGGTTAGGGTTAGGGCTAGGGTTATCATTAGGGTTAGGGTTAGGGTAATGAATATGGTTAGATGTAGTTTTAGGGTTAGGGTTAGGGTTATATTTAGGTTTAGGTTTAGCATTAAGGCCATGGTTATGTTTAGGTTTATATTAAGTGTTAAGGTTTGATCTATGGTTAGGGCTATAGCAAGTGTTAGGTTTGGGCTTAAGTCTAGGGTTAGTTTTCTGTTTAGAGTTGAGGTTAAGGCTAGAGTTACCAATAGGGTTAGGGTTATGTTTAGAGTAATGGAAAGGTTTAGAGCTAGGATTAAGGTTAGGGTTAAGTTTAGTATTAGCGCTAGGGTTAGGGCTAGATTTGGGGATAATTCTAGGTTTATGTTTACAGTAAGGGTTGGGCTTTGAGCTAGGGTTAGGACTAAGGAGAGGTTTCAGTTAGGGTTAGGGCTTGGGTTAGACCTAGGATTAGTTATAGATTTTGTGTTAGGTTGAGGCCCAGGGTTTTGGCTGTGGGTAATGTAAGATCTAGGGTTATAATTAGGGCTAGTTTTAGGTTTCGTGTTATGGCTAGGTCTAGTTTTATGTATAGATTTTCAGTTAGAGTCAGGTTTGGAGGTAGGTTTACTGTTAAAGGCAGGGTCAGTGTTTGGGTTAGAGTTAGATTTAATGTTACAGCCAGAATTAGGACTAGGTTTAGGTGTAGGTGTAGGGTTAGTTCAGGTAAGGGTTAATGTTAGGGCTAGGACTAGGTTTTTGTTTAGGTCTAGGGCAGGAGTTAAGACTAGATTTAGGATTAGGTTTAGTCTAAGGCTAGTGGTAGGGTTAGGTTTAGAAATAGGTTTACTGGTAGGGCCAGTGTTAGGATTTGGTCTAGGTTTAGGGTCAGGTTTTTTCTCAGCAAGAGAAACAATAAGAGAGGTAAATAGAGAGCCTACATCCTGGGAACAAATTTTTACCCCTCACACTTCAGATAGAGCCCTAATATCCAGAATATACAAAGAACTCAAAAAAAATAAACAATAAGATAACAAATAACCCAATCAACAAATGGGCCAAGGACCTGAACAGACACTTCACAGAGGAGGACATACAATCAATCAACAAGTACATGAAAAATTGCTCACCATCTGTAGCAGTCAGAGAAATGCAAATCAAAACCACCCTAAGATACCATCGCACTCCAGTAAGATTGGCAGCCATTATGAAGTCAAACAACAATAAGTGTTGGCGAGGGTGTGGGGAAAAGGGTACACTTGTACACTGCTGGTGGGACTGCAAATTGGTAAGGCCAATTTGGAAAGAAGTATGGAGATACCTGGGAAACCTGGGAATGGATCCACCATTTGACCCAGCTATCGCCCTCCTCGGACTATTCCCTGAGGATCTTAAAAGAGCGTACTATAGGGATACTGCCACATCAATGATCATAGCGGCACAATTCACAATAGCTAGACTGTGGAACCAACCTAGATGCCCTTCAATAGATGAATAGATAAAAAAAATGTGGCATCTATACACAATGGAGTACTATGCAGCAATAAAAAATGACAAAATCATAGAATTTGCAGGGAAATTGATGGCATTAGAGCAGATTATGCTAAGCGAAGCTAGCCAATCCTTAAAAAACAAATGCCAAATGTCTTCTTTGATATAAAGAGAGAAACTAAGAACAGAACAGGGAGGAAGAGCATGAGGAAAAGATTAACATTAAACAAAGACGAGTGGGGGGAGAGAAAGGGAGAGAGAAGGGAAAGCATATGGAAATGGTAGGAGACCCTCAATGTTACACAAAATTACATAGAAGTGGATGTGAAGGGAAAGCAGGGGGAAATAAGGGAGAGAATTGAACAACAGCAGATGAGGTAGAGAGTGATGATGGGAGGGGAGGGGAGGGGGGATAGTAGGGGATAGGAAAGGTAGCAGAATACAACAGTCACTAATATGCCATTATGTAAAAATATGAGTGTGAAACCGATGAGATTCTGCAATTTGTATTTGGGGTAAAAATGTGAGTTCATAACCCAATTGAGTCAAATGTATGAAAGATGATATATCATGAGCTTTGTAATGTCTTGAACAACCAATAAAAAAATAAAAATAAAAATAAAAAAATAGATATAAAAAAAAGAAAGTACATATATTTTAAAAAATATGGAAAAAAAGGTTAAAACTCATGTTAGGGCTCGGATTAGGGCTAAGTTTTGGGTTAAGTTAGTACTAGGGTTAGAGTTATTGTTAATGTAAGTACTGGGGTTACAATTATGACTAATTTAAGGTTTAAGATTAGGGCTAGGTTTAGTGTTAGTATTAGGTGTAGGGTTAGGATGATGTTTAGAGCTAGGGTTAGAATTAGTGTCAGAGTCTAGGTCAGGGCTAGTTTTAGAGTTTGGCTTAAAACTTGAATTCAGGCTAGGGTTAGGGGTAGGGGTATGGTTAGCGTTTGGTTTAGTATAGGGTTTAGGGTTAGACCTCTCTCTCGGTTTTGTTTTAGGGCTAGGGCTATGGTTAGGACTAATTTTAGGATTAGTGTAGGATTAGGGCTAGTGTTAGGGTTAGGCTTAGTCTTCGGGTTAGAGTTAGATTTAGAGTTAGATTTTGATCTAAGGTTAGTGCTAGGGCTAATTGTAGGGCAAGGGTTAGGACTAGGATTATGGCTAGCTTTAGTTTTCTGGTAAGGGATAGGGTTAGAATGAGTGATAGCACTAGTGTAAGAGTTAGTCTTAGGCCTAGGGTTAGGGTTAGGGTTAGGGATAGGAGTATATTACGGCTAGGATTAGTGTTAGGGCTAACTTTAGGGCTAGTTTTAGGATTAGTATTAGGGTTAGGGCTAGTTTTATGGTTAGGCTTAGGCATTGAGATAGGGATAGATTTAGAGTTATGTTTCTATCTAGAGTTAGTGCTAGGGCTAAGGATAGGGCGAGGGTGATGACTAGGTTTAGGGTTAGAGTTAGGGTCATGTTTAGGGTAAGAGATGTTGTTATAGCTATGTTTAGGGCTAGGGTGTGTGTTATTATTAGGTTTAGGTCTAGGGTTAGGGTTAGGGTTATGATTAAGGCTAGGTTTAGGGCTAGGATGAGGACTAGGGTTTGTGTTAGGATTAGGGATATTATTATGCTAGCGCTAATGTCAGGTCTAGGGTTACAGTTAGGGATAGATTTAGTGTTAAGATTATGGCTTGGTCCAGTGTAAGTGTTAGGGTTAGGGTAAGGGTCAGGTATAGATCTTGGGTTATTTTTAGGATCAGTGCCAGTGTTAGAGTTTGGGTTCAATTAGGGTTTAGGTTTAAGGCTCAAATTAGCTTTAGGTGTAGGATTTGGTTAATGACAGAGTCAGGTTTAGGATTTAGGTTTGTTTTATTTTAATGGATAGGTTTAGGTTTAGGTTTAGGGTTAACATAAGGGTTAGGGTTATTGTTAGGATAATGGATAGGGTTAGACATAACGTTAGTGCTAGGTTTATGTATAAAATTAGGGCTAGTGTTTGGGTTAGAGTTTTAATTAAGTTTAGGGTTAAAACTTGGTTTAGGACTCAAAATAAGGCTAGGTTTTGTGTTAGTTGAGGGCTTGAACTAATGTATGAAGTAGGGTTATGATTAGTGCTAGCTATAGGGTTAGGGTTAGGGCTAAGTCTAGTGTTAGGGCTAGGTTTACATTTATGATGATGTTTAGAGCCAAGGTTAGTGTTAGAGTCAGAGTCAGGGTCAGGGTTACTTTTCGGGTTAGGGTTAGGACTAGAATTAGGGATAGGTTTAGGGCTATGTGTAGGGTTAGGTTTTGGTTTAGGTTAAGGGTTAGGTTACGGCTATGACTCAGTTTTGTTTTAGGGCTGGGGTAATGTTAGGGATAGTTTTAGGATTAGTATTAGGATTAGGGCTAGTGTTATTTTTAGCATTAGGCTTAGGGTTAGGTTTAGATTTAAGTTAGGTATAGATCTAGGGTTTGAGCTAGGACTAAGGATAGTGCTAGTGTTAGAACTAAGTTTAGGGCTAGGTTTAGGGTGATAATAAGGGGTAGGGTTAGAACTAGGTATGGGCTAGGTCAAAATTTAGAGTTAGTCTTATGGCTAGGGTTAGAGTTAGAGTTAGGTCTAGGGCTAAATTAGGGCTGGGATTAGGGCTAGGTTTAGTGTTAGGGTTAGGCCTAGGGTTAGGGCTAGGGTTTTAGGGCTAGGGTTAGTGTTAGGGTTAGGGTAAGGTTTAGGTTTAGGGTAAGGGATGGGATTAGAGGTAGTTTTATGGCTAGGTTGAGTGTTAGGATTAGAGTTAGGGTTAGGGTTATGATTAAAGTGAGGTTCATGGCTAGGCTGTGGGCTAAGGTTTGTGTTATGGTTAGGACTAGGATTAGAGCTAGGGTTAATTTCAGGTGTAGGCTTATGGTTAGGGATATTTTTATAGTTACATTTACATCTAGGTCTATTGTATGGATTAGGTTTATTTTTAGGGCCAGGTTTAGAGCTAGGGGTATTATTAGGGTCAGAGACAGGGTTAGGGTTTGGGTTAGGTTAAGGTTAAGCATTAGGGATCAAATTAGCATTAGGGTTAGGGATAGGGTAACTATAGGGTTAGGTTTAGGGTTCAGGTTAGGTATAGGTTAATGGATAGGGTTAATGTTAGGCATAGGATTAGGGTTCCAATAGGGTTAGCATGAGACTCAGGGTTACCATTAGGGTTATGAATATGTTTAGAGCTAGGATTAGGGATAGGTTTATGGTTTGAATTTGGTCTTGGGTTAGGATGAGGGTCATAGTTAGGGCTAGGGTTATGGTTAGGGTTAGCATTTGGGTTAAAGTTAGGGTAGGGCTTGTATTAGGGCTAGGTTTTTGGATATGTTAGTGCTAGAGCTAATTAAGAACTAGTGTTATAATTAGGGCTAGTTTTAGGGTTAATGTTAGGTCTAGGTGTAGTTTTAGGGTTAGGTTTAGGGTTAGGGTGTTGTTTAGAGCTAAGGTTAGTGTTGGTGTCAGGGTAAGTGTTTTGGTTAGCGTTATGATTAAGGTTAAAGCCATAATTAGGACTAGGGTTCACTCTAGGCATAGAGGTAGAGTTTTGGTTAGATTAAGGTTTGTTGTTAAGTCTAGGTCTAGGTTTTTCTTTAGGTCTAGGGCTAGCATTATTGCTAGATTTAGGATTAGGTTTAGATCTAGGGCTAGTCGTAGCATTAGGTTTAGGTATAAAATTACCTGTAGTGCTACTGTTAGGGTTCGGTTTAGGGTTAGGTTCAGGTTTAGACCTATGATTAATTTTAGGGTCAGAATAAGGGTCACTGTTAGGGTTAGGGTTATGGTTAGAGCTAGAATAAGGGCTATGTTAGGACTAGTAATAGGATTAGAATTTAGGTTATGCTAAGGATTAGGGTTAGGACTATTTTAGCATTAGGGTGAGGGTTTGGCTTAGGGCAAGGGATAGGGTAAGAGGTAGAGTTAAGGCTATGTTTAGGGCTGGGCTTAGGATTAGGTTTAGGGTTAATGCTTGGGTTAGGACTCGGACTAGGGCTAGGTTTGTATTAGGGTTAGGGCTAGTGTTAGGTTTATGGCTAATGTAAGACCTAGGGTTATGATTAGGGTTAGTTTTAGGATTAGGTTTAGGGCTAGGGCTAGTGTTGGGTTAGGTTTAAGTTTAGGGTGATGTTTACAGCTGGGTTAGTGTTTGGATATATTTCAGGGTCATGGTTAGTTTTAGGTTTAGGGTTAGGACTCGAATTAGGGCTAAGTTTAGGGCTATGTGTAGGGTCAGGGTTTGGTTTAGGTTTGGGGTTTGGGTTAGGGGTATGGCTTGTTTTTTTTTTTTTTTATAGGGCTAGGGTTAGGGCGACTTTTAGAATTAGCATTAGGGTTAGGGCTAGTTTCAGGGTTAGGCAAAGGCATTTGTTTAGAGTTAGATTTAAAGTTAGGTTTTGATCTAGAGTTACTTCTAGGGCTAAGGATAGGGAAAGGGTTATGACTAAGGTTAGGGCTAGGTTTAGGTTTATGGTAATAAATAGAGTTAGAACTAGGAATAGATCTGGTTTGAAAGTTATAGTTAGTCTTAGGTCTAGGATTAAGGTTAGGTTTAGGTATAGGGATAAATTAGGGCTAGGATTAGGGTTAGGTGTAGTGTTATGGTTAGGGATAGAGTTAAGGTTATGGTTGGGCTAGGGCTAGGGTTAGGGTTAGAGTAAGGGTTAGGATTTAAGCTAGGATTAGGGCTAGGGCGAGTGTTAGGTTTAGTATTGGGTCTAGGGTTAGGGTTACAGTTATGGTTAGAGTTAAGATTAGGGTAAGGGTAATGGATTGGGGTAGATATAAGGTTAGGGTTAGGGTAAAGTTTAAGTTTAGGGTTAATATATAAGTAATTGATAAGTTTAGATCTAGGGCCAGGTTTAGTGTTGGTTTAGGGTAAGGGTTAGGGTTTTAGTTAGTGATAAGGCTATGGCAATTGTAAAGTTTAGTGTTAGATCTAGAGTTAGGTTTATGATTAGAGTTAGGGATAGGGTTAGGGTTATCATTAGGATTAGGGTTAGATCCAGGGTTAGTGCTAGGGTTAAGGTTAAGATTAGGGCTAGTGTTATGTTAATGGTTAGGGATAGAGCTAGGGTTACATTTAGGCTAAGTGTTTGGCTTTGAGATTGGGTTAGGAATAAGGTAAGGATTAGGGTTAGGGCTACATTTAGGGCTAGGGTTATCCTTAGGGTAGGTTTAGGCCTCAAAGAGAGCTAGATTTTGTGTAGGTTTAGGCCCAGGGTTAGGGCTATGGGTAATATAATATCTAGGGTTCTGATTAGGGCTAGTTTTAGGGTTAGAGTTATGGCTAGGTCTAGTGTTAGGTTTAGGTTCTGGATTAGGGTCAGGTTTAGAGCTTTGTTTAGTGTTGGTGTCAGGTTCAGTGTACAAGTTAGAGTTAGAGTTAGGGTGAAAGCCAGAATTAGGACTAGGTTTAGGTCTAGGTGTAGTGTTAGTGTTTGTTATTGTTAGGGCTATTACTAAGTTTTTTTTTTTTTTTAGGTCTAGGGCTAAAGTTATGGCTAGATTTAGGATTAGGTTTAGGTCTAGTGCTAGTGTTAGTATTAAGTTTAGGTATAAGGTTACTGGTAGGGCTAGTTTTAGGGTTTGGGTTAAGTTTAGAGTGAGGATTAGATCGAGTGTTTGTGTTAGAGTTTGGATTTGGGTTAGTATTAGAGCCAGAATGAGGGCTAGGGTTAGGACTGTAATACGGTTAGGGTTTTGGTTAGCCTATGGATTAGGATTAGGACTAAAATTAACATTATGGATAGGGTTTGGCTTAGGGTAAGCGATCAAATTAGAGCTAAGGTTACAGCTAGGATTAGGGTTAGTGTTAGGGTTAGGTTTAGGTTTAGGGTTACATCTAGGCTTAGGGCTCAGAATTAGGGGTAGTTTTTCTGTTAGGTTTAGGGCTAGGGTTAGGGCTATGGCTATTGTAAGAATGTGGGTTATCATTATGGTTAATTTTGGGGTTAGTGTTTGGTGTAGGTCTAGTGTTAGCATTATCTTTAGGGTTAGTGTGATATTTAGATCTAGGGTTAGTGTTAGAATATAAGTCAGGGTCAGGGTTAGTTTTAGGCCTAGGACTCGAATTAGAGCTAGATGTTTATGGCTAGGTGTAGTGGTAGGTTTTGGTTTAGGTGAACGTTTAGGGTTAGGGCAATGGCTCGTTTATGTTTTAGGGCTAATGCTAGGGTTAGGGCTAGTTTTAGGTCTAGTGGTAGGGTGAAGTTTAGGTTTAGGGTTAGGGATAGATTTAGAGTTATGTTTAGATCTAGAGTTAGGTCTAGGGCTAGAGTTAGAACTAAGGTTAGGGATTATGCTAGGGTTATGGTAACAAATAGGCTTAGAACTAGAAATAGGGCTAAGGCAACAGTTAGAGTTTGTCTTAGGTCTAGGTTTAGGAATAGGGTTAAGGTTAGAGATAAATTGGGGCTAGAATTAGCGCTAGGGTTACTGTTAAGGTGAGACCAATGGTTAGGGCTAGAGTTAGGTTTAGTAATAGGATTAGGGTTAGAGTTAGGGTTAGAGTTAGGAAAAAGGTTGGGATTATATCTAGGTTCATGGTCAGAGTGAGGGTTAATATTAGGGATAGTTCTATGATTAGAGATCAAGTTAGGATTAAGGCTAGGTTTAGGACTAAAAGTGAGGTTTTTGGCTAGGCTTTGGGCTAAAGTTTGTTTTAGGGTTATGGCTAGAATTAGGACAAGAGCTAATTTCCCGTCTAGAATTATGTTTAAAGATAGTTTTAGGGTTAGGATTATACCTATGTCTAGTGTAAAGGTTAGGTTTAGGGTTAGAGTCAGGTTTTGTTCTAGGGGCATTGTTAGGTCAAGATCTGGGCTAGGGTTTGGAATAGGTTAAGGTTTCAGTTAAGGCTCAAATTAGTGTTAGGGTTACGGTAATGATAAGGTTAGGTTTAGTGCTCATGTTAGGTTTTGGGTAATGGATATAGATGGGAATAGGGATAAGGTTAGGTTTAGGCTTATTTTATGATTAGGGTTAAGGTTAGGTTTATGGTAATGGATAGGGTTAGGGCTATGGTTAGGGCTAGGTTTCTGGTTATGATTATGGCTAGAGCTAGAGTTAGGGTTAGGGTTAAAGCTCGGGTCAGGGCACCGAATAGGGCTAGGTTTGGGGTTAAGTTAGTGCTAGGGTTAGTGTTACAGTTAATGAAAGTAGTAGGGTTATAATTAGGGCTAATTTTAAGGTTAAGTTTAGGCCTGGTTTAGGGTGATGTTTAGAGCTAGGGTTAATGTTACTGTCAGAGTCAGGGTCAGGGTCAGGGTTAGTTTTAGGGTTTGGCTTAAAACTCAAATTAGGGCTAAAATTATAGTTTGAGTTAGGGTTCAGTTTAGGTTAAAGATTAGGGTTAGCTATGTCTTGGTTTTGTTTTAGGGCTAGGGCTAGTGTTAAGGCTAGTTTTTGGATTAGGATTAGGGTTAGGGCTAGTGTTAGTTTAGGTTTATGCTTAGTGTTAGGATTAGATTTAGAGTAAAGTTAGATCTAGTTTAGGGCTAGGGCTAAGAATAGGGCTATGGTTAGGACTAGAATTAGGGTTATGGCAAGGGATAGGGTTAGAACTAGGTATAGGACTAGTATGAGAGTTACATTTGGTCTTAGGGCCAGGGTTAGGGAAGGGTTAAATTATGATTAAGATTAGGGCTAGTGTTAGTGTTAGAGTTAGGCCTAGGGTTAGGGTTAGGGTTATGATTAAGGCTATGTTTAGGGATTAAATAAGGACTAGGGTTTGTGTTAGGGCTAGGCTAGGATTATGGCTATGGGCTAAAGTCAAGTCCAGGGTTATGTTTAGGGATGTTTTTAGGGTTAGGTTTATGTCTAGGTCTATTGTTAGAGTTAGGTTTATGGTTAGAGTCATGTTTAGAGCTAGGGGTATTATTAGGGTCATGGTAAGGGTCAGGATTAGGGTTTGGGTTAGGTTAAGTTTAGGCATTAGAGCTCAAATTAGCATTAGGTTTAGGGATAGGGTAACGATAGGGTTAGGTTTATTGTTCAGGTTAGGTGTTGAGTAATGGATAGGGTTAAAGCTAAGGTTAAGACTAGGGTTATGGTTAGGATTAGGTCTAGGGTTAGGGTTAGGGTTAAGTATAGGGTGACAGTTAGGGTAAGCTTTAGGGTTAAAGCTAGAGTAGGCCTTGGATTAGGGCTATTTTTGTGATAGGTTAGGGCTACGGCTAATATAAGAACTAGTATTATGATTAGGGCTAGTTTTATGGTTAATTAGAGGGCTAACTAATTATGGTTAATTAGTTTTAGGGTTAGGTTTATGGTTAGGGTGATGTTTAAAGCTAGGGTTGGTGTTATTACTGTCAGTTTCAGTGTTCGGTTTAGGGTTATTGTTAGGGATAAAGCTAGAATTAGGACTAGGGTTAGGTCTAGAAGAAGGATTAGTGTTTGGTTTAGGCTAAGGGTTATTGTTAGGGCTAGATATAGGTTTTTCTTGGGTCTAGGGCTAGAGTTATGGCTAGATTTAAGATTAGGTTTAGGTCTATGGCTATTTGTACCTTTAGGTTTAGGTATAAGATTAGTGGTAGGGCTAGTGTTAGGGTTTGGTTTAGGGTTAGTTTCAGGTTTAGACCTACGATTACTTTTAGGGTCAGAATAAGAGCAGAGTTAGGGTTAGTGTTTGGGTTATGGTTAGAGCTAGAATGAAGGCTGTGATTAGGACAAGTAATAGGGTTAGGGGTTGGGTTAGGCTAAGAGTAGGGTTAGGATTAGGGTTTGCATTAGATTTAGGGTTTGGCTTAGGGTAAATGATGGGGTTAGAGCTAGGGTTAGGGCTAGGGATAGGGCTAGGGTTAGGGTTAAAGCTAGATTTAGGGCTCGGGTTAGGACTAGTTATTGTTTTAGGGTTAGTGCTAGGGTTAGGGCAAAGGCTAATGTAAGAATTGGGGTTACAGTTAGGGTTAGATTTAGGGTTAGGGTTAAGGGTAGGTAGAGTGTTAGGGTTAGGTTTATTGTTAGGGTAATATTTAGAGCTAAGGATAGTGTTAGGATAGGAGTCACGTTCAGGGTTATTTTTAGGGTTAGGGTTATGACTCGAATTAGGGCTAGGGTTACTGTTAGGGTTCAGTTTAAGTTTAGGGTAGTGTTTGGAGCTAATATACGTGTTAGGATATGAGTCAGGGTCAGGGTTAGTGTTAATGTTAGGGTTAGGACCGGAATTGGGGCTAGAATTAGGTCTAGGTGTAGTGTTATGGTTTGGTATAAGTTAAGGTTTAGGGTTAGGTCTATTCCTCGGTTTTATTTTACTTCTAGGGTTAGGATTAGGGCTAGTTTTATGATTGGCATTAGGGTTACAGCTAGTGTTAGTGTTAGCCTTAGGATTAGAGTTAGGGTTCAATTTAGAGTTAAGTCTAGATATAGGATCAGGGCTAGGAATTAAGATAGGGTAAGTTTTAGGGTTATGGTAAGGGATATGGGTTAGAACTATGGATAGGGCTGATGTGAGAATTAGAGTTTGTCTTAGGGCTAGAGTTAGGATTAGGGATAGGCTTAAGGTTAAATTACGTCTAGGATTAGGGCTAGTGTTAGTGTTTAGCTTAGACCTAGCATTAGGTTTACGGTTAGAGTTAAGTTTATGGTAATGTTTTGTGTTATAGTTAGGTTTAGAGGTAGGGTGAGGTTTATAATTAGGGGTAGGGGTAGAGTTAGGTTTAGGGTTATGATTAAGGCTAGGTTTAGGCTAGGATGAAGGCTATGTTTTTTTTTTTTTTTGGAGGGGGTTAAGGCTAGTATAAGGGCTAGGGCTAATATCAGGTCTATAGGTATGTTTAAAGATAGTTTCGGATTAGGTTTATGGCTACGTGTAGTGTAAGGGTTAGGTTTCATGTTAGGATCAGGTTTAGAGCTAGGGGTATTATTAGGGTCAGAGTCTGGGTTAGAGTTTGGCATATGTTAAGGTTTAAAGTTATGGCTTGAATTAGATTTTGGGTTAGGGTTATGGTAATGATAGGGTGATGTTTAGGGTAAAGTTTGGTTTACTGTAATGGATAGGGCAAGGATTAAGGATAGGTTTAGGTTTAGGCCTAGGGTTAGCATTAGGGTTAGGATTATGGTGATGTTAATGGATAAGGTTAGAACTAGTGTTAGGGCTAGGTTTATGGTTATTATTCAGGCTATTGTTAGAGTTAGGGTTAGGATTAAATCTAGGCTTAGGGCTCAGATTAGGGCTAGATTTTGTGTTTAGTTAGGGCTAGGGTTAGGGTTATGGCTAATTTGGGATAGTTTTAGGGTTGGGGTTAGGCCTAGGTTAAGTGTTAGGGTTAGATTTAAGGTTAGGGTAATGTTTAGAGTTAGGGTTAATGTTAGGGTCAGAGTCATGTTCAGGGTTGGTTTTAGGGTTCGGCTTAAAACTCAAATTACAGCTATGGTTAGGTCTAGTTGTAGGTTTAGGGTTTGGTTTTCATTAAGAGTTATGGTTAAGGCTATGGCGTGGTTTTGCTTTAGGGCTTCAGGTAGGATTAGGGCTAGGTTTACTATTAGTTTAGGGTTAGGGATAGTGTTAGTTTCAGGTTTAGGCTTAGGGTTAGGGTTAGAGCTAGGGCTAGGATTAGTGCTAGAGTTAGGGCTAGGAATAGGGTTCTGTAGGGGATATGGTTAGAATTAGGTATAGGGCTAAGGTAAGAGTTAGAGTTAATCTAAGGTATAGGGTTAGGGCTAGGGTTAGGGAAGGGCTAAGATTAGGGCTAGGGTAGAGTTAGGGTAAGGCCTAGAGTTAGGGTTATGATTAAGGCTAGGTTTAGGAGTAGCCTTAGGATAATGACTAAGGTTTTTGTTAGGGTTAGGGCTAGGATTATGGCTAGGGCTAATGCCAAGTCTAGTTTTATGGTTAGGGATAGTTTTAGGGTTAGGTTTGTGGCTAGATCTATTGTAAGGGTGAGATTTAGGGTAAGGGTCAGGTTTAGAGCTAGGGGAGTATTAGGGTCAGGGTGATTGTTAGAGTTTGGTTTACATTAGTATTTAGGGTTAGGGCTCAAATTAGCATTAAGATTAGGGTTAGGGTAATGATAGGGTTAGGATAAGGGTTCAAGTTTGGTTTAGGGTTATTGATAGGGTTAGGCTTAGGGTTAGCATTAGAGTAAGAGTTATGGTTAGGGTAATGGAAAGGGTTAGAACTAAATTTAGGGCTAGGGTTGTGGTTAGAAATATATTAGGTTTACTGTTAGGGTTAGGGTTAAAAGTATTGTTTGGTTTATGGATATGTTTAGTATAAGGGTTAGGTTTTTACCTAGGGTTAGGGCTAGGGTGAGGGTTAAGTTTAGAGTTAGATCTGGGTTTAGAAATATGGTAGTATTATGGATAGGATTAGGATTAGGGCTGGGGTTATCATTAGGATTACAGTTATGGTTAAGGTAATAGAGTTCAATGTAGTTTTAGGGTTAGGGTTATGGTTAGATTTAGATTTAGGGTTAGGGTTAGGGCTATATTTCTGTTTAGATTTATGGTAAAGGTTAGGATTTAAGCTAGGGTTAGGGCTATGGCGAGTGTAAGGTTTAGGTTTAGGTCTACAATTTGTTTTCAGTTTAGGTTGAGGGTTAGGGTTAGGCCTATGGTTATCAATAGAGTTAGGGTTAGGGTTTGGGTAATGAGTAGGTTTAGAGCTATGTTTAGGGCTAGGGTTAAGTTTAGGATTAGGGCTAGGGTTAGGGTTAGAATTAGTGAAAGGTCTAGGCTTATGTTTAGGGTAAGGTTTAGGCTTTGAGCTAGGGTTAGGACTAGGGCAAGATTTAGGTTAGGGTTAGGGCTAGGGTTAAGGTTAGGGTTACACTTAAGGCTAGGTTTAGGCGTAGGGTTAGCTCTAGGTTTTGTGTTAGGTTTAGGCCTTGGGTTAGGCCTATGGAAACTGTAAGAGCTACGGTTATGATTAGATTTAGTTTTAGGGTTAGGTTTTTGGCTAATTCTAGTGTTAGGTTTAGGTTTCCAGTTAGGGTCAGGTTTAGAGGTAGATTTATTGATAAAGGCAGGGTCAGTGTCCATGTTAGAGCTAGAATTAGGGTTGCAGCTAGAATTAGGATCTAGGGGTAGGGTTAGTGTTTGGGGTAGGTTATGTGTTATTGTTAGGGCTAGGGCTAGTTTTTTTTTATTTCTAGGCTAGAGTTAAGGCTAGATTTAAGATTAGGTTTATGTCTATGGGTAGTGTTAGGATTATGTTTGGGTATAAGGTTACTGGTAGGGCTAGTGGTAGGGTTTGATCTAGGGTTAGCATCAGTTTTAGACATAGGGCTTTGTTAGGGTCAGAATAAGGGTAAGGGTTAGCATTAAAGTTTGGGATAGGGTTAGAGGTAGAGTAAAGGCTAGGGTTAGGACTATTAATAGTGTTAGGGTTTTGGTTAGCCTGAGGATTAGGGATACGTCTAGGATTACCATTAGGGTAAGAGTTTCACTTAGGGTAAGGGATAGGGCTAGAGCTAGGGTTAGGGATAGAGTTTGGGTTAGGGTTAGGGTTAAATCTAGTTTTAAGGCTCAGATTGGGGCTAGTTTTTGTGTTAGGGTTAGGGCTAGGGCTAGGGCAATGGGGAATGTAAGAACTGGGGTTATAATTAAGTTTAGGTGGTAATGGTAGGTCTAGTGTTAGGGACAGGTTTAAGGTTAGTGTGATATTTATAGCTAGGGTTAGTGTTAGTATATATACTGAGTCAGAGTCAGGGTTAGTTTTAAGTTTAGGGATATGACTCAAATAAGGGCTAGGCTTAGTGTTAGGGTTTTGTTTAACTTTAGGGTGGTATTTAGAGCTAGGGTGAGTGATAGAATATGAGTTAGAATCTGGGTTAGTTTTTAGGTTACAGTTAGGACTCGAATTAGGGCTAGGATTAGGTCTAGGTGTAGTGTTAGAATTTTGTATAAGTTAAGCTTTACGGTTAGGGCTATTGCTTGGTTTTGTTTTAGTCCTAGTTTTAGGGTTAGGGTTAGTTTTATGATTAGCATTAGTGTTAGGGCTAGTGTTAGTGTTAGGCTTAGATTTAGGGTTAGGATTAGATTTGGAGTTAGGATTAGATTTAGACTTAGGACTAGATTTAAGAATAAAACAAAGGTTAAGTTTAGGGTTAGGGTTACAGTAAGGGATAGGGTTAAAACTAGGGATAGGTCTAGGATGAGTGTTAGTGTTAGTCTTAGGGCTTGGGTTATGGTTAGTGTTAGGGATAGGGCTAAATTAGGGCTAGAATTAGGCCTAGGGTTAGTGTTCAGCTTATGCCTAGCCTTAGGGTTAGGGTTAAGTTTAGGGTAAGGGAACAGCAGTATAGCTAGATTTAGAGGTAGGGTGAGGGTTAGAATTATGGTCAGGGCTAGTGTTAGGTTTAGGGTTATGATTAAGGCTAGGTTTAGGGCTAGAATTAGGGCTAGGGTTTGTTGTAGGGTTAGGTCTTTAATTAGGACTAGGGCTAATGTCTGGTCTAGTGTTACAGTTAGGGGTAGATTTAGGGTTAGATTTATGGCTAGGTCTAGTTTAAGGGTTAGGTTTAGGGTAAGGGTCAGTTTTAGAGCTAGGTGTAATTTTAGGGTCAGGATCAGGGTTAGGGTTTGTTTTTGTTGAAGGTTTAGGGAAAGGGCTCAAATGAGGATTAGGGTTGGGTTAGGGTTAGGATAATGTATAGGGTTAGGTTTAGAGTTCAGGGTAGGTTTAGGGTAATGGAGAGGTTTAGAGTTAGTGATAGGGTTAGGGTTAGGCCTAGGGTTAGCATTAGAATTTGGGTTATCATAAAGGTAATGTATAGGGTTACAGCTAGTTTTAGGGATAGGGTTATGATTAGGATTAGGGCTAGAGATAGGGTTAGGGTTAGGTTTAGTGCTAGTAACCCGAGCTTAGGGTAGGGTTAGGGTTATGTTTAGGATAAAGTTTAGGTTTTGAAGTAGCTTTAGGTATAGGGCAAGGGTTAATGTTAGTGTTAGGTCTAGGGTTTGGGTTATATTTATAGTCTGGGTAGGTTTAGGGTTAGGGCTAGGATTTTAATTAGGGTTAAGGTAAGGTTTAGGGTAATAGATTGGGTTAGATGTAAGGTTAGCTTTAGGGTTACTGTTAGGTTTAGGGTGATGTTTAGGTTTAGCGCTAGTTTTACAGTTGGGTTTAGTCTAAGGGTTAGGGTTTGAGTTAAGGTTAGGGCTATGACAAGTATTAGGTTTAGATTCAGGTCTAGGTTTAGGTTTATGGTTTGGGTTAGGTTTAGGTTCAGGTCTAGGGTTAGGTTTATGGTTTGGGTTGGGTTTATAGTAATGAATATGGTATGGTTTAGATTTCCAGATTAGGGCTAGGGTTAGGGTTAGGTTTAGGGCTATGATTAGGGATAGGGTTAAATCTAGTGTAATGTCTCAGATTTGGGTTATTATTAGAGCTAGATTTAGAGTTAGGGTAATGACTAGGGTTAGAGCTAGGGTTTGGGCTAGTGTTAGGGTTTTATTAGGGATAGGGCTAGGGTTATGTTTAATCTAAAGGTTAGGCTTTGTGCTAGTGTTAGGACTAAGGTGAGGGTTAGCGTTAGGGTTAGGGCTAGGATTAGGTTGAGGGTTATGCTTAGGGTAGGTTTAGGCCTCAGATTAGGGCTAGGTTTTGTGTTGAGTTTAGGCCTAGGGTTAGTGCTATGGGTAATGTTATAAATGATTCTAATTAGGGCTAGTATTACGGTTAAGGTTATGGCTACATCTAGTGTTAGATTTAGATTTTGGTTTAGGGTCAAATTTAGAGCTAGGTTTAGTATTAGTGTCAGGGTCAGTGTTCAGGTTAGAGTTAGGGTTAGTATGAAAGCCAGAATAAGGACTAGGGTTAGGTCTATGGGTAGGGTTAGTGTTTGGTTTAGGTTAAGTGTTATTGTTAGGGCTAGGACTAAGTTTTTGTTTCAGTTTGGGCTAGAGTTATCGCTGGATTTATAATTAGGTTTAAGTCTAGGGCTAGTATTAGATTTAGGTTTAGGTAAAAGGTTACTGATAGGGCTAGTTTCAGGGTTCAATTTAGAGTTAGGTTCAGGTTTACACCTATAATTAGTGTTAGGGTCAGTATAAGGGTGAAGGTTAGGATTAGGTTTTGGGTTAGGGTTAAAGCTAGAATGAGGGCTAGAGTTAGGACTAGTAATAGGGTTAGGGTTTGGTTTAGGCTTAAGGATTAGGATTAGGACTAGGGTTAGCATTAAGGATAGGGTTTGGCTTAGGGTAAGGGCTAGGTTTAGATGTAGGTTTAGGGCTAGGTTTAGGGTTAGGTTTAGGGCTATGATTAGGGATAGGATTAAATCTATGGCTCGTATTGGGGCTATTTTGTGTTAGGGTTAGGTCTAGGGTTAGGGCTATGCCTAATGTAAGAACTAGGGTTACAATTAGGATTAGTTTTAGGGTTAGGTTTTGGGCTAGGTCTTTGTTAGCATTAGCTTTAGGGTTAGGGTGATATTTAGAGCTAGGGTTAGTGTTTGGATAAGAGTCATTGTCAATGTTAGTATTAGGCCTAGGACTCCAATTACAGCTAGGGTTATGGCTAGTTATAGGTGTAGGGTTTGGTATAGGTAAAGGTTTAGGATTAGAGCAATGGCTCGGTTTTATTTTAGGGCTAGGGCTAGGGTTGAGCTAGTTTTAGGATTTGTAATAATGTTCAGACTAGTGGTAGGGTGAGGTTTAGGTTTAAGGTTAGAGTTGGATTTAGAGTTATGGTTACATCTAGGGTAAGGGCTATGGCTAGGGTTAGGGCTAAGGTTAGGGCTCGTGGTAGGATTATGGTAATGAATAGGCTTAGAAATATAAATAGGATTATGGCAAGAGTTAGAGTTAGTCTTAGAACTAGGCTTAGATCGGGTTAGGGTAGGACTGAATTAGGGCTATGATTAGCACTAGGGTTAGTGTTTGGTTAGGCCTATGGTTAGGGCTAGGGTTAGGGTTAATAATAGGGTTAGGATTAGGGTTAGTTTTAGGGGAAGAATTGAGGTCATAGCTAGGTTTAGATCTAGAGGGAGGTGTAAAATTAGGGATAGGGCTAGGGTGAGGGTTTGGGTTAAGATTAAGGCTAGGTTTATGGATAGGATTAGGGCTAGGGTTTGTGTTAGGTTTAGGGCTAGGATTAGGGCTAGGACTAATATCAGGTCTAGGGTGGTTATCATTAGGGATAGTTTTAGGGTTAGGTTATGGCTAGATCTATTGTAATGGTTAGGTTTAGGGTAAGGGTCAGGTTTAGAGCTAGGTGTATTATTATGGTCAGAGTCCGAGTTAGGTTTTGGTTTAGGTTAAGATTTAGAGTTAGGGCTAGAATTAGCATTAGGGTTAGGGTTAGGGTTAGAGTAATGGATAGAGTTAGGTCTAGGGTTCAGGATAGGTTTAGAGTAATGTATATGGTTAGTGTTAGCGATAGGGTTAGGGTTAAGCCTAGGGTTAGCTTTTGTGTTAGGCCTACCTTCAGGGTAATGGATAGGGTTAGTTCTAGTGTTAGGGCTAATGTTAAGGTTAGGATTAGGGCTAGGATTAGGGTTAGGCCTAGGTTTAGTGTTAGGGTTAGGTTTAGGGTAAATGTTAGGTTTGAGCTAGAGATAGGGCTAGGACGAGGGTTAAGGTTAGAGTCAGGGATACGGTTATAGTTAGGGTTAGCATAATGGCTAGGGTTAGCATGGGGTTAGGTTATGTTTAATGTAATGGATAGAGTTAGAGCTAGGTTTTAGGCTATGATTACAGTTAGGATTAATGCTAGGGTTAGGGTTAGGGTTAGGGCTAGGGTTATGATTAGGATAAGAGTTAGAGTTTGAGCTAGTGTTAGGGCTAGGGCAAGCATTAGGGTTAGGGTAGGGTTAGGGCTAGGGTTAGGGTTAGGGTTATGCTTTCAGCTTGGTTAAAGACTAGGATTAAGGCTAGGTTTTGTGTGAGGTTTAAAGCTAGTGTTAGGGCTATGTGTAAGGTAAGATCTAGGTTTGTGTTATGGCTAGTTTTAGGGTTAGGCTTATGGATAGGTCTAGTGTTATGGTTAGGTTTTGGGTAAGATAAGATTTAGAGCTAGGGTTTGTTTTATAGTAGAGGCCAGTGTTCGGGTTACTTTTGGGTTTAGGGTTAGAATCAGAATGACAGCTAGGGTTAGGTCTAGGGTTAGGGTTAGTCTCTTCCCTAGGTTCACAGTTAATTTTAGAGCTAAGAATACGTTTTTGTTTAGAGCTAGGGCTAGAGTTATGGCTATATTTAGTATTAGGTTTAGGTCTAGTGCTAGTATTATGATTAGGTTTAGGTATAGGTTTACTGGTAGGGCTAGTGTTAAGTTTTGTTTTGGGATTAGGGTCAGATTTAGACCTAGGTTTAGTATTAGGGTCAGAGTAATGATCAGGGTTAGGGTTAGGGTTTCAGTTAGGGTTAGAGATAGGATGAGGTATAGAGTTAGTATTAGTATTAGAGTTAGGGTTGGGGGTAGGCTAAAAATTAGGGTTAAACCTAGGGTAGCATTAGGGTGAGGGTTTGGCTTAGGGTAATGGATAGGGTTAGAGCTAGAGTTACGGCTTCTGTTAGGGTTAGGGTTAGGTCTAAGGTCAAGGTTAGGATTAGGGTTAAATCTAGAGTTAGGATTCAGATTTGGGCTAGGTTTTCTATTAGGGTTAGGGCTATGGCTAATGTAATATCTAGGGTTCCAATTAGGGCTAGTTTTCTGGTTAGGTTTAGAGCTAGGATGATATTAGAATTAGGGTAATGTATGATGTTAAAGCTTTGTTTAGGGAGAGGGTCAAAATATGGTTAGGGCTAGGGTTAGGTTAGTATTAAGGCTAGTTTGAGGGCCAGGTTTGGTCTTAGTGTTAGAGCTAGGATTAGGGCTAGGGCTAGTGTTTAGGGCAAGGTCTAGTGTTTGATTTAGGTTTAGGGTTAGGGGGATGTTTAGAGCTAGGGTTAATGTTAGGGTCTGTGACAGGGTCAGGGTAAGTTCTAGAGTTAGGGTTAGGACTTGAATTAGGGCTAGTGTTAGAGCTGGGTGTAGGTTTGGGATTTGGTTTAGGTTAAGGATTAGGCTTAAGACTATGACTCTGTTTTCTTTGAGTGCTAGGGCTAGGGTTAGGGCTAGTTTTCCAATTAACACTAGGGTTAGGGCTAGTGTTAGGTTGAGTTTTATGCTTAGGGATAGGGTTAGATTTAGAGTTAGGGTTAGATCTATGTTTAGGGCTAGGGTAAAATATACGGCTAGGGTTGGGTCTAGTTTTAGTGCTAGAGTTTGGGTTATGGTAAGGGATAGGTTTAGAGCTAGGGTTAGGTCTAGGATGTGAATTATAGTCTTAGGGCTAGGATTAAGGTTAGGGTTAGGGCTAAATTAGGTGCAAGGATTAGCACTAGGGTTAATGTGAGGTCTAGGCCTAGGTTTAGGGCTACGTTGGTGTTAGGATTAGGGTAAGGTATGATGTTATAGATAGGTTTAGAAGAGGGTCAAAATACGGATAGGGCTAGGGTTAGGTTAGTATTAAGGCTAGTTCTAGGGCTATGTTTTTTGTTAGGGTTAGAGCTAGGATTAGTACTAGGGCTAATTTCAGTTGTATGTATATGGTTAGGGTTAGTTTTAGGGTGAGGTTTATGGCTAGTTCTAGTGTAAGGGTTAGGTTTAGGGTTAGGGTAAGGATTAGTGATAGAGTTATTATTAGGGTCATTATCACAGTGAAGATTTGGCTTAGTAACTCAATTTAGAATTAGGTTTAGAGTTAAGGTTAAGATAATATATATGGTTAGGTTTAGGGTTTAGGTTAGTTTTAGAGTAATGTATATGTTTAGGGTTAGAGATAAGGTTAGGGTTATCTTAGGGTTAGCATTAGAATTATGTTTATGGTTAGGGTAATGGATAGGGTTAGAGCTGGTTTAGGACTAGTATTATTGTTATGATTAAGGCTAGAGTTAGAGTTACATTTAGGGTTAGGGAAATTTTAGGGATAGGATTAGGTTTAGGGTAATGGTTAGGGCTAGGGTTAGGCTTAGGGATAAAATGAGGTGTAGGACTTGGATTAGGGCTAGGGTTTGGGTTAGGATAGGGCTAGGATTAGAGCTATGGCTAAAGTATAATCTAGGGTTATGATTAGGGCTAGTTTAAAGATTAGGGTTAAGTCTAGGTCAAGTTTTAGGGTTAGGTTTATTTTTTAGGGTGATGTTAGAGCTAGGGTTAGTGTTAGGGTGAGAATCAGTGTCAAGCTTAATTTTAGGGTTAGGGTAGAAATGGAATTAGGGCTAAGGTTAGGGCTAGGTATAGGGTTAGGTTTCGGTTTAGGTTAAGGTTTAGGGTTAGGGCTAAGGCTCGGTTTTGTTTTGGGGCTAGGACTAGGTTAGGGCTAGTTTTAGGATAAGTGTTAGTGTTAGGGCTAGAGTTAGTGTGAGGTTTAGGCGTAAGTTTCGGTTTGGATTTAGAGTTATGGTTAGATCTAGGGTTAGAGGTAGGGCTAGGGTTTTCGCTTAGCTAAGGACAAGTGTTAGGGTTACGATAAGGGTTAAGGGAAACCTTAAAATACAAACTGTTGTTGACAATGAACAATTGAACCGAGAAGGCCCAAACTTGTGGGCATAGTAAGGCTAAGTAAAAGGTGAACCCTACACAGTATCATAGAAATTTGAAGAAACCATGGGTGCTCTCAGCTCAGATGGAAGGCTCAGCTGTGCAGTTTCTCTGGGCGCAGATAGCAGTCTCAGCTGCATGGGCGCTCTCTGCGCAGACAGAAGGCAGCACAGAACACAGAGACTTTGCTTGAGAGTCTCCAAAAGGAGCTCTGGACACAGCACAAGGTCACTGCAGAACTACCCACTTCACCAAACACCATACATGTGTAATAGATGGAATCCATCTTGCAAAACCTTACTCGCCATCTCTCAGTGGGCGTGGCTACATGCTTGGTTCTGCAGCTTATCAGGTAACAGGTAACAGGTTTCCAACTCTCCTACATCCAGCTGTGATAACTCAAGATTTTTCTCACAAGCTTTTGAGGGGTGTAGCTATTAATACAGAACAGCAACTTTACAGGCACCTGGTTTCCAATTCAGAGACTAAGAGTAGGAAGTCTCCAGGAAGTAGTTCAAGCCCTCTCACCCTGACTACCTCCACCACCCTGAGCACAGAGACTCAAGCTAGGAATAGACAACTCAACCTACTGCAAGAAAAGAAAACAGAGTTCTGAGAGACTTTTTTCTTTCTTACTTTTTTTTTTCTTGCTCTTCTCATCCATTCTTCTTTACTCTTCCCCTCTGGTCCTCACAACATCAACATATGTGAAACAAAGAACTTTCCATGAAATTGGACTTTAAGAACTGAATCACTAGAATAGTATAGTATAGAGGAATTACATAGGCCCCACCTCACCACCTCTTTATTTGCTCTTATTTTTCTCCCTCTATTTACTTGTTATTTTTTCTTCTTTTTTCTTTTTTTTCTTTTTTTTTTTGTGCTTACATCTTTTTTTAATTGGTTGTTCACAACATTACAAAGCTCTTGACATCTCATATTTCATACATTAGAATCAAGTGGGTTATGAACTCCCATTTTTACCCCAAATACAGATTGCAGAATGTGGATGTGTAACCGATGTGATTCTTCTTTTTTCTTTCTCCTTCTATTCCACTTTCAGCCTCCTAACTTTTACTATTTATACATAGGGTGATTTTATGAATACAGATAAGGAGTTTGAATTTTTACCTTCTTCCATAAATTTCCCCTGACTATTCATTAGAGTTCTCATTCAATGTTGCTAAGTTAGATTAATCACATACCCTTATTCCTTTACCCCTTAACATAGCATCCTACCCCTGACCCTCAGTTCTCTATACACCACCAGAAATGGTATGCGTTTTATAAAACTAATGACTACATTCTAAATAGTAATTGAAGCTAACATCTGTGGACACATAATCTAAATATAAATGTATTTATAATGGTTAGGTTTAGGCTTCGGTTTAGGGTTATATTTAGAGTTAGGTTTTAATCTATGTTTAGGGCTAGGGCTAAGGATAGGGCAAGGGTTAGGACTAGGGTTTGGGTTAGGTTTAGGAATATGGTAAGGGATAGGGTAAGAACTAGTGATAGGGCTAGTATGAGAGTTAGAGTTAGTCTTAGGGCTAGGGTTAGGGTTAGGGTTAGGATAGGGCTAAATTAGGGCTAGTGTTAGTATTAGGTTTAGGCCTTGGTTTCAGGTTAGAGTTAGGATTACCTTTAGGGTAAGGTATTGGGTTATAGCTAGGCTGAGAGCTAGGGCAAGGGTTAGTATTAGGGTTAGATGTCGCGACCCCTTGCCCGCAAGGAAGACGCAACTCGGGAATCTTCTCTCAGCAGTTTATTCAGGTCCTTGATACTTTTTCTTCTTCTCCCCCGGATGCCCCTCCCAGCCTTAATAAATCACCTCAAGCCCCAATGCGAAGCTGCCACGTGGACTTTTCTCACAGGGTGCCAAGTCACAGCGTGCCAACTCATTCTGATAAGGAGTTGTTTGTCACAGACTACAGGGGAAACCAGCGCCATCTTGTAATGGCGGCCACAGTTCACAGAAACGGCTCACCACAGTTCCCCCTTTTTTGTTTTTGTATGACAATACAGGCGAGAGTAGAGGTCCTATCCCACTGTGCAGAAGTGGCTGCATAGTACGGCTCAGCCCTAAGGAGGGCCCTTCCCCAAACCTGAGGCCATATCAGCCGACGCCTTTTTTCGTGGGGCGGGGCGTGGACGTCAAACCCGCATGCAATAGGACATGCTCCCCTTGAGGTCCACTCAAGTGGATCACTCAAGTGCAGTGCCTTGCCTCGCATCCTGTATCGTGACGATGGTAGACAAAGGGGGACAGCTGAGGCTGTCTTTGTAGTGCAGACAAAATTAAGTTGGCAACACCCTAAGAGAAAGGCACGGACAATAGAGAGGGGGAGAAATTTGGTTGTGACATCTGCCATTGTTAGATAAAGGTCAAGACGTTCCCGTGGAGCACATATGTCATGGCCTTGTGAACTGGCCACTTTGACATGCAGAACAAGGAATTGGGGGCTGGGCCCCGGGGGCCAGGGAAGGCCTGCTATCAGCAAGTTCCCCTCTTTTGTTTATTGCATGTCAAAGGGAATCAAGTAGCCCCTGTCTTAGGTCGTCCACCGCCCCTGCACTGCTTACCCGTCTCTGGGGAGGCCCCACTCCCTTGTCTTAGGTTGCAGTGCAAGCGTGGAAGTTGCCCGTCACTGGGTACTACAAGATCAGCTCAGCATGTTGTGGCCAACAGGACATCTTTATGGTAACCGCCTCCATAAACAGGACCCATGACCATCACCATCAAATGGCAGGTGTAGTTGGACTGTAAGATTAGCTAGCAAAGATCCTAGTGCAGAAAGGCAGGGAGGAGAGGTATGCACAAAGGAAAGATATGGTAGAAGTTCCAACACTAGAAGAGTGACAAAAGAAGGACATGTCGATCCCAGTGCAATGTAACTTGGGGTGCAACGACCATGTCAAAGGTTTACTGTTTAAGATGCGAAAGCCAGACTTGAGGTGAATTGCCATTTTCTAAAGCTGCAAGACCTTGTATGATCATAGCCTTATCGTGAGCATTGCGGGCCTTGAGGCGACAGAGAAACCACAAGTAGAGAAACATACCAAAGCAACACATTGCACCAAAAATGCCTATTCCCACCCACTCCTTAAAAAAGGAAAAGGCAGATGACAACCAATTGGTAAATTGACCCAAGGTCACTGGATTGACATGGGTGTTATTCAAAACAGCAATCTGAGTTAGTTGAGACTGGATCAAGTTTTCTGCTTCCATGGACCAGGTTCCGGATAGATATTCTCCGATGATGCATGAGGCATTTCTGGAATCATAAAATCTGACAGAGGTTATACATAAATGTGCTCCTTGATCAATACAACCCAAATGTACTAGGTCAGACAATTCCTCAACTTGAGCTTGAAGTAACTCTATCCTTTGATTAGCAGCCAAAATCCCAGATAAAATGTGTTGATTAATTCTACTTTGAGATTTAGAAATTACTTGATTGTATTTTTACTTAAAAGCAAATTTATACTAAACACATTTATCTCAAATATCTGTAACTGAAAAAACAGAGTATCTGATAAATGTAAATATAAAACTTAAATTATAGGTTTTCTGTTGAAGAAAAACAATTAGGCAAATATATATTAACTAATCAATTAGGCATGTGCTAATTAATTTATAGATTAACAAATATAGGTTATCTAAATATCTAAAATATATATATAAAGAATAAGAACATAACTTATAATTGTATTAACTTTATGTAACCACGTGGTTTTAAAATATTTGGATCCATTTAAATTTATTTTTAACTAGGAGTGTACTTTTCTATGTGACGTCACTTGATGTAACTGAAATAAGATCCTTGAGTATACATTTTTATTTTTATAGTTAGCAATGAAAATAAGGATTTTTTGGTCATCACAGGAACTTTGCCGGCTTGTTCCTGTGGCGAGCAAATGCATCCTCATAACCTTCAAAATTAAAAGTAAAATATAAAGAAGCATATTTGATATCTCTCATCAATAGAACATTATTTAGTAACACAACTATAGAGAAAAGGTCAGGTTATTTAACTTAGAACTAGCTTAAATTTAGGACTGTAACATAGAAACCTGTGGAATTAAATTTTGTCTGAAAAAGATATCTTTTGTTAGCATTTACAGGTAGGCATTTTTTTTTTTTTAAAATACAGGCTCTGAGCAGCTCCGGTAGAAATCTGAAACACAGCAGTACAGGTTAGTGGCTGGAAAGCGGGACTAGAAGTCCTGTCTGAGTGACTGTGGAAGAACCAATCAGAAGCCCGCAAAAGTGTGGGAGGTGGGACCAGGAAGCAGCTATGCCGGCCAGGCACCCCATGGTTACCATGGTGATGCAAACAACATGGAGTCTGGTGCCCATTTTCAGGGCAAAAGTTCTCCAAGTTTTCTTAGCCGATTGTATTTTGTTTGATTTTGTCTGCATTTTCCCCCGCCTGGCCAAGATCTTACTGCGGTAGCAGCTTGTTCTGTCTCTGCGACCTGCGGTTGCAGTTGTACATCCTGTACTTCCTGGCATTCCCCTAGGGAGTCTACAGATAGAAAGGGGTTGGTCCGTGGGAGGTGACGAAGTCGCCCACTCCCCGGGGCACCATTCCGTCCCTGGATTGCCCAGTAGACCTTGGGGCGGGCCCCTGTTCCCGTTTTGAGGGCAGCGGCCAGAACCTGTCCAGTAATATGAGCTCCATCAATATCTTTACAAGCTCGAATCATGTCATCAACACTCTTTGCTCTGGTAGATTTAATAGCATTTTGGCAATAGGAGTTTACATATTTAAGAGCCAATTGCTTAATGACCGGCATGGCTTGTTCCAAGTTAGGGAATATTTTTTCTGCTACCTGTATCAATCAGGCAAGGAAGTCAGAATAAGGCTCAGAGGGTCCTTGAGCAATTTTTGAAATTTTTGTTTTAGCATTTGAAATAGGTAGAGCCTTCCGAGCCTAAATGGCTGCTGTAGCTATCTGAGCATAGACCCCAGGATTATAATTAATTTGTTGATTTATGATAGCATATTGTCCCAAGCCTGTTAACATTTCAAGGTTATGCCGTGGGAAGCCGGCGTCCTGATTGACTCGGGCTAGCTCGCGACACCTCTCTTGATTTTCACTTTTCCACAACAAAAAATCCCCTCCGGACAACACAGCCATGCAAAGCTGTTGCCAGTCACTAGGTGTCAGCTGATTGGCAGAGAAAGACTCGAAGAGAGTCAATGTAAAGGGGGCATGGGATCCGTAATTAGTAACTGCCTCCTTTAGTTGTTTAATATCCTTAAAGGCTAAAGGAACATGTACTCTGGCCGGCTGTCCATCGGCATCCAAGTTTTCAATTACTGGGAAGTTTGGGCCGTCTTAGGCTGCCACTGAACACCCCCCAGCCTTCTGGGGTTGTCCTTGTCCCAATCAGGGTTATAAGGAGGGAGCGTGACAGCGATCGGGGCTGTAGGTGCTTTAAATCTTGACTTTTACAATCGACCCTCCAGTTCCTCTATCTCCCTTTCCAATTCTTCCTCCTGCCAGCTGTTACCATGGAGCCCAGTTAGTAACTCCCTTATCTTAGAAATGTAGTCAGCACTGTGAAGCCCAGCTGAAGGCCAGAGGCCTTGTTTACATATTTTTGTGAAAAACTAGTAAGGGAGTGTCCAGCGCCTGGAGTGCTGATTTTTTCAGACAGTGGCCAAGTAAAACAGGGTAACATGAAAATAGGAAATTTTATCTATATTGAACCTTTTTGTAGAGATTCTTTTGCTGAAAGTCCTAAAATAAGCCATGGTGAATATTCTGGAGAAGGTCAAATAAGACTTTTCTGTGGGCCTGATAGGGAGGGGGAAGATGAGAAGGCGGGGTTGAGAGCGGCTAGGGTGGATCTAATTCCTCAGAACTGTCCGAGCTACTTGTGTCCTTGGGAGTTTTTAACTCAGTCAAGTCCGGATAGAGCCTTCTCCTCTGTTTAACATTCCGTACATTCCCAGCCTTCTGAGATATCTCACTTCTTGCAGGAGACAGCCGCCTCCTCCCCTGTTTCATGCTCCGCACACTCCCATCCACCTGAGATACTTTACTTTCTGCCGTTTCTGACTTCTCCTCATGTAATTGCTCTAAAACTTCCTGTCCTTTAGTAAGTGCTTCCTGACATCTGCCATCTGTGAGGCAACTACGGACCATCTTCCAAAGGGGTATCACCCCACCGTCTAATATGCCCTGCTCAGAAGCAAAGTCAAGGTCTTTGCCTAATTTATCCCAGCTAGGTATAGTAAGGCTGCCCGAGAATGCAAACCACGGTGCAGCAATATCTGTCTTCTGTAAAAATCTCTCTAAAGTACTACGTTTCACTTCCAGGCCCTTGGAACGTAACAGGTCATCTAGGGCCAGGAGGAGCGGACTTGAAGATGCGACACCCATGACACAACAACAAAAGACGCACAAAAAACAACAAGAGATACCACAAAAAACAAAAACGAGATGACACAACAAAAGAAACACAGAAAACAAAAGTGAAAGTACACAGTGCAGCTGCAATAAATATGAGGCTCTCTCTTTCTTTGTAGAGGAGCTGACCCCGCTTTGGACGCGGATCCCACGTACTGGGACTATCCCTGCTTTCATAGCAGATCCCACTTACCTGGGACTAACCGGTGCACCACCCCTGACTGACTGAAAGTTCTGGTTCCCGGGTCTCGGCACCACTTGTCGCGACCCCTTGCCCGCAAGGAAGACGCAACTCGGGAATCTTCTCTCAGCAGTTTATTCAGGTCCTTGATACTTTTTCTTCTTCTCCCCCGGATGCCCCTCCCAGCCTTAATAAATCACCTCAAGCCCCAATGCGAAGCTGCCACGTGGACTTTTCTCACAGGGTGCCAAGTCACAGCGTGCCAACTCATTCTGATAAGGAGTTGTTTGTCACAGACTACAGGGGAAACCAGCGCCATCTTGTAATGGCGGCCACAGTTCACAGAAACGGCTCACCACAGTTAGATCTAGGGTTTAGGTTTAGGTATTAAAGCTAGGTTTTTGGGCTAGGATGAGGGCAAATGTTTGCATTAGGTTTAGGGCTAGTATTAGGGCTAGGGCTAATGTCAGGGCTAGGGTTACAGTTCGGTATAGATTTAGCTTTAGGTTTATGGCTTGGTCCAGTGTAGGGGATAGGTTTATACTAAGGGTCAGTTTTAGAACTAGGTTTATTATTAGGGTCAGGATCAAGGTGAGGGTTTGCGTTATTTTCTGGTTTAGGTTTAGGACTTGAATTATCATTAGGGTTTAGGGTTAAGGTAATGATAGGGTTAGGTTTAGGGTTCAGGTGTGGTTTAGTGTAATGGATAGGGTTAGGGTTAGGCCTAGGGTTAGCATAAGAGTTATTATTAGGGTAATGGATAGGGTTAGACCTAAGATTAGGGGTAGGGTTATGTAAAGGATTAGGGCTTTTGTTTGGGTTAGGGTTAAGATTAAGGTGTGGTTTAGTGTAATGGATAGGGTAGGGTTAGACCTAGGGTTAGCATAATGGCTTATCATTAGGGTAATGAATATGGATAGACCTAAGATTAGGGGTAGGGATATGTATAGGATTAGGGCTTTTGTTTGGGTTATGGTTAGATTTATGTTTAGGGTTAAAGCTAGGTTTAGCAGCTGGGGGTGTGGCTCAAGAAATAGCGTGCTCAACTGGTATGCACAGGGCACTGGGTTTGATCCTCAGCACTACATACCAATAAAATAAAGATGTTGTTGAAGTCCATCGAAAACCAAAAAAATAAATATTAAAATACTAGGTTTAGGACTCGGATTAAGACTAAGTTTTGGGTTAGGTTTAGGCTAAAGTTAAGGCTACAGCTAATGTACAAAGTAATAATATGATTAGAGCTAGTGATAAGGTCAAGATTAGGGCTAAGACTAGTGTTAGGGTTATGTTTATGGTTATGATGATGTTTAGAGCTAGGTTTAATCTTAGGGTCAGAGTCAGAGTCCAGATTAGTTTTCAGGTTTGGGTTAGGACTAGAATTAGAGATAGGATTAGGGCTAGGTTTAGGGTTAGGGTTTGGTTTAGATTAAGTGTTAGGGTTAGGGTTATGATTCAGTTTTGTTTTAGGCTTGGAGTAGAGTTAGGGCTAGTCTTAGGATTAATTTTAGGATTAGGGTTAGTGCTAGTGTGAGGTTTAGGCTTAGGTTTAGGGTTAGATTTAGAGTTAGGGTTAGATCTAGGCTTTGAGGTAGTGGTAAGAATAGGGCTAAGATTAGTGCAAAGTTTAGGGCTAGGTATAGGGTGATGGTAAGGCATAGGGTTAGAACTAGGTATAAGGCTAGCGTGAGAGTTTAAGTTAGTCTTAGGGCTAGGGTTAGGGTTGGGTTAGGGATAGGGCTAAATTGGGGCTGGGATTAGAACTAGGGTTACTGTTAGGGGTAGGCCTAGATTTAGGGCTAGAGTTACTGTTAGGGTTATGGTTAGGGTTAGATTTAGGTTAAGGGATGGAAGTATAGCTACTTTTAGGACTAGGGTGAGGATTAGATTTAGGGATATGGTTAAGGAAAGGTTTATGATTAAGATGAGGTTTATGGCTAGAATGTTGGCTAAGGTTTGTGTTAGGATTAGGACTAGGAATGGAGCTAGGGCTAATATCAGGTCTAGGGTTACAGTTAGGGAGAGTTTTAGGGTTAGGTTTATAGCTATGTCTAATGTAAGGGTCAGGTTTCTTTTTAGTGTCAGGTTTAGAGCTATGGGTATTATTAGAGTCAGGGTCAGGGTTAGGGTTTTTATTAGATTAAGGTTTAGGGTTAAGGCTCGAGTTATCCTTATGGTTAGGGATAGATTAATGATAGTTTTAGGTTTAGAGTTCACGTTAGCTGTAGGGTAATGGATAGGGTTAGGGTTAAGAATAAGATTAGGGTTCAGCCTAGGGTTAGCAGAAGCGTTAGGGTTATCATTAGGGCAATGGATAGGGTTAGAACTAGTGATAGGGCTAGTGTTATGCTTAGGATTAGGGCTAAGGTTAAGGTTATGGTGAGCTTTAGGGTTAAAGCTATGGTAGGGCCTGGGTTAGGGCTAGGTTTTGCAATAGTGTAGGGCTATGGCAAATGTAAGAACTTTGTTATGACAGGGCTAGTTTTAGGGTTAATGTTAGACCTAAGTATAGTTTTAGTGTTAGGTTTAGGGTTAGGGTGATGTTTAGAGCTAGGGTTAGTGTTGCTGTCAGGGTCAGTGTTCAGTTTAGGGTTATGGTTAATGTGAAAGCCAGAATTAGAACCAGGGTTAAGATTAGGGGGAATGTTAGTTTTTGGCTTTAGGCTAAGGGCAATTATTAGGGCAAGAGCTAGGTTTTTCTTTAGGTCTAGGCATAGAGTTATGAATAGATTAGGATTAGGTTTGGGTCTAGGGCTAGTGTTAGGGTTAGGATTAGGTATAAGTTTACCAGCAGGGCTAGTGTTAGGGTTAGATTTAGGGTTAGGTTCAGGTTGAGACCAATGATTAGTGTTAGGGTAAGAATAAGTGTCAGGGTTAGGGTTAGGGTTTGTTTTATGGTTAGAGCTAGAATGAAGACTAGGGTTAGGGTTTCGGTTAGTTTAAGGATTAGGTCTAACCTAATCTTAATCCTAATCCTTAACCTAACCCAAACCCTAACCCTACTGATAGGCTTAGGGTTTGGGTTAGGTTAAGGATTAGTATTAGGATTATGATTAGGATTAGCATTAGGTTTAGGGTTTGGCATAGGGTAAGGGATAGGATTAGCACTAGGATTAGGGCTAGGGTTGGGGAATAAAGCTAGGTTTAGGGCTCGGATTAGGGCTAGTTTTGTATTAGGGTTAAGGCTATGGTTAGAGCAATGACTAATATAAGAACTATGGTTTTTAGGGATAGGGTTAGGGTGATGGTTAGGGGTTAAATCTCTAGTATTAGGATTAGGTTTAAGGTTAGGTTGAAATTTAGAGCTGTGTTACTGTTAGGTTAATAGTCAGGGTCAGGTTTATATTTAGGGTTAGGGTTGGGACTCGAATTAAATCTAGGGTTACTGTAAGGGTTTGTTTTAGGGTTAGGGTGGTGTTTAGAGCTAGAATGAGTGTTAGGATATGAGTCAGAGTTAGGGTTAGATTAAGATTAGGACTCAAATTAGGGCTAGGGTTAGGTCTAGGTGTAGTGTTAATGTTTGGTTTAAGTTAAGGTTTAGGGTTAGGGCTATTGCTCGGGTTTGTTTTAGTGCAAGGGTTAGGGCCAGTACTATTTTTAATATTTGCATTAGGGCTAGGGCTAGTGTTAATGTTAGGGTTAGGCTTAGGGTTAGGGTTAGCTTTAGAGTTAGGGATAGATCTAGGGTTAGGACTAGGAATAAAGATTAGGCAATGGTTATGAATAGGTTTAGCGTTAGGTTTAGGGCTAGGGTTAGGATTATGGTAATGGATAGGGTTAGAAGTAGGGATAGGGCTAGTGTGAGAATTAGAGTTAGTCTTAGGGCTAGGGTTAGGGTTAGGGTTAGAGTTAGGGTTAGGGATAGGGTAAAAATAGGGCTAGAATTAGGGCTAGGGTTAGTGTTCACCTTAGGCCAAGCGTTATGTTTAGGTTTAGGGTTTAGTTTAGGGTAAGGAATGACATTATAGCTAGGTTTTGAGATAGGGTGAGGGTTAGAATTAGGGTTAGGGCTATGGTTAGGGTTAGGGTTATGATTAAGGCTAGATTTCGGGCTAGGATGAGGGCTATGATTTATGTTAGTGTTAGGGCTAGTATTAGGGCTAGGGCTAATATCAGATCTAAGGTTATGTTTAACGATAGTTATAGGGTAAGGTTTATAGCTACATGTAATGTAAGGGTTAGGTTTAGGGTTAGGGTCAAGTTTAGAGCTAGAGGTAGTATTAGGGTCAAGTTCTGGGTTAGAAGTTTGGGATGTTTTAATGTTAGGGCTCGAATTAGTATTATGGTTAGTGTTAGTGTAATGATAAGATGAGGTTTAGGGTTTAAGTTTGGTTTAGAATAGTGCATAGGTTTAGGATTAGGGATAGGGTTAGGTTTAGGCCTAGGGTTATGGTTAAGGCAATGGATAGGGTTAGAGGTAAGGTTAGGGCTAGGGTCATGGTTTTGATTATGGCTAGGTTTAGGATTAGGTTTAGGTTTAAAACTTGGGTTAAGGCTTGGATTTGGGTTAGGTTTGGGGTTAACTTAGTGCTAGGGTTGGGGTAAGGCTAATGTAAGTTCCAGGGTTACAATTAGGGTTAAATTTAGGGTTAGGGTTAGTGGTAGGTCTAGTGTTAGGTTTAGGTTTAGCCTTAGGGTGATGTTTAGACTAGGGTTAGTATTATGGTCAGAGTCAAGGTCAGTGTTAGTTCTAGTTTTCAGCTTAAAACTAGAATTAGAGCTAAGGTTATGGTTAGGGTTAAGGTTTAGTTTAGGTTAAGGGTTAGAGCTAGGGCTATGGCTCAGTTTTGTTTTAAGGCTAGTGTTAGATTTAGATTTAGGGATAGGCTTAGGGTTAGGTTTTGATTTAGAGTTAAAATTATATCTAGGATAGGGCTAGGGTTTGGGCTAGGGTTAGGGGTAGGATTAGGGTTCCAGTTAGGGATAGGGTTTGAACTAGGTATTGGTCTAGGGTGGGAGTTAGATTTAGTCTTAAGGCTAGGGTTACTGCTAGGGTTAGGAATAGAACTAAATTAGGGCTAAGATTATGGCTAGGGTTAATTTTGGGGTTAGACCTAAATTTAGGTTTAGGGTTAGGATTAAAGCGAGGTTTAGTGCTAGGATAAGGGCTGGGGTTTGTGTTAGGTTTAGGACTAGGATTAGGGCTATGGCTAAGGTCAGGTCTCAGGTTACAATTGGGGATAGTTTTAGGATCAGGGTTATGGCTAGGTGTAGTGTAAATGTTGGGTTTAATGTAAATTAAGCCTTAGAGCTAGGAGAATTATTAGGGTCAGGGTCATTGTTAGATTTTGCTTGAGGTTAGTGTTTATGATTAGGGCTTGAGTTAGAACTACGGTGTGGGTTAGGGTACTGATAGGGTTTTGTTTAGAGTTTATATTAGGTTTAGGGTAATTGATAGGGTCGGGGTTAGTGACAGGGTTAAGGTTAGGCCTACGGTTCGCATTACCGTAAGGGTTATGGTTAGTATAATGGATGGAATGAGAGCTAAGTTTAGGGCTAGGTTTATGGTTAGGAATAGATCTTGAATTAGGGTTAGGGTTAGGGTTAAAACTATATTTAGGCTTAGGTTTATGTTTAGCAAAAGGGTTAGGTTTTGAGCTAGGGTTAGGATTAGGGTGAGGGTTATGTTTAGGGTTACTTCTGGGGATAAGATTATAGTACTCATAGGGTTAGGGTTAGGATTAGGGCTAGTTACATTACTTGGGTTAGTGTTAGGGTTAGGATAATGTATACAATTATATGTAGTTTTAGGGCTACGTTTAACGTTAGATTGAGGTTTAGGCTTAGAGTTAGGACTATGGTTATGTTTAGGTTTACAGTAAGGGTTAGGGTTTGATCTAGGGTTAGGTCTATGGGAAGTGTGAGGTTTAATATCAGGTCTAGGATTAGTTTTCCAGTTAGATTTAGGTTTAGGGTTAGGCCTAGGATTAATAATAAGGTTAGGTTTAGGTTTAGAGTAATGGGTAGGTTTAGAACTAGGTTTAAAGCTAGGGTTAAGTTTAGGATTAGGGCTAGGGTTAGTGTTAGATTGAGGAATAGGTAGGTGTAGGTTTATGTTTAGAGTGATGTTTAGGCTTTGGGCTAGGGTTAGGACTAAGGTAAGAGTTAGGTTAGGGTTAGGGCTAGGGTTAGCATTAGGGTTAGGCTTAAGGCTTGATTTAGGCTTAGGATTATCTCTAGGTTTTGTGTTAGGTTTAGGCCTAGGGTTAGGGCTAGGGTTAGCGTTAGGGTTAGGCTTAAGGCTTGATTTAGGCTTAGGATTATCTCTAGGTTTTGTGTTAGGTTTAGGCCTAGGGTTAGGGCTATGGGTAGTGTAAGAAGTAGGGTTATGTTGAGGGCTAGTTGTAGGGTTAGGGTTATGGCTAGGTCTAGTGTTAGGTTTGGATTTTAGGGTAGGGTCAGATTTAGAGACAGGTTTACTATAAAGGCAGGGTCAGTGTTTGGGTTAGAGTTAGTGTTAGGGTTAAATCCAGAATTAGGACTATGTTGAGGTCTAGGTTTAGGTTAGTGTTTGAGTTAGGTTAAGGATTATTGTTAGGGCTAGGGCTAGGTTTATGTTTAGGTCTAGGAGTAGAAATAAGGCTATATTTAGGATTTGCTTTAGATATAGGGCTAGTGTTAGGGTTTGGTCTAGGGTTAGTATCAATTTTAGATCTAGGGTTAGTGTTAGGGTCAGAATAAGGGTCATGGTTAGTGTTAGGGTTTGGGATAGGGTTAGAGCTAGAATGAGGGCTAGGGTTAAGACTATTAATAGGGTTAGAGTTTTGGTTAGCCTAAGGATTAGAGATAGGTCTAGGGATACCATTAGGGTTAGGGTTTTTCTTAGGTTAAGTGATAGCCTTAGAGCTAGGGTTAATGCTAGATTTAGGGTTAGGTTCAGGGTTAAATATAAATTTAGAGCTCAGATTAGAGCTAGTTTTTTGTGTTAGATTAGTTTTTTGTGTTAGGTCTAGATTTGGGCATTGGCTAATGTAAGAGCCAGGGTTACAATTAGGATTAGTTTTAGGGTTAGGGTTATGGCTAGGTCTAGTGTTAGGTTTGGATTTTAGGGTAGGGTCAGATTTAGAGACAGGTTTACTATAAAGGCAGGGTCAGTGTTTGGGTTAGAGTTAGTGTTAGGGTTACAGCCAGCATTAGGACTATGTTGAGGTCTAGGTTTAGGTTAGTGTTTGAGTTAGGTTAAAGATTATTGTTAGGGCTAGGGCTAGGTTTATGTTTAGGTCTAGGGGTAGAGATAAGGCTAGATTTAGGATTTGCTTTAGATCTAGGGCTAGTGTTAGGGTTTAGTCTAGGGTTAGTATCAATTTTAGATCTAGGGTTAGTGTTAGGGTCAGAATAAGGGTCATGGTTAGTGTTAGGGTTTGGGATAGGGTTAGAGCTAGAATGAGGGCTAGGGTTAAGATTATTAATAGGGTTAGAGTTTTGGTTAGCCTAAGAATTAGAGATAGGTCTAGGGATACCATTAGGGTTAGGGTTTTTCTTAGGTTAAGTGATAGCCTTAGAGCTAGGATTAATGCTAGATTTAGGGTTAGGTTCAGGGTTAAATATAAATTTTTATCTCGGATTAGGGCTAGTTTTTGTGTTAGGATTAGGTCTAGATTTGGGCATTGGCTAGTGTAAGAGCCAGGGTTACAATTAAGATTAGTTTTAGGGTTAGGGGTAGGTCTAGTGTTAGGTTTAGGTTTATGGTTAGGGTAATATTTACAGCTAGGTTTATTTTTAGGACATGACAAAGCATCAAGTTTAGTTTTAGGGTTTGGATTAGGACTCAAATAAGGGCTAGGGTTATTGTTCGGTTTAGGGTGAGGGCTGTGTTTAGAGCTCTGATGACTGTTAGGATATCAGTCAGATCACAGTTAGCTTTAAGGTTAGTGTTATGACTTGCATTAGAGCTAGGGTTACTGTTAGGGGTTGGTTTATGTTTAGGGCGTTCTTTAGAGCTAGGGTCAGTGTTAGGATATGAGTCAGGGTCAGGGTAAGTTTTAAGGTTAGGGTTTGGACTCGAATTAGTGCTAGGGTTACGTCTAGGTGTAGTGTTAGGATTTAGTTTAAGTTAAGGTTTAGTGTTAGGGCTGTCGCTCAGTTTTGTTTTAGTCCTAGGTTTAGGTTTTGGGCTAGATATAAGATTAGCATTAGGGTTAGGGCTAGTATTAATGTTAGAATTAGGCTTTGGTTTAGGGTTAGATTTGGATTTAGTGTTAGATCTAGGATTAGGGCTAGGTCTAACTATAGGACAAGGGTTAGGGCTAGGGTTATGGTTATGGTAACAGATAGAGTTAGAACTAGGGCTAGGACTAGCGTGAGATTTAGAGTTAGTCTTAGGCCTAGGGTTTTGGTTAGTTTTAGGAATAGGGCTAAGTTAGGGCTAGGATTAGGGCTAGGATTAGTTTTCAGCTTTGGTGTAGTGTTAGGGCTAGGGTTATAGTTAATTGTAGGGTAAGGTATGTTGTTATAGATAGGTTTAGAGGTAGGGTGAGGGTTAGAATTAGGGTTAGGGCTAGGGTTAGTGTTAGGGTAATGATTAAGGCTAAGTTTAGGGCTAGGATGAGGCCTAGGGATAATTGTATGGATAGGTCTAGAATTAGGGCTAGGGCTTATGTCAGGTCTAGTGTTACAGTTTGGGGTAGTTTTAGGGTTAGGTTTGTGTCTAGGTCTAGTGTAAGTTTTAGGCTTAGGGTAAAGGTCAGTTTTAGAGGTAGGTGTATTTTTAGGGTCACGATCAGGATTAGGGTTTGTTTTAGGTTAAGGTTTAGGAATAGGGCTCAAATGAGCATTAGGGTTAGGGTTACGATTACGGTAATTGATTGTGTTAGGTTTAGGTTTCAGGGAAGGTTTAGGGCAATGGAGAGCTTTAGGGTTAGCAAAAGGGTTAGGGTTATGCCTAGGGTTAGCATTAGGATTTGGGGTATCATAAGGATAATATATAGGGTTATATCTATTTTAGGGCTAGGGTTAGTTTAGGATTAGGGCTAGAGTTAGGTTAGGTTTTGAGTTAGGGCTAGTAACCCTAGATTAGGGTAGGGTTAGGGTTCAATTTAGGGTAAAGGTTAGGTTTTGTGCTAGGGTTAGGTCTAGGACGAGGGTTAGGTTTAGTGTTATGGTCAGGGTTAGGTTTAGGGTTAGGGCTAGAGTTTTCATTAGGGTTAGGATTAGGTTTAGGGTAATAGATTGGGAGAGAGTAAGGTTAGCTTTATTGTTAAGGTTAGGTTTAGGTTTAAGTTTAGTTTTAGGGCTAGGTTTACTGTTGGTTTTAAGGTGAGTGTTAGGGTTTGAATTAGGGGTAAGGCTATGGCAAAGTTTAGGTTTAGGATTAGGTCTAGGGATAGGTTTATGATTTGGGTTAGGGTTTTGTTTAGGGTTTCGGATAGGTTTATCATTAGGGTTAGATTTAGAGTTAGGCTAATGCCTAGGGTTAGAGCAGTGTTAGGTTTAGGGTTAAGGTTAGGATTAGGGCTATGGTTATGTTTATGGTTAGGAATAGTGCTAAGGTCATATTTGGGCTAAGGGTTAGTCTTTGAGCTAGGGTTAGGACTAAGTTGAGGGCTAGGGTTACGGTTAAGCCTGGGGTTAGGGTTAGGGTGAGTGTTATGCTTAGGGTAGGTTTAGGCCTCTATTAGGGTTAGGGTTATTTAACTTTTGTGTTAGGTTTAGGCCTAGGGTTAGTGCTATGTGTAATGTAAGATCTAGGGTTCTGATTAGAGCTAATTTTAGGGTTAGGGTTAACACTAAGTCTAGTGTTATGTTTAGGTTTTGGGTTAGGGTAAGGTTTATAGCTAGGTTTAATGTTAGTGTCAGGACCAGTGTTCAGGTAAAAGTTATGGTTAGGGTGAAAGCTAGAATAGGACTAGGGTTAGGTGTAGTGGTAGGGTTAGCCTTTGATTTAGGTTAAGGGTTATTGTTAGGGCTAGGACTGTTTTTGTTTAGGTCAAGGACTAGAGTAATAGCTAAATTTAGGATTAGGTTTAGGTCTAGGGTTAGTGTTAGGGTTAGGTTTAGGTATAAGTTTACTGGTAGAGCTAGTTTCAGGTTTTGGTTTCAGTTTAGGGTCAAATTTAGACCTATAATTAGTGTTAGGGTCAGAATAAGGGTGAAGGTTAGGGTGAGGTTTTAGGTTAGGGTTAGATCTAAAATGAGAACTGGTATTAGTACTAGTAATAGGGTTATTGTTTGGGGTTGGCTAAGGATTAGGATGAGGACTAGAGTTAGCATTATGAATGGGGTTTGTCTTAGGGTAATAGATATCATTAGAGCTAGGATTAGGGTTAGGTTTAGGGTTAAATCTAGTGTTAGGGCTCAGATTAGGGCTATTCTTGTGTCACGGTTAGGGCTAGATTTTGGCTAAGGCCAATGTAAGAACTAAGGTTACGATTAGGGTTAGTTTTAGGGTTAGGGTTACAGGTAGGTCTAGTGTTAGCATGAGTTTAAGGGTTAGAGTGACATTTAGAGCTAGGTTTTGTGTTTGGATATGAGTCAGGATGAGAGTTAGTTTAAAAATAGTCATAGGATTCGAATTAGAGCCCGGGTTATGGCTAGTTATGTGTTAGGGTTTGGTTTAGGTTAAGGTTTAGGGTTAGAGCAATGGCTGGGATTTGTTTTATGGCTAGGGCTTGAATTAGGGCTAGTTTTATGATTAGCAATAGTGTTAGAACTAGTTGTAGAATGAGGTTTAGGCTTAAGTTTAGGGTTAGATTTAGAGTTATGGTTAGATCTAGGGTTAGGGCTATGGCTAGGGTTAGGGCTAAGGTTAGGGCTATTGTGAGGGTTATGGTAACAAGTAGAGTTATAAATAGAAATAGAGCTAGGGTGAGAGTTAGAGTTAGTCTTAGGGCTAGGGTTAGGGGTAGGGTTAAGGTTAGGGTTCAAATAGGGCTAGGATTAGCGCTATGATTAGTGTTAGGGTTAAGCGTATGTTTAGGGCTAAGATTAGGGTAAGTTTTAGGGAAAGGCATGGGGTTATATCGCTAGGTTCAGTACTAGGGCGAGGGTTATATTTAGGGATGGGGTAGGATGAGGGTCTTGTTTAGGAATAAGTCTAGGTTTAGGACTAGGATGAGGGCTAGGGTTTGTGTGAGGTTTAGGGCTAGAATAAGGGCTAGGGCTAATGTCAGGTCTAGGGTTATGGTTAGAGATAGAGTTAGGGATAGGTTTACGGCTAGGTCTAGTATAAGTGTTAGGTTTAGTATAGGGGTCAGGTATAGAGCTAGGTTATTATTAGTGTCAGAGTATGAGTTAAGGATTGGTTTAGGTTAAGGTTTAAGGTTGGGGCTCAAATAAGCTTTAGGGTTAAGGTTAGGGTTAGAGTAATAGATAGTTAGGTTTTCAGTTCAGTTTAGGTTTAGAGTAATGTATAGGGTTAGTGTTTGGGATAGGGTTCAGGTTAGGCCTGGGGTTATCATTTGGTTTAGGCTTATATTTAGAGTAATGAATAGGTTTAGTGCTAATGTTAGGGATTAAGTTAAGGTTAGGATTAGGGCTAGGGTTTGGGTTACATCTAGGGCTAGTGTTAGGGTTAGGTTTAGGGTAAGTGTTAGGGTTTGAGCTAGGGTTAGGGCTAGGACAAGGGTTATGGTTAGAATCAGGGCTACAGTCAGAGTTAGGTTTAGGGTTAGGGCTAGGTTTAGCATTAGGTTTAAGGTTATGTTTAAGGTAATGGATAAAGTTAGAGCTAGGATTTGGGCTATGGTTTCAGTTAGGATGAGGCATAGGGTTAGAGTTAGGGTTAGAGCTAGGATTATGTTTAGAGTGAGGGTTAGAGTTTTAGCTAGGATTAGGGCTAGGGCATGCATTAGGTTTAGGATTTGTGCTAGGGTTAGGGTTAAGGTTATGCTTAAGTCTAGGTTTAGGGCTTGTATTAGGGCTAGGTTTTGTGTGAGATTTATGGCTAGTGTTATGGCTATGGATAATGTAAGAGCTAGGTTTATGGTTATAGCTAGTTTTTTTGTGTTAGGGTTTTACATGTGTCTAGTGTTAGGTTTAAGTTTTCGGTTAGGATAAGATTTAGAGCTAGGATTTGTGTTAGGGTAAGCATCATTTTTTTGGGCTAGCATTGGGTTATTGTTAGGGTCAGAATTAGAACTAGGTTTAAGTCTAGGGCTAGGGTTAGTCTTTGCTTTATGGTAATGGTTATTTTAGGGCTAGGGCTAGGTTTTTGTTTAGGACTAGGGCTAGAGTTATGACTATATTTAGAATTAAGTTTAGGTCTAGTGCTAGTGTTATGGTTATTTTTAGGTATAGGTTTACTGGTATGGCTAGTGATAGGGTTTGGTTTAGTGTTAAGGTCAGGCTTTAACCTAGGGTTAGTTTTAGGATCAGAATAAGGGAAGGGCTGGGCTTAGGCTTCGGGTTAGGGTTAGAGACAGAATTAGGGATAGGGTTAGGATTAGTAATAGGGTTAGGGTTTGGGGTAAGCTAAGGTTTAGGGTCAGAACTAGGGTAGCATTAGGGTGAGAGTTTGGCTTAGGCTAAGGAGTAGGTTTAGAGCTAGTGTTTGGGTTAGTGTTAGGGTTATGCTTAGGGTTAAAGCTAGAGTTGAGGGTCAGATTAGCGCTAGGTATTGTGTTAGGGTTAGGGCTCTGGCTAATGTAAGAACTAACTTTACAGTTAGAGATAGTTTTAGGTTTAGGATTAGGGCTAGGTCTAGTGTTTGGTTTAGGTCTAGGGTTAGGTTGATATTTAGAGCTAGAGTTAGTTTTAGGATCAGAGTCAGGGTCAGTGTTAGTTGGACGGATAGGTTTAGGACTAGGTTTAGAATTAGGATTTGGTTTAGGTTAAGGGTTAGGATTAGGGCTATAGATTAGTTTTGTTTGTGGGCCATGACTAGGGTTAGGGCTAGTTTTCAAATTAGAATTAGGGTTAGGGCTAGTGTTAGGGTGAGTTTTAGGTTTAGAGTTAGGGTTAGGTTTAGAGTTAGGGTTAGTTCTGGTTTAGGACTATGGCTAGGTTTAGGACAGTTTAGGATCAGTGTTAGGGTTAGGCAATAAATAAGGTTGGTACTAGAAATAGGTCTAGGGCTAGAGTTAGGGTTAGTCTTAGGGCTAAGGTTAGAGTTAGGATTACAGTTAGCAATAAATTAGGGCTAGGATTAGAGCTATGGTTAGTGTTAGGATTAGGCCTAGTGTTAGGGCTAGGTTTAGTGTTGGTGATAGTGTTAGAGTTAGGGTTAGGGGAAAAGATATGGTTATACCTAGGTTCAGAACTAGGGCGAAGTTTGAAATTAGGGTTTGGTCTAGAGTTAGGGTTCAGGTTAGGTTTAGCTGCTAGGTTTGGGCTAGGATGAGGGCTCCGCTTTGTGTTATTTTAAGGCAAGAATTAGGTAGATTGCTAATATCAGGTCTAGGGTTATGGTTAGGGATACTGTTAGTGTTAGTTTTATGGCTAGGTCTAGTTTAAGGATTATGTTTAGGGTAAGGGTCAGTTTTAGAGCTAGGTGTGTTATTAGAGTCAGTGTCTTGTTCAGAGTTTGGGTTAAGTTTTGGTTTAATTTTATGGCTCAAGTTAGCCATAGGGTTAGGGTTAGGGTTAGAGTAATTGATAGGGTTAGGTTTAGTGTTCAGGTTAGGTTTAGGTAAGAATAAGGTTAGTGTTAGCGGTAGGTTTAGGGTTAAGCATAAATAGATGGGGTTAGATTTATGTTTAGCACTAGAGTTAGTGTTAGGTTTAGCGTAACTGTTAGGGTTTGTGCTAGGATTAGGACTATGACAAGAGTTCAGTTTATGGTTAGGTGTAGGTTTAATTTTACAGTTAGTTTTAGTGTAAGTTTAGGGTTAGGATAAGGATTAAGTTTACAGTTAGGGTTAGAATAGTATTAGGGTTAGGGCTAATGCTATCATGACATTTATAGTTAGGGTTAGGGTAATGGGTGGGGTTAAAACTATATTTAGAGCTATGTTTGGGTTAGGTTTATGTTTAGGGTAATGGATAAGGTAGGGTTAGGATTATAGTTAGGATTAGAGCTAGGGTTAGGGTTAGGGTTAGGTCTAGGGTTAGGGTATGGTTAGGTCTAGGGTAAGTGTTAGGTTTTGAGCTATGTTTAGGGCTAGGGTGGGTTAGGGTTAGTGTCAGGTCTAGATTTAGGATTAGGGTTATGTTTAGAGCTAGGGTTAGCATTAGGGTTAGGGTTATATTTATCGTAATGGATAGGATTAGAGCTAGAGTTAGGGCTTGGATTATGGTTAGGATTAAGTCTAGGTTTAAGTTTAGGTTTAGGACCAGTTTTGGGATTAGATTTAGGTTTAGGTTAATGATTAGGGTTAGGGTTAGGGTTAAAAGGAGATGTAGGGCTCAGTTTAGGGCTAGGTTTTGGGTTAAGTTAGGATAGGCTTAGGGCTAAGGCTAATATAAGAACTAGATTTATGATTAGGGCTACTTTTAGGGTCACTGTTAGGGCTAGTTCTAGTTTTTGGGTTAGGTATACTTTTAGAGAGATGTTAGAGCTAGGGTTAGTGTAAGGTCAGAGTCAGGCTCAAGGTTAGATTTAGGCTTAGGTTAGGACTGGAATTAGGGCTAAGGTTAGGGCTAGGTGTAGGGTTAGGTTTTGGTTTAGGTTAAGGGTTAGGGTTAGGGCTATGACTCGGTTTTGTTTTAGATCTTGAACTAGATTAGGGCTAGTTTTAGGATTAGTGTTAGTGTTAGGACTAGTGTTATTGTGAGGTTTAGGCTTAGGGTTAAGGTTGGATGTAGAGTTATGGTTAGTTCTAAGGTTAGGGCTAGGGCTAGTGTTAGGGCTAAGGTTAGGGCAAGTGTTAGGGTTATTGTAAGGAATAGTGTTAGATCTAAAAATAGGGCTTGGACGAGAGTTAGAGTTAGTCTTAGTGCTAGTGGTAGGGTTAGGGCTAAATTAGGTCTAGGATCATGTCTAGGATTAGTGTAAGGGTTATGTCTAGAGTTAGAGTTAGGGTTAGACTTGGGGGAAGGAATGGGGTTATAGCAAGGGTCAGAAATAGGGGGAGGGATAAAATTAGGGATAGGGCTAAAGTTAGGGTTTTGGTTAGGATCAAGGCTAGGTTTAGGGCTAGAATGAGGGCTAGCATTTGTGTTAGGGTTATGGAAAGAATTAGAGCTAGGGCTAATATCATGTCTAGGGTTATGATTTAGGGATAGTTTTTAGGTAAGATTTATGGCTAGGTTTAGTGTCAGTGTTAGATTTAGGGTGAAGTTCAAGTTGAGAGCTAAGAGTATTATAATAGTCACAGTCAGGTTTTGGATTTGTGTTAGGTTGAGGTTTAGAGTTATGGCTCAAATAAGCATTAGGTTTGAGTTAGAGTTAGGATAAAGTATAAGGTTAGGTTTAGGCTTCAGGTTAGGTTTAGGGCTCAGATTATTTTTAGGGTAATATATAGGGTTAGGGTTAGGCCTAGGTTTAGTATTAGGTTTATGATAATCATTAGGGTAATGGATAGGTTTAGAGCTAGTGTTAGGGATAGCGTTATGTTTAGGATTAGGGCTAGAGTTAGGGTTAGGGTTAGAATTAAGTCTAAGGTTAAGTTTAGGGTATGATTTAGGGTTTGAGCTAGGGTTAATGCTAAGTATATGGTTAGGTTTAGGATTAGGTCTGGGGTTAGAATTATGGTTATCATTAGGGTTAAGGTAATGGACAGGTTTAGATGTTGGGTTAGGTTTAGGTTTTAGTTTAGATTTATGACTAGGTTTAGTGTTAAGTTTAGCATAATTGTTAGGGTTTGAACTAGGGTTAGAACTATGGCAAGGGTTAGGTTTATGGTTAGGTCTAGGATTAGGTTTACAGTTAGGGTAAGTGTAGGTTTAGGGTTAGGGCTAAGGTTATCATGACGTTTATGGTTAGGGTCAGGGTAATTAATGGTGTTAGAGCTAAGATTAAGTCTAGTTTTAAGTTTAGGGTTAGGGCTAGGTTTAGGATTAGGGTTAGGGTTAGGCTTATCATTTTCTTATGGTTACGTTAAGTGTAAGGGTCAGGGATTGAATAAGTGTTAGGGCTAGGTTAGGCTTCAGGATAGAATCAGGGCTAGGGATAGAGTTAGGGTTAGGTTTACTGTTAGGGCTAGGTTTAGCATTAGGTTTAGGGTTATGATTAGGGAAATGGTTAGAGTTAGAGCTAGAGTTTGGGCTATTTTTACGGTTAGGATTAGGGCTAGGATTGGGGTTAGGATTTGGGCTAGGGTTATGTTTAGGGTAAGGGCTAGGGTTTGAGCTAGTGTTAGTGCTAAGGCTAGGTCGAGGATTAGGTTCAGCCTTAGGGGACATAATTATGGTAGGTTTAGGGTTAGAGTTAAGTTTTAGGTCTAGGATTATCATTAGGGTTAGGAAAAGGGTTAGGTAATGGATATGGTTAAATGTAGGTTTACGTTTAGGTTCAGGGTTAGATTTAATTTTAGGGTTAATTTTAAGGCTATTATTATGTTTAGGTTTATGGTACGGGCCAGGTTTGGAGCTAGTGTTAGTGCTATGGCGAGTGTTACTTTTAGGGTTAGGTCTATTGTTAGTTTTCTGGTTAGGTTTAGGGTTACGTTTAGGGTTAAGGCTAGGGTTTTCAATACAGTTAGGTGTAGGGTTAGGTAAGGTGTAGGTTTATAGCTAGGTTTAGGGCTAGGGTTAAGTTTAGGGTTAGGCCTAGTGTTAGGGTTTAGAGTAAGGTATATATAGGTTTAAGTTTATATTTATGGTAGGGTTAGGCTTTGAGTAAGGTTTAAGACTAAGGCTAGGGTTAGGTTTAGGTTTAGGGTTAGGGTTAGGGTTAGGGCTAGGGTTAGTGTTGGAGTTACACTTAGGGGTAGATTTAGGCCTAGAATTCATTCTAGGTCTTGCGTTAGGTTAAGGCATAGAGTTAGAGCTATGGGTAATGTAAGAGCTAGGATTATGATTAGGGCTAATTTTATGGTTAGGGTTATGGCTATGTCTAGTGTTGGGTTTAGGTTTTTGGTTAGGGTCAGGATTAGAGATAGGTTTAGTATTAAAGGCAGGGTCAGTGTTCAGTTTAGAGTTAGAGATAAGGTTAAAGCAAGAATTGGGACTAGGTTTATGTATGGGGAGGGTTAGTCATTGCGTTAAGTTAAGCGTTATTGTTAGGGCTAAGGCTAGGTTTTGTTTAGGTCTAGAGATAGAGTTAAGGCTAGATTTAGGATTAGGTTTATGCCTATAGCTAGTGATAGGCTCTGGTTTAGGTATAAGTTTACTGATAGGGCTAGTGTTACAGTTTGGTCTAGCATTAGAGTCAGGCTTAGACCTAGATTAGTGTTATGATCAGAATAAGGGTCAGGATTATGGTTAAAGTTTGGGATAAGGTTCGAACTAGAATGAGGGCTACTGTTAGGTCTATTAATATGGTGAGAGTTTTGATTATCCTGAGGATTAGGGATATGTCTAGGGTTACCATTAGTATTAGGGTTTTTCTTAGGGCTTGGGAGATGGTTAAACCTAGTGTTAGGAGTAGGGGTAGGGTTAGGTTTAGGGTTAAAGCTAGGTTTAGGGCTCCAATTAGGGCTAGTTTTGTGTTAGTGTTAGGGCTAGGGTTAGGACAACAGGTAATGTAAGAACCAGGGTTACAATTGGGGTTAGCTTTAGAGTTAGGGTTAGGGGTAGTTCTAGTTTTAGTGTTAGATTTAAGGTTAGGGTGATATTTAGAGCTAGAGTTATTTTTTAGGATAGGAGTCAGGGTCAGGGTTAATTTTAGGGTTTGAGTTAAGACTTGAATTAGGGCTAGGTTTAATGTTAGTATTTGGTTTAATGTTAGCATTATGTTTAGAGCTAGGGTGAGTGTTAGAATATGAATCAAGTTCAGGGATAGTTTTAAGGTTATGGTTAGGACTCAATTAGGGCTAGGATTAGTTCTCATAGTAATTGTGGTTTTGGTTTAAGTTAAGGATTAGGGTTAGGTCTATTGCTCAGTTTTGTTTTAGTCCTAGGGTTAGGGTTAGGGCTAGTTTTACAATTAGTATTAGGGTTAGGGCTAGTCTTAGTTTTAGGCTTCAACTTAGGTATACGGTTATATTTATAGTTAGGTTAAGATCTAGGATTAAGCTAGAATTAACGATAGGGCAAGGGTTAGGGCCAGGGTTATCGTTATGGTTAGGGATAAGGTTAGAACTAGGGATAGGGCTAGTGTGAGAGCTAGAGTTAGTGATAGGGCTAAAATTAGAGTTAGGGTTTGGGATAAGGTTAAATTAGGGTAAGGATTAGAGCTAGGGTTAGTGTTCATTTTAGGCCTAGCGATAAGAATAGGGTTCGGTTTAAGTTTAGGATAAAGAATGGTGTTGTAGCTAGGTTAAGATGTAGGGTGAGGGTTAGAGTTAGGGTTAGGGTTCGGGTTGGGGTTAGAGTTATGATTAAGGCAAGTTTTATGGCTAGGATGAGGGCTAGTGTTTGTTTTAGATTCACGGCTAGGATTAGTGCTAGGGCTAATATCAGGTCTAGGGTTATGGTTAAAGATAGTTTTGGGGTTAGGCTTATACATCTATTGTAAGGGTTAGGTTTAGGGTAAGGGTCAGATTTAGAGCTCAGGGAATAATTATGATTAGGATTTTGCTTAGGTAAGGATTTAGATTTATGGCTCAAATTAGCATTAGTGTTAGCATTAGGATATATTTAGGGTTTGTTTTAAGGTTCAGGTTTGGTTTAGGGTAATTGATACGGTTAGCATTAGTGATAGGGTTAGGGTTAAGCTTAGGGTTAGCATTAGGGTAAGGGTTATGCTTTTAGTAATCGATAGGGTTAGAGCATAGGTTAGATCTGGAGTTATGGTTAGGAATATGCCTTGAGTAAGGGTTAGAATTAGTGTGAGAACTAGGGTTAGGGTTAGGTTTAGGTTTAGGTTTAGCATAAAGGTTAGGTTTTGAGCTAGGTTTAGGGCTAGGTTTAGGGTTAGTTCTAGGGATAGGATTATGCTTGGTTTAGGGTTAGTGTTAGAGTTAGGGCTAGGGTTATCATTAATGTTAGGGTTAGGATTAAGTTAACGGATAGGGTTAGGTTAGGTTTAGATTTGGTTTAGAGGTATAATTAGTGATAGGTTTATGATTAGAACTATGGTTAAGTTTAGGTTTATGATTAGATTTATGGTTTGATATAGAGTTAGGGCTATGCTGAGTGTTAATTTTAGTGTTCTGTCTGTGGTTATTTTTCCATTTAAGTTTTTGGTTAGCATTAGGCTTTGGGCCAGGATTGTCAATAACCTTAGGTGTAGGGTTGGGGTAATGGGTAGGTTTTGAGCTAGGTTTAGGGCTAGGTTAAGTTTAGAATTTGGGCTAGAGTTATGGTGATAATTAGGGATAGGTCTAAGTTTATGTTTCCAGTAAAGGTTAGGCTTTGAGCTATCTTAGCACTAAGGCGAAAACTAGGGTTAAGTATAGGGTAGTGTTAGGGTTAGGGTTATGCTTAGGGCTAGATTTAGGCCTAAAATTAGCTCTAGCTTTAGTGTTAGGTTTAGGCCTAGGGATAGGGCTATGGCTAATGTAAGATCTAGGGTTATGACTAGGGATAGTTTTTGGATTAGGGTTATGGCTGGGTGTAGAATTAGGTTTAGGTTTTGGTTAGTTTCAGGTTTAAAGGTAGGTTTAGTGGTAAAGGCAGGGTCAGTGTTTGGGTTAGAGTTAAAGTTAGGGTTAAAACCAGAATTAGGGCGAGGTTTATGTCTAGGCATAGAGTTAGTGTTTGGCTTAGCTAAAGGTTTTTATTAGGGATAGCGCTAGGATTTTGTTTAGGTCTCGAGCTAGAGTTTGGGCTAGATTTAGGATTAGGTTTTGGTCTAGAGCTAGTGGTAGGGTTAGGTTTAGGTATAAGGTTACAAGTAGGGCTAGTGTTAGTGTTTGGTTTAGGGTTAGGGTCAGGTTTAGACCTAGGGTTTATGTTATGGTCAGAATAAGGGTCAGGGTTAGGGTGAGGGTTTTGAATAGCATTAGAGCTAGAATGAGATCTAGGGTTAGGACTACTAATAGAGTTAGGATTTGGTTAGCCTAAGGATTAGAAATAGATCTAGGGTTATCACTTGGTTTAAGGTTTTGCTCGGGGTAAGGCATAGGGTTAGGGATAGGGTTAGGTTTATGGTTAGGGTCAAAGCTAGGTTTAGGGCTCAGATTAGGACTCGATTTTGTGTGAGGTTTAAAGCTAGGGTTAGGGCATTGGCTAATATAAGATCTAGAGTTACAATTAAGGTTAAAAGTAGGGAGAGGTCAAGTTTTAGGATTAAGTTTAAGATTAGGGTGATATTTATAGCTAGAGTTATTTTTAGGATATCAGTCAGATCAGGGGTAATTGTAGGGTTAGGGTTAAAACTCGAATTACAGCTAGGGTTACTTTTAGGGTTCAGTTTAAGTTTAGGGTGGGGTTTAGAGCTAGGATGAGTGTTAGAATATAATTCAGGTTCATAGTTAATTTTAAGGTTATGATTAGGACTCGAATTAGGGCTAGGGTTAGATCTAGATGTATCACTAGTGTTGGTTTTAAGTTAAAGTTAATGATAGGCCTGTTGCTTGGTTTTGTTTTAGTGCTATGGTTAGGGTTAGGGCAGGTTTTATGATTAGCTTTAGGGTTATGGTTGGGGTTATGGTTAGGTTTAGGATTAAGTCTAGAGCCAAGGATTAGGGCTAGGTTTTGTGTTAGATTTAGGGCAAGAATTAGGGCTACTACTAATATCAGGTCTAGGTTTATATTTAGTGATATTTTTAGGGCTAGGTTTATGGCTGGGTCAAATTAAAGTGTTAAGTTTAGGGAAAGTGTCAGATAAGAGCTAGGGTAATATTAGTTTCAGAGTCAGGCTTTGGGTTTGGGTTATGTTAAGTTTTAGGGTTAAGGCTCAAATAAGCATTAAGGTTAGAATTAGGGTTAAGTTAATGGATAGTGTTAGGTTTAGGGTTCAGGTTAGGTTTAAGATAGTGATAGGTTTAGGGTTAGGCTTAGGGTTAACATTAGGGTTATGATTATTGTTATAGGGTTAGACCTAGGGTTAGGGCTAGGGTAATGTTTAAGATTAGGGCTAGAATTAGGGTTAGGGTCAGGGTTAGGGCGAGGGTTATAGTTAGGATTAGGAGGGTTTGAGCTAGGATTTTTGCTATGGCTAAGGTTAATTTAGAGTTTGGTCTAGGTTTATGGTCATGGTTATTGTTATAATTAGGGCAAGGTTTATCATTAGGGTTAGGGTAATAGGTTTATTATTTTTTATTTTTATTTTTTTATTGGTTGTTCAAAACATTACAAAGCTCTTGACATATCATATTTCATACATAGGCTTCAAGTGAGTTATGAACTCCCGTTTTTACCCCAAACACAGATTGCAGAATCATATCAGTTACACATCCACATTTTTGCATAATGCCATACTAGTAACTGTTGTATTCTGCTACCTTTCCTATCCTCTACTATCCCCCCTCCCCTCCCCTCCCATCTTCTCTCTCTACCCCATCTACTATAATTCATTGTTATACCAAACTACATATAAGAGGTTGGGAGGGGAATGGGAAAATAAACAAGGAGAGAAATGAATTACAGTAGGGTAATAGGTTTAGATATCAGGTTAAAGATAGGGTTAGGTTTAGGTTAGCCTTAGTTTTAGGTTTAGAATTAGGGTTAGGATTTTAACTAGCTTAGATTTATGGGCAGGGTTAAGTTCACTGCTGGTTCTAGGGTTAGGTTTATGTTTATGGTTAGGGTAGGTTTAGCTTTAGGTCTAGTGTTATCATAAGGGTTAAGTTTAGGGTTAGGGTAATGGGTGTGGTTCGAGCTAGGGTTAGGGCGAGGGTTAAGGTTGGAATTAGGGCTGGGGTAAGGACTAGGGTTAGGCCTTGGGTTACTGTTAGGGTTAGGATAAGTGTAAGGGTTAGGGATGGAGCTAGGTTTAGGGCTAAGATGAGGTTTAGCATTACAGTGAGGGCTAGGGAAGTGTTGGGGTTAGGTGTAGGTCTAGGGTTAGCATTAGTTTTAGGGTTATGGTTAGTGCAATGGATAGAGTTAGAGCTAGATTTTGGGCTATGGTTACAGTTAGGATTAGGGCTAAAGTTAAGGTGAGGTTTAGGGTTTGGGCTAGGGTTATGTTTAGGGTAAGATTTAGGGATTGAACTAGGGTTAGGGCTAGAAGGAGGGTTAGGGTTAGGGTTAGGGCTAGGTTTAGGGTTAGGGTTATGCTTAGCATTAGGTTTAGGGCTGTAATTATGGTTAGGTTTTGTGTGAGGTTTAGTGGTAGTGATAGGTATATGGGTAATGTAAGAGCTATAGTTATGATTACGGCTAGATTTAGAATTTGATTAGTGTTAGGGTTAGTTATTGATTTAGGATAAATTTTATAGTTAGGGTTTTTATTAGGGTAAGTGTCAGGGTTCAGGTTAGTATTATGTTTAGGGTTAGGTCCAAAATGAGGACTAGGGTTAGGTCTAGGGGTAGAGTTAGTGATTGGTTTAGGTTAAGGGTTATTGTTAGGGCTAAGGTTAGGGTTATGGCTATATTTAGGATTAGGTTTAGGACTAGGGCTAGTGTTTGTGTAAGGTTTAGAGTTAGGGTTACTTATAGGGCTAGTGTTATGTTTCGGATAAAATTTAGGGTCAGGTTTAAACCTAGGTTTAGTGATAGGGTCAAAATAAGGGTCAGGGTTTGGGTTAGGGTTTGGGTTAAGTTTAGTGCTAGAATGAGTGCTAAGTTTAGGACTAGGAATGGAGTTAAGGTTTGGGGTAGGCATAGAATTAGGGTTAGGACAAGGGTAGCAATAGTGTAAGGGTTTGACTAAGTGTAAGAAATAGGGTTAGAGCTAGGATTAGAACTAGGGCTAGGGCTAAGGCTAGGGTTACCGCCAGGGTTAGGCTTAGGGTTAAAGTTAGGGTTAGGTCTTGAATTAGAGCTAGGTTTTGTGTTAGGTTTAGGGTTATGTCTAATTTAAGAACTAGCATTATGATTAGGGCTAGTTTTAGGTTTAGGTTTAGGGCGAGGTCTAATGTTAGGATTAGGTTTACAGATAGGGTGATATGTAGAGCTAGGGTTACTGTTAAAGTTGGAGTCAGTGTTAGTATTCGTTCTAGGGCTAGGGTTATGACTCAAATTAGGGCTAGGGTTAGGACTAGGTATAGGGTTAGGGTTTTGTTTAGGTTAAAAGTTAGAGTCAGTGCTATGGCTCGATTTTGCTTGAGGGCTAGTGCTAGGGTTAGTTCTAATTTTCAAATTAGCATTAGGGTTATAAATAGTGTTAGGGTGTGGTTCAGGCTTAGGGTTAGGGTTATATTTAGAGTTAAGGTTAGATCTAGGTTTAGGCCTACAGTGAAGGTTAGGGCTAGGGTTATGTCTATGGTTTGAATTATCATAAAGAATAGGGTTAGAACTAGGGATAGGGCTAGTGTGAGAGTTAGATTTAGTCTTAATGTTAGGTTTAGATATAGGGTTAGAATTATGGCTTAATTAGAGCTAGAATTAGAGCTAGGGTTAGTATTAAGGCTGATCCTAGGTTTATGGCTAGGGTTATGGTTATGGTTATAGTTAGGTGTGATGTAATAGCTAACTTTAGAACTAGGGCGAGGGTCAAAAATAGGTTTAGGTCTATGGTTAGTTAGGGTTAGGTTTAGGATTAAGGCTAAAATTAGGGCTAGGATTAGGACTAGAGTTTGTTCTAGGGTTAGGGCTTCATTAGGGCTAGGGCTAATGTCAGGTCTAGTGTTATGGTTAGAGATAGTTTTAAGGTTAAGATTATTAGTGTTAGGATTAGGTTTATGATATGATTAGGTTTAGGGTTCAGGTTAGGTTTAGGGTAATGTATAGGTTTAGGGTTATCCTAGGGTTAGCATTAGTTTAGGATTCGAACTAGGGTAATGGATAGGGTTACGGCTGGGGATAGGGCTAGGTTTATGGTTAGGATTAAGGCTAGGGTTAAGGTTAGGTTTTGGATAATGGCAAGGGTTAGGGTAGGGTTAGTTTTAGTGTAAGTGTTAGAGGTAAATTTAGGGTTATAGTTAGTGTTAGGGCTCCGATTAGGGATAGATTTTGTGCTAGGTTAGGGGTAGGTTTAGGGCTTCAGCAATTTTAAGAACTAAGGTTACAATTAGAACTAGTTTTAGGGTTAGGGTTAGGGCTAGGTCTAGAGTTAGGATTATTTTTAGGTTTTGAGTGATGTTTAGAGCTAGGGTTAGTGTTAGGGTTAGAGTCAGAGTCAGGGTTTGTTTTAGGGTTATGGGTAGGAATCGAATTAGAGCTAGGTTTAGGCCTAGGTGTAGGCTTAGTGTTTGGTTTATGTTAAAGTTTAGGGTTAGGGCTATGGCTTGGTTGTTTTGTAGGGCTAGGGATAGGTTAGGGCTAGTTTTAGGATTAGCATTAGTATTTTGGCTTGTGTTAGTGAAAGGTTTAGCTTAGGGTTAGGGTTACATTTAGAGTTAGGCTTAGATATAGGATTAGGGCTAGATCTAGGGTTAGGGCTAATGTAAAGGCAAGTGATAGGAATATGGCGAGGGATAGGGTTAGCACTAGAAATATGACTAGGGCGAGAGTTAGAGTTAGTCTTATGGCTAGGGTTAGGTTAGGTTTAGGGGTAAATTAGGGCTAGGATTAGGTCTAGCATTTATATTAGTGTTAGGCCTAGTTTTAGCCTTAGGTTTAGGTTTGGAAATAGGGTTAGGTTTAGAGGAAGGGATGGGGTTAGAGCTAGTTTTAGAGCTAGGTCGAAGATTAGAATTTCGGTTAGGGCTAGGGTTATTATTTGGTTTAATAATAAGGCTAGGTTTAGGGCTAGGATGAGGGCTAGGGGTTTTTTTAGGGTTATGGAAAGAATTAGGGCTAGGGCTAGTGTCAGGTCTAGGCTTACGTTAGGGATAGATTGAGGGTTAGATTTATGGTTAGGTTTAGGGTAAGGGTCAGGTTTAGAGCTAGGGGTATTATTATGGTTAGAATTAGGTTTCAGGTTTGGTTTAGGTTATTTAGGTTTAGAGCTTGAATTACCATTAGGGTTTCATTAGTGTAATGATAGTTTTGGGTTTAGAGTTCATGTTAGGTGTAGGGTAATTGATAAGGATAGAGTTAGCAAAAGGCTTAGGTTTAGGCCTAGTGTTATGTTTGTGTTAGGATTAAGGCTAGATTTGGGGTTTGGATGAGGGCAAGGTTTTGTGTTTGGATTAGGGCAAGTTTTAGAGATAGTGATAATGTCAGGTTTAGGTTTAAAGCTATGGATAGTTATATGATTAGTTTCATGGCTAGGTCTAATATTAGCTTTAGCATAAGGGCCAGGTTTAGGGTAAGATGTATTTTTAGGGAAAGGGTCAGGTTTTGGGTTTGTGTTAGGTTAATTATTAGGATTATGGCTCAAATTAGCATTAGGGTTAGAATTAGGGTTAGGTTAATGGATAGGCTTCGGTTTAGAATTCAGGTTAAGATTAGGGTAATTGATAGGGTTAGGGTTAATGATAGGGTTAGGGTTAGACCTAGGGTTATTTTTGGGGTTAGCATTATTGTTAGGGTAACAAATAGCATTAGAGTATAGGGTTAGGGCTAGGGTTTTAGATAGGATTAGGGCTAGAGTTATAGTTAGGTTTAGGGCTAGGGCTAGGCGTAGGTTTTGGGTTAGGGTTAGGGTACAGGTTAGGTCTTGAGCTAGGGTCAGTGCTAGGGTGAATGTCAGGTTTAGGACTATGTCTAGGGTTAGATTTATGGTTAAGCTTAGGGTTAGTGTTAGGGTTAGGGCTAAGGTTATCTTTAGAGATAGGTTAATGGATAGGGTTAGTGTCGGGTTAAAGTTAGGGGTAGTTTTAAGTTTAGGGTTAGTGTTAGGGTTAGGGCAAAGATTATCATTAGAGTTAGGGTAATGGATAGGGTTAGATGTCAGGTTAGAGGAAAGGGGTAGTTTTAGGTTTAGGGTTAGTGTTAGGGTTTGGGAAGGGTTAGAGTCAGAGTAAGGATTAGGGTTTTATCTAGGGTTAAGGCTAAGATGAGAGTTAGATTTAGAGTTAGGTCTAGGATTAGGATTACAATTGGGATTAGAGCTAGGATTATCATTAGGGTTAAGTTTTGGCTTAGGATAATGGATAATTTTAGAGATAGTATTGGGGCTAGTGTTAACATTATGATTAGGGCTAGGATTAGGATTAGGTTTAGTGATAGGGCTATGGTTATATTTAGGTTTCAGTTTTGGGTTTTATCTAGGGTTAGGTCTAAGGCTAGGGTTAGGGTTAGCATGAGGGTTAGGCTTCGGGTAAGGATAAGGTTAGGTTAGGGTTAGGGTTATGCTTTGGGGTAGATTTAGGCCTAGGATTAGGGCTAGGTTTTGTATTAGGTTTAGAGATAGTTTTAGTGCTATGGTAATGTAAGCGTTACATTTACATTTATTGGTAGTTCTAATGTTTGGTTTAGGTTTCAGTTAGGGTCAGTTTTATAGCTAGGGTTAGTGTTAGTGTCAGGGTCTGTGTTTGGATTAGGGTTAGGGTTAGGGCTAGAACCAGAATTAGGATTGGTTAGGTCTAGAGGTAAAGTTAGTGTTTGGCTTAGGTTAAGGGTTATAATTACACCTAGGGCTAGTTTTTAGTTTAAGTCTTGGGTAAAGATATGGCTATATTTAGGATTACGTTTAATCTAGGGCTAGTGTTAGGGTTAGGTTTAGATATAGGTTTATGGGTAGGTTATGGCCAAGGATAAGAGCTAGTGTTAGGGTTTGGTTTAGGTTCAGGGTCAGAATAAGGCTCAGGGTTTGTGTTAGGATTTGAGTTATGATTTTAAGAAGAATGAGGGCTTGGGTTAGGACTAGTAATAGGGTTAGGTTTTGGGTTAGACTAAAGATTAGTTTTAGGAATAGGGTTAGCATTAGGGTTGGGGTTTGGCTAGGGTAAAGGATAAGGTTAGAGGTAGGGTTAGAGCTAGGCTTCGGGTTAGATTAGGGCTAGTGTTTGGGTTAGGGTAAGAGTGAAACCTAGGGTTAGGTATCAGATTTGGGCTAGGTTTTGGTTAGCATTAGGTTTAAGGTTATGGCTACTGTATGATCTAAGGTTTTTATTAGAACTAGTTTTAGAATTAAGGTTAGGACTAGGTATATGTTAGAGTAAGTTTTAGGTTTAGGGTGATGTTTTGAGGTAGGGTTAGTGTTAATGTAACAGGTTCAGGGGTAGTTTTAGGGTTAAGATTAGGACTCGAAATGGGGCTAAGCTTAGGGCTAGAAGTAAGGTTAGGGTTTGGTTTAGGTAAAAGATTAGGGTTAGTGTTATGGCTCAGTTTTGTTTTAGGGCTAAGCCTATGGTTAAAACTTGTTTTAGGATTAGCTTAAGGTTAGGACTAGTGTTAAGGTTAGGTTTAGATGTAGAATTAGCATTAGATTTAGTTTTAGGTTTAGATCTAGGGTTAGGGCAAGGTTTAAGGTTAGGACTAGTGTTATTCTAGACTATTGCTAGGAACAAGGTTATGTTAAGTGATAGGGTTAGAATTAGGTCTAGGGCTAGGGCGGAGTAGTCTTGAAGCTAGGGTTAGGATTAGGTTTAGAATTAAGGTTACTGTTAGTATTAGGGTTAGTCCTAGTGTTAAGGTTAGGGCTAGGGTTAGGGTTAGGGTTAGGGTTAGGGTTTGGGTTAGGTTTAGGGTAAGCAATGGGGTTATAACTAGTTTTAAGGCTAGGGAAAGGGTTAGAATTAGGGTTAGGTTTATGATTAAGGCTAGGTTTTGGGCTAGGATAAGAGCTGATGTTCGTGTTAAGGCTAGGGCTAGGATTAGGGCTAGGGCTAATGTCAGGTCTAGGGTTACAGTTAGGGATATGTTTTGGGTTATGTTTATGGTTAGGTCTGGTGTAAGGGTTAGATTTAGAGTAAGGGTCATGTATACAGCTATCTGTATTATTAGGGTCAGTGTATGACTTAAGGTTTGGTTTAGGTTAAGGTTTAGGTTAAGGGCTCGAATTAGCATTAGTGTTAGAGTTAGGGTTATTGTAATGAATAGGTTTAGGATTAGGGTTCAGGTTAGTTGTAGGGCAATGGATAGGTTTAGGGATTGCGATAGGGTTAGGGTTAAGCCTAGGGTTAGTATTAGGGTTAGGATTATGGTTAGGGCAATGGATAGAATTAGAACTAGGGTTAATGCTAGTCTTATGGTTAGGTTTAGGGACAGGGTTAGGGTAGTGGATATAATTAGATCTATGGTTAGGGCTATTGTTAAGGTTAGGATTAGGGCTAGTGTTATGTGAGGGTTTGGGATAGGATTAGGGTTATATTAAGGGTAAAGTTTAGGCTTTGAGCTAGGGTTAGGTCTAAAGCAAGGCTTAGGGTTAGTGTTAGGGCTAGGGTTAGATTTAGGATTACACTTAGGGCTATGTTCAGGCCTAGCATTAGGGCTAGATTTTGAGTTAGTTTAGGCCTTGGGTTAGGGCCATGGGTAATGTAAGAGCTAGGGTTATGATTAGGCCTAGTTTTAGGGTTAGGGTTATGGCTAAGTGTAGTGTTAGGATTAGGTTTTAGGTTTGGGTGGTCTTTGGAGCTAGGATAATGTTAAGAGTCAGGGCCAGTGTTCTGGATAGAGTGAGTGTTGGGATTAGTGCCAGAATTAGGACTAGAGTTAGGTTTAGTGGTAGGGTTAGTGTTTGGGTTAGGTTAAAGGTTATTGTTAGGGCTAGGGCTAGGTTGTTGTTCACGTCTAGGGCTAGAAATATGGCTAGTTTTAGGATTAGGTTTAAGGCTAGGGATAGTGTTAGGTTTAGGTTTAAGTATAGGATTACCAGTAGGGCTAATGTTAGGGTTCGGTTTCGGGTTCGGGTCAACTTTTGACCTATGGTTAGTGTTAGGGTCATAATGAGTGTCAGGGTTAGGGTTTGGGTTTGGGTTAGGGTTAGAGCTAGAACGAAGTTTAGAATTAGGACTAGTAATAGGGTTAGGATTTGGGTTAGTCTATGGATTAGGATTACGACGAGGGTTAGCATTAGGTTTATGGTTTAGCTTAAGGTAATGAATAGGGTAAGAGCTAGGATTAGAGTTAGGTTTAGGGTATGCGTTAGGGCTAGTTTTAGGGTTAGGGTTAAAAATAGGGTTAGTGCTCAGATTAGGGCCAGGTTTCTGGTTAGGTTGGGACTACTGTTAAGCCTACAACTAATGTATAAACCAGTGTTATGATTAGGGCTACTTTTTGGGTAAGTGTTATAGCTAGGTCAAGTGTTAGGGTTACCGTTAGCGTGATGTTTAGAGCTAGGGTTAGTTTTAGAGTCAGAGTCAGTGTTCAAGTTATAGTTAGGTTTAGGGTTAAACCCAGAATTTTCACTAGAGTTAGTTCTAAGTGTAGGGTTAGGTTCATGGCTAGATCTAGTATAAAGGTTAGGTTTAGGGCTAGGGTCAAGGTTAGAGCTAGGTATATTATCATAGGAAGGGTGAGAGTTAGGGTTTGGGTTAGGTTAAGGTTTAGGGTTATGGCTCAAATTAGCATTAGTGTTAGGGTGAGGGTAATGATAGGGTTAGGTTTAGGGTTCAGGTTTGGTTTAGGTTAATGAAATAGGTTATGGTTAGAGTTAGGCTCAGGGTTACCATTAGAATTATGGTTATGGTTAGGGAAAAGGATAGGGTTAGAGCTAGTGATAGGGCTAGGGTTATTGTTAGAATTCTGTCTAGTGTTAGGGTATGGTTTAGGGCTAGGTTCTGGGTTAGGGTTAGGTTTATTGTAGGGTTGAAGCTAGGGTTAAGGCTCAGATTATGGCTTGGTTAGGTCTTAGGTGAAGGCTAGGTTTAGGGCTATGTCTAATGTATGAACTAGTGTTAAAATTACTGCTAGTTTTAGGGTTAGGATTAGAGCTAGGTCTAGTGTTACAGTTAGGTTTAGGGTTAGGATGATGTTTAGAGCAAGGATTATTGTTAGGGTCGGTTTCAGAGTCAGGGGTAGTTTTAGGGTTAGGGTTAGAATTCGAATTGGGGCTAAAGTTAGTACTAGGTGTACTAACTTTAGGATTTGGTTTAGATTAAGGGTTAGGGATATAGGTTGGTTTCATTTTAGGGCTAGGGCTACAGTTATGGATAGATTATGGATTAGCATCAGGGTTAGGGCTAGTGTTAGGTTGAGGTTTAGGCTTAGAGTAAGGGTTAGATTTAGAGTTAGGGTTAGATCTAGTGTAAGGGCTAGGGCTAGGAGCTAGGGTTAGGATGAGGGTTAGGGTTATCTTAATGAATATTATTAGAACTAGGGATACAGCTAGGGTGAGAATTAGAGTTAGTCTTAGTAGTATTCTTAGGGTTAGGGTTAGGGTTAGGTTTAGGGCTAGGATTAGGGCTAGGTTTAGGGCTAAATTAGGGCTAGGATTAGGGCTATAGAGTTACTGTTAGGTTTAGGGCTAAATTAGGGCTAGCATTAGGGCTAGGGTTAGTGTTAGGGTTAGGGCTAAATAGGGCTACTATTAATGCTAGGGTTAGTGTTGGGGTTAGACCAAGGGGTTGGGCTAGAGTTAGAATTAGCATTGATGTTAAGGTTAAGTTTTGGAAAATGGGTGGGGTTATATCTAGCTTTAGGGCTAGGGTGAGGATTAGAATTAGGATTAGGCCTAGGGTTATGATTCAGTTTAGGATTAAGGCTAAGTTTAGGGCTAGGTTAAGGGCTAGGGTTTTTGTTATGGTTACGGCTAGGACCAGGTCTAGGGCTAATATCAGGTCTAGCGTCAATGATAAGGATAGTTTTAGAGTTAGGTTATGGCTAAGTCTAGTGTAAGAGTTAGGTTTAGGTTAAAGGTCAGCTTTAGGGCTAGGGTTATTATTAGGGTCAGAGTCAGGGTTAGGGTCAGGGTTGGCATTTGGTTTAGTTAAAGGTTTAAGGTTAGGGCTCGAATTAGCATTTGGTTTAGGATTATGGTTAGCATAATGGATAGGGTTTAGTTTATGTTTCAGTTAAAATTTGGGGTAATGGATGGGTTAGGTTTAGCAATCGGATTAGGGTTAGCTTTAGGGTTAGGGTTATTTTTAGTGTAATGGATAGGTTTAGAGCTAGGGTTAGGGCTAGATTATGATTTGGATTAAGTCTAGGATTAGGCTTATGTGTAGGGCTAGGTCTAGGTTGGGATTTAGGGTAAGTTTTAGTGTTAGGTTTAGGGTTAGGGTTATGGTTAGGTTAGGGTAATGGTCAGTATATGAGCTAGGGTTAAGGCTAGGGTGAGGGTTAGGTTTAGATTTAGTTCTAGGTTTACATTTATGGTTAGAGTTAGTTTCAGTGTTAGGGAAGAGTTTTAATTAGGGTTGGGGTTAGGGTAATTGTATACGGTTAGAGCTGAAGTTCAGGCTAGGTTTAATATTAGGATTAGCGTTAGGGTTATGGTTAGGGTTAGGGTTTAGGATAGAGCTAGGGTTATGTTTAGTGTAAAGATTAGGCTTTGATCTAGGGTTAGGTCTAAGGCAAGGCTTAATTTATGGCTAAGTTTAGGGCTAGGGTTAGGCTGAGCATTATGCTTAGAGCTAAGTTTAGGCCTAGTATTAGGGCTAGGTTTTGTATTAGGATTAGGACAATGCATAATGTAAGAACTAGGGTTATGTTTAGAGTTAGTTTTAGAGTTAGGGTTATGGCTTGGTCTAGTGTTATGTCTAGGTTTTGGGTTAGTGTCAGGTTTAAAGCTAGGTTCAGTGTTAGAATCAGGTCAGTTTTGGGGATAGGGTTATGGTTAGGGTTAGAACAACTATTAGCACTAAGTTTAGGTCTAGGAGTAGGGTAAGTGTTCGGTTTATGTTAAGAGTTATTGTAGGGCTAGTGCTGGTTTTTTGTTTAGGTCTAGGGCTAGAGTTATAGCTATATTTAGGATTAGCTTTGGGAGTAAGTATAGTGTTTGGCTTAGGTATAGGTATAGGTTTACCATTAGGGCTAGGGTTAGGATTTGGTTTAGGTTTAGGGTCAGGTTTAGACCTAGGGTTACTGTTATGATCAGATGAGGGTCAGGATGAGGTTTAGAGGTAGAATGAGGGCTAGGGTTAAGACTAGTAATATAGTTAGAGTTTAAGTTAAGCTAAGGATTAGGATTAGAACTAGGGTTAGCCTTTGGGTTAGGGTTTGGCTTAGTGTAAGGAATAGGGTTAGGTTAGGGTTAGGGCTAGTGTTAGGGTTAGGGTTAGGGCTAGTATTAGGGTTACACCTAGGGATAGGGCTCAGATTAAGGATAAAATATGTGTTATGGTTAGGTCTACGGTTAGGACAATGACTAATGTATGAACTAGGGTTTTGATGAAGGCTAGATTTAGGGTTAGGTTAAGGCTAGATATAGTGTTAGGGTTAATTTAATGTAAAGGTGATTTTTAGAGCTAGGATTAGTGTTAGGGTCAGTGTCAGGGTCAGGGTTAGTTTTAGACTTATATTTAAGGCTACTTGTAGGGTTAGAGTTTGATTTAGGTTAAATGGCTTGGATTTGGTTTATGTCTTGGGCTAGGGCTAGGGCCAATTTTAGGATTAGCGTTATGATTAGGTTAGTGCTGGGTTTGGTTTATGCTTATTGTTACAGTTAAATTTAGAGTTAGGTTTAGATTTAGACTTAGACTTAGATCTAGGATTAAGATTCATGCTAAGGATAGAACTAGGACTATGGCTAGGGCAAGAGTTAGAGTTAGTCTTATGGCTAGGTTTAGGGTAAGCATAGGATTAAATAAAGGCTAGGATTAGCACTAGGCTTTGGGTTAGGCCTAGGTTTAGGGAAAATATTAGAGTTAGGTTATGTATTAGGCTTAGGGCTAGGGTTAGGGCAATGGTTAATGTAAGAACTAGGGTTACCATTAGGTTTAGTTTTAGTGTTTTGGTAAGGGTTAAGTTTAGTGTTAGGGTTAGATTTAGGTTAGGGCGATATTCATAGCTAGGTTTTAGGTTGTGATAGCAGTTAGGGTCAGTTGTAGTGTTAGGATTAGAGTTAGGACTCAAATTTGGGCTAGGTTTACTGTTAGGGTTCAGTTCAAAGTGAGGGTGGTTTTTAGAGCTAGGGTGAGTGTTAGGATATGAGTCAGGGTCAGGGTTGGTTTTAAGGTTAGGGTTAGGACTCGAATTAGGTCTAGGATTAGGTCTTGTTTGCCGCAGTCTGGCTGGGCACAAATCACGAGCCACCAAAGCAGGAACAAATTTTATTTTTTCTACTGCAAGAAAAAACCTCACACACGCTCCTGGGGAATCCTCCCGAAAAGCCACGAGGCTCCTCCAGGAACCCCCCGCCGGAAATATCTCTCCGGGAAAACCCTCCTCCTGCACTTCGCCAACCAATGGGAACTCCCGGGGAATCCCCGTGAGAACTAAAAATAGCGCGAGAACTCAAAATTAGCGCTAGAACTCAAAAGTAGCGGCAGAGGCGGATATTAACGCCTTGCCTGTCAATCAATACTGTTGGCAAAATGCCAGGGGCCATACAGACTCGGCTGTGGCTCTCAGCATCTCCCCCCTTCTGTTTAAATAAACAACAAGTAATGTGGCTTAGGGACCGTGCCTGTTAGGTAGTCCAATTCAACATATGGTCCTTACCCGTCATCGGATGAACTGACCTCTAGGCGTCAGCCTCCTGTCTTAGGTTGGTACCACTGCAATCGGATCATACCCGTCACTGACTACCGGTCCAGCATACAGCCATACTTGTGGATAGGCCTTTGCACCAGTGGGGGGGTGAGGTTCTTTGCCTCACCTCTGTTGGCCCCCAAACTTGTCCTTGGTGCCAATGGGGGGGTGAGGTTCTTTGCCTCACCTCTGTTGGCCCCCAAATTTTAGACCATCACTAGTAGAAGGGAGGAGGATGAAAAATGCCATGACACCAAGCCAATTGAGGGCTCCTTTGAAAAATTGTACCACCGGTGACACCATCAGCAAAGATGCCAGCATTACCACAATTCGCTGCACCAACAGATAGTTCACAATGCATACAAGTGATACATAGTCCAGGCAAGTTCTGCAAGCAGTTCAAAGTAGAGGAATCTGTCAATATGTCCATTTCCTCCCAAAGTAAATCTACTCCTTGATTGAGCATTACTTGTTGAGTTATTATTCACTGATGCATCAGTTTATACAGTTTGTTGATAGCTACCGAAGAAGCTGTAGTTTGGTTTTATCTTTGTCTTCACCGGCACTGGGATGAAGATAGGAATTCTGGCAATGATGCTAGGAAAAAAATTATGTAACATTCCAACAGGCATTAAGAAAACAATTTTTTGAACAATTTACATTATCCTGAACAGAATTATTAAATATAATGAGAAGGAAAGGTGAAAGCAAACAAACAGATCTGTTAACCTCCTTATTTGTTTACATATTAAAACAATTTTCAACAGCTGTTTACCCAATCTAAATTAAACCATTAAAATCACGTGAATAAAAAAAATTCGGATCCATTTATTCATGAGCGCTCCTCATATAAGATATATGGACATACACACATACAGACATACAACACAAAACAGAAGTGTGCGCACATAACATACAACATATAAGACAATAATAAAGGCCTTGTAGCTTTACCTAGGTGAAATCTCCATTGCAATGTTTAAAAAACTCCACAGTCAAAAAATAAAACACAGTCAAAAAACAAAACTGATCAGAAAAACATTAACCTAGGTTTGTATGAGCTCAAAAAATAAAATAGAACTTTATGATGTGGGAAAAATGCAATAATAAAATAGATATTGAAAAAAGGCACCGTGGTTAATCACTGTCGCAGATGTAAGAATAGCCAAGCTGGAGCTCTGGATATCAGCTGTTATGGATTTCAGTCAAATCATCTTCTTTTTCTGTAGAAATTGTTTTGGTTAACCTCTCTGGAATCCAAATCGGCTGCTGTTCTCCTGTGGGAACACACAAACGGAACCCCGACTCCAGACAATAACTGGGTCGGGACCTTTCCATGGTCCTGTTAGAATATCTTTCCAAAGTACCTTAGGCTTATGTACATTTTTCGGATACATATGTCTTTCCGCAGCACTAAGTCCTGATGAATCCAAATTTAGAAAGTTTAGAGTAAAAAGGGTTATTTTAAGTTTATCTTTGGGGGATATATACCCCTTTCCAATTCCCTCTTTTTGCTTTAATAAGTACATTTTAATAGTTTGATGAGCTCTTTCAACTATGCCTTGTCCCTGTGGATTGTATGGGATTCCTGTTATATGAGTAATACCAAAAGATGAGCAAAATTGTTTAAAAGAGTTAGAAGTGTAACCAGGACCATTATCAGTTTTTAACTGTTTAGGAACACCCACAGTGGCAAAATTTTGTAAGCAATGAGCTATAACATCTTTAGTTTTTCTCCGGCATGAAGGGAGCCCATCAAAAATCCGGAAGAAGTATCAACTGTAACATGTAAATATTTTAATTTTCCAAATTCTGGCAAGTGTGTGACCGTCCATCTGCCAAATATGGTTAGGTATCAGTCCTCTAGGATTGACTCCAAGATTAACTTGTGGTAAAAAGGTCACACAATTTTGACATTGTTTTATTATATGCCTGGCTTGTTCCTTAGTTATTTTAAAACGCTTTTGTAAAGTATTAGCATTAACATGAAACCTTTTATGAAAATTTGTAGCTTCTTCTACAGTAGAAAAAATATGTATATCATGTGTAGTTTTATCTGCTAAATCATTGCCCAAACTAAGGGCTCCAGGCAATCCTGTATGTGCCCTGATATGTCCTATAAAGAATGGATCTTTTCTATCCCAGATTAGACTTTGTATAGTGGAAAACAAAGAGAAAACAGTAGAGGAAGGGGAAATCCTACCAGCATCTTCAAGGGATATTATAGCATTAACTATATACTGACTATCAGAAAATAAATTAAATATAGAATCTTTAAACATCACAAAAGCTTGTAAAACTGCATTGAGCTCTACCTTTTGAGCTGATTGTTTGGGAACTAAAAATGTAAAAGTTTGATCAGGGGTAACTACTGCTGCTGTACCATTATTAGACCCATCAGTGAATATATTTGGAGCATTCACGATAGGTGTTTTTCTTGTCATTTTAGGAAAAACTACAGGATGCTTAGACCAAAAAGACAACAAAGGATTAGATGGTAAATGATTATCAAATGAAACATTTGATTTACACATGATTATTGCCCATGTATTTAACTCATTAGCTAACTCATCAATTTGCTCCATAGTATATGGAGTAATAATTTTATTGGGAGAAATTCCAAACACTCCCTTTGCTGCTTTTATTCCTTTCAGTATTAATTGTCCTACAGCCTCAGGATACCTAGTAAGAATAGTGTTAGGAGAGTAAGATAAATGTATCCACAATAATGGACCTTCTTGCCAAAATACTCCTGTAGGAATATTTTTTGTTGGTATTACAATGAATAATAAAGGCAAACTTATATCAATTCTGTCCAAATGCATATTTTCCATATATGTTTCAATAATTTTTAATGCCTTTCTTGCTTCAGGAGTTAATATGCGGGGTGAATTTGGATCTGATGGACCTTTTAGGATATCAAATAAAGGTCCCAACTCTCCTGTTGGTATGCCTAGATAAGGTCTTATCCAATTTATATCTCCCAACAACTTTTGAAAGTCATTAAGTGATTTGAGTTGATCTACTCGTATTTGAATTTTAGGTGGACGGACCATGGTTGAGGATAATAGAACTCCTAAATAATTAATTGGAAAATTTAATTGTACTTTATCTATTGCTATCTCTAGATTATAATTTTTTAACAAATTTGTAAGTGTGGCATAACATTCCAACAATGTGTTTTTATCTTTGTGTGCTAACAATACATCATCCATATAGTGAAATATTTGTAGTTCAGGATTTTGATTTCTAAGTGGCTGGATTGCTTTATTAACATAAATTTGACACATAGTTGGGCTGTTAGCCATCCCTTGAGGGAGCACTTTCCATTCATATCTCTGATCAGGACCTTCATGATTCAGTGCAGGGATAGTAAATGCAAAATGTGGACTATCCTCAGGATGAATTGGAATTGAAAAGAAACAATCTTTAATATCTATAGCTAAAACATACCAGGTTTTTGGTAAAGCAGACAATTGAGGAATCCCTGATTGAGCAGGTCCCATAATAACCATCTCATTATTAATGGCTCTTAAATCTTGTAATAATCTCCATTTACCAGATTTCTTTTTAATGACAAAAATGGGAGTATTATAGGGAGATACAGAAGGTTGTATATGTCCCTCCGCTAATTGTTGTTTGACCAGGTCATGGGCTGCTTGTATCTTTTCTTTAGTCAGGGGCCACTGAGAAACCCATACTGGTCTATCTGATTTCCAAGTGATTTTTATTGCCTCAGTGACCCCTTCTGAAAACCCAGTCCATGTCTATTTATTCTTTGATCTATTTGTATTGGTGCTGCTATACCTTGTTCTTGTTTTTCTAATCTTTTTCCTTTCCTAAAACCTTGTCTAGCCATAATAGTGGGTGCATTTTGATTGATATTATTTGTTAATGTCAAACCTAATTGATCTAAGACATCTCGTCCCCATAAATTTACGGGAAGATGATCCAATACATATGGCTGTATAGTTCCTTCACATCCTTCAGGATCCTTCCAATCTAAGACCATTGCACTTCTATGGGGATTAGTTGCCACTCCTAGGCCTCGAAGCGTTTGAGTGGCTTGTTGTAATGGCCAATGTTTTGGCCATTCTTGACGAGATATGATGCTAAGGTCTGCACCTGTATCCAGTAGCCCATTAAATTCATGTCCTTGAATATTTAGTTTTAGCATTGGGCGAGAATCTAAATTCAAAGACAGCATAGCCCAATCTACACCTGTGGAGCCTAAACCCCTGGAACCTCTTTCCATAGTAGTACTGGAAAATTTATCATGTAGGCTGGATATTATTAATAACTGTGCTATTCTATCTCCTGGTGAAATTACTGATATACCCTTTGGAGAACTAGCTATAATTTTTATTTCACCTTCATAATCGGGATCAATTACCCCGGGACTTATCATAAGTCCTTTTAGCGTAGAAGAACTACGTCCTAACAATAAGCCTACTGTTCCTTGGGGAAGAGGTCCTTTTACTCCTGTGGGAATGATTTGAACTCCCATCTCTGGAGTTAGTACTGCTCTGGCGGAGGCGCAGATGTCCAACCCTGCGCTCCCTTTGGTTCGTCTGATGAGAGATCGGATGGATAATGTGTCCTGGGTACTACCCTGATGGGGTTGCTGGGTTCCTCCATGGTTTTTCTGGGTTCCTCCAGTGCCCCGTACATTTGTGGTTGTGGGCCCCGGAGCATTGGGCCCCCCTGTCCGTTTTTTGGCAATGGAGCCTGATGCCTTTCTCCACGATATCGTGGGTAACCACCTGGTCCTTGTCCATTTTTTGATAATGGAGTACCCTCTATGGTGGTTTGAGAATGGCATTCATTAGCCCAGTGTCTCCCTCTACGGCATCGTGGGCAAATATCTGGTGTTCTATTCCTTTGATACCTAACTTTGTTATACCTTCCTCCTATGGGGCAACTCCTTTTAAAATGTCCTGTTTGTTCACAATTATAGCATGTTTTTGGCCTGGCATCTAAAGCCTGTTGTACTGCTGCCAAGACTTGTCCTTGTTCATTAATGTCTCTACATAATTTAATATATGTGTTTAAATCTTCATGTTTCCATGGTCTAATGACCTCTCTGCAGCAACGATTTGCTTGGTCATAAGCCAGTTGTTTTATAAATGGCATTGCTTGTTCTGTGTCACCAAAAATTTTGGAGGCTGTTTGAATAAGCCTATCTACAAAGTCAGCGTAAGGTTCATTAGGTCTCTGTATTACCTTAGATAGCTGACCTTGTAAATCTCCATGTCCTTGTAAAGTCTTCCATGCCCTAACTGCGTCTGCAGCAATCTGTGCATATACAGCAGGATCATATTGAATTTGTTGCCGCTGACCCTCATAAGGTCCTTTTCCTAGCAACATCTCTAGACTTCTTTGAGGGTAACCGGCTGCTGCATTTCGTCTAGCTGTCTCCCTGCAAAATTCCTCATTGGCAACCTTCCATAACAAATATTGTCCTCCATTTAGCACAGATCTACACATGCTAGCCCAATCTGCTGGAGTCATGTCCAAGTTAGTAATGGATTCGACCATGCTTACAGTGAAGGGTGCATGAGGACCATAGGTTGTTACAGCCTCCTTTAATTGCTTCACTGTTTTGAACTCTAACTCACGGTGAATTCGCTGCCCTCCTGCCTGCTCAAGTACAGGGCATGCTAATCTTTGAGGTCCTGTCTCAGGATCCCATCTATCAACTACGGGGGTTGAGGGGGTTGAGGGCCACTCAGCTATCTCCATAGGTGGAGCTGTTGGCTGAATTACGCCCTCTGGTGATAGATCGGTGTTAGTAGCAGCCTCCTGTTGTTGCTTCCCCCCTGATAGCTGTTTCTCCTCTAAGCTTTCTTCCTTTAAATTTTCTTCCTCTGTCTGACTAGCTTGAGAGACCTTCTCTTTTGCTTGATCTAAATTGTCTTTCTCCATGGTTTGAACCTCTAACAATTTATTTAACACTCTTTCAGTTTGTTTTTTACTAATTTCTAATCTGTTACAAAGATAACGCAACCCAAAAAGATAACACAAAACAAGACCGAAACAGAATGAAACAAAAATGGAACAAAAAATCATTGTATCAATTTTCCTATTTTCTGGACATGTGCATTTGTGGTCTGTTTCTATCTCTTCCTCAGGGGCAAACAACTTCAAACCTTGAGCCAACCATTTTTCCCAGTCTGCCTGAGAAAATTCTAGGGATAGGCAGCTTGAAACAAAACCAAAACAAATCAAAGCAAGAACATATTGTTTTTTAAAATGGTCACCCATTCTCTTGCCTTCCCTTAGGGGCAAGAAATTTCACTTACCCCGAAGCTTCAGACGTTCCCCGTCCGGGCCGCCAAATGCCGCAGTCTGGCTGGGCACAAATCACGAGCCACCAAAGCAGGAACAAATTTTATTTTTTCTACTGCAAGAAAAAACCTCACACACGCTCCTGGGGAATCCTCCCGAAAAGCCACGAGGCTCCTCCAGGAACCCCCCGCCGGAAATATCTCTCCGGGAAAACCCTCCTCCTGCACTTCGCCAACCAATGGGAACTCCCGGGGAATCCCCGTGAGAACTAAAAATAGCGCGAGAACTCAAAATTAGCGCTAGAACTCAAAAGTAGCGGCAGAGGCGGATATTAACGCCTTGCCTGTCAATCAATACTGTTGGCAAAATGCCAGGGGCCATACAGACTCGGCTGTGGCTCTCAGCACTTGTTGTAGTGTTAGGGTTTGATTTAAGTTATGTTTATGGTTAGGGATAATACTCGATTTTGTTTTAGTCCTAGGGTTAGGATTACGGCTAGTGTTAGTGTTAGGCTTAGGCATAGTGTTTGGGTTAGGCTTAAATTTGGAATTAAGGTTAGATCTAGGGCTAGAGATAGAACTAAGGATAGGGCAAGGGTTATGGCTAGGTTTAAAGTTATGGTAAGTGATAGGGTAAGAACTAGGGATAGAACTAGGGCGAGAGATAGTCTTAGGGCCAGGGTTAGGGTTAGGGTTAGAAATAGGTCTCAATAAGGGCTAGGATTAGGGCTAGGTTTTGTGTTTAGTTTAAGCCTAGGGTTAGAGTTAGGGTTAGGGTTAGTTTTTAGAGTCAGAGTTTAGAGTTTAGGTTTAGAGTTAAGGCAAAGTTTGGGGTAAGGGATGACTTTATAGCTATGTTTAGAGGTAGGGTGAAGGTTATAATTAGGGTTAGGGCTGTGGTAATGGTTAGAGTTATGATTAAGGCTAGGTTTAGAGCTAGAATGTTGGCTAGGGTATTTTTTTAGGGTTAGGGCTAGGATTAGTGCTAGGGCTAATTTCAGGTCCAGAATTATGGTTAAAGATAGTTTTAGGGTCAGGATTATGTGTACGACTTGTGTAAGGTTTAGGTTTAGGGTTAGTGTCAGTTTTAGAGCTAGGCGTATTATTAGGGTCAAGTTCTGGGTTAGAGTTTGGGATAGGTTAAGTTTTAAAGTTAGGACTAAAATTAGCATTAGGGTTATGGTTATGGTTATGGTAATGGATAGAGTTATAAATCAGTTTAGGGCTAGGGTCATGGTTATGATTAGGGATAGGTTTTGGGTTAAGTTAGTGCTAGGTTTAGGGTTATGGCTAATGTAAGTACTAGGGTCATGATTACAGCTAATTTTAGTGTTTTAGGGCTAGGTTTAGTGTTAGGTTTATGTTTTGGGTTAGGGTGATGTTTAGACCTCGGGTTAGTGTTATGGTCAGAGTAAGGGTCAGGGTTAGGTTTAGGGTTTCGCTTAAAACTCGAATTAAGGCTGGGGTTAGGGCTAGGTGTAGGGTTAGGGCTTGATATAGGTTAAAGGTTAGAGTAAAGCTTTGGCTCGGTTTAATTTTAGGGCTAGGGTTAAGGTTAGGGCAAATTTTAGGATTAGTGTTAGGGTTAGGGCTAGTCTTAGAATTAGGCTTAGGCTTCGTATTAGGGTTAAATTTAGAGTTAGGTTTTTATCTAAGGTTAGTGCTAAGGCTAGGATAGAGCAAGGGTTAGTACTAGGATTTGGGATAGGGTTAGGCTTATGGGAAGGAAGAGGATTATAATGAGTGATAGGGCCAGTGTGAGAGTTAGAGTTATTCTTAGGGATAGGGTTAGGGTTAGGGTTAGGGATAGGGTTGAATTACTGCTAGGGTTAGTGTTAGGGCTAGGGTTAGAGCTAGGTTTAGAATTAGCATAAATCAGGGTTACAGCTAGTTTTAGGCTTAGGCATCAAATTAGGGTTAGATTTAAAGTTAGTTTTCAATCTAGTGTTAAAGCTAAGGCTAAGGATAGGGCAATTGTTACAACAAGGGTTAGAGTTAGAGTTAGGGTTATATTTAGGGTAAGGGATGTGGTTTTGGCTAGTTTTAGGGCTAGGGTAAGGGTTAGAATTAGGGTTAGGGCTAGGGTTAGGGTTAGGGTTATGATTAAGGCTAGGTTTATGGCTAGGATGAGGTTTAGGGTTTGTGTTAGGGTTAGGGATAGTATTAGGGCTAGGGATAATGTCAGGTCTAGGGTTATATTTAGGGCTAGATTTAGTGTTAGGTTTATGGCTTGGTCCAGTGTAAGGATTAGATTTAGGGTAAGATTCAGGTTTATATCTAGGGTTATTTTTAGGGTCAGACTCAGGGTTAGGGTTTGGGTTAGGTTAGGGTTTAGGTTTAGGGTAATGACAGGGTTAGTTTTAGGGTTAAGGTTTGGTTTAGTGTGATGGGTAGGGTTAGGGTTAGGCCTAGAGATAGCTTAAGGTTTGGGTTATTGTTAGGGTAATGGATAGGTTTAGACCTAAGGTTAGGGCTAGGGTTATGTATAGGATTAGGGCTAGTTTTTGGTTAAGCTTAGGTTTAAGTTTAGGGTTAAAGCTAGGTTTAGGTCTCGGATTAATGCCAGGTTTTGGGTTAGGTTAGGGCTAGGGTTAAGGCTACAGCTAATGTATGAAATAGGGTTATGATTAGCACTAGTCATAGGGTTAGGGTTAGGGCTATGTCTAGCGTTAGGTTGAGGTTAATGGTGATGATGATGTTTAGAACCAGGGTTAGTGTTAGGGTCAGTGTCAGGGTCAGGGTTAGTTTCGGGTTAGGGTTAGTACTAGTATTAGGGATATGGTTAGGGCTAAGTGTGGGGTTAGTTTTTGGTTTAGGTTAAGGGTTAGGATTATGGCTATTACTCGGTTTGTTTTAGGGCTAGAGCTAGGGTTAGAGCTAGTTTTAGGATTAGCATTAGCGTTAGGGCTAGTGTTAGGTTTAGGTTTAGGCATAGGTTTCAGGTTAGATTTAGAGTTAGGTTTAGATCTAGGGTTATGACCAGGGCTATGAATAAGGCTAGGGTTACACCAAGGGTTAGGGCAAGGATTAGTGTTCTAGTAAGGGTTAGAGTTAGAACTAGTGTTAGGGTTATGGTGAGAGTTAGAGTTAATATTTGGGCTACATTTAGGGTTAGGGTTAGGGATAGTGCTAAATTAGGGCTAGGGTTAGTGTATGGATTAGGCCTAGGGTTTTGACTAGGGATAAAATTAAGGCTATGTTCAGGGCTTAATAAAGGCTAGGGTTTGTGTTAGGGTTAGGGCTAGGATTAAGGCTATGGTTAATATCAAGTCTAGGGTTAAGGTTAGAAATAGTTTTATGGTTAGGTTTATGGCCAGGTCTAGTGTAAGGGTTAGGTAGGATAAGAGTAACATTTAGAGCTAGGGGAATTATTAGGGTCACGGTCAGTGTTAAGGTTTGGTTTAGGTTTGAGGTTAGGTTAGGGCTCGAATTAGCATTTGGTTTAGGGTTACTGTAATGATTGGGTTAGGTTTAGGGTTCAGAGTAGCTTTAGGGTACTTGATAGGTTTGAGGAAAGTGATAGGGTTAGGGTTAAGCCTAGGGTTAGCATTATGGTAAGGGTTATTTTTAGGGTAATGTATTCTGTTAGAGTTAAGGTTAGGACTAGGGTTATAGTTAGGATTAGGTCTAGTGTTAGGGTTAAGGTGAGTTTTAGAACTAGGATTAGGTTTAGGGTTATGTTTAGCATAAGGGTTAGGTTCTGAGCTATGATTATGTCTAGACTGAGTGTTAAGTTCAGAGTTAGGTCTAGCGATAGGATTATGGTAAATTTTGTGTTAGGATTTGGGATAGATTTAGACCTAGGTTTAGTGTTATGGTCAGAATAAGGGTCAGGGTTAGTTTTAGCGTTTGGATAGTGTTAGAGCTAAAATGAAGGCTAGGGTTAGGACTATTAATAGAGTTAGGGTTTTGGTTAGTCTAAGTACTATGGATAGGTCTAGGGTTACTCTTAGGTTTAAGGTTTCACTGAGGGTAAGGGATTCATTTAGTTCTAGGGTTAGTGCTATGGTTAGGATTAGAGTTAGAGTTAAAGCTAGGTTTAAGACTCAGTTTAGGGCTAGTTTTGTGTTAGGTTTAGGCCTAGGATTAGGGCAACGGCTAATGTAAGAACTAGCGTTACTATTAGAGTTAGTTTTAGGGGTAGGGTTTGGGGTAGTTTGAGTGCTAGGGTTAGGTTTAAGGTTAGGGTAATATTTATAGTTACAGTTCTTGTTAGAATAGGAGTAAGGATCAGGGTTTGTTTTAGGCTTAGCGTTAAGAGTTGAATTAGGGCTATTGTTAATATTAGTGTTCGGTTTGTGTTTTGGTGGTGTTTAGAGCTAGGGTGAGTGTTATGATATGAGTCAGGGTCAGGATTAGTTTTAAGGTGAGGCGTGGGACTAGAATTAGGGCTAGGTTTATTTCTAGGTGAAGTGTTAGTGTTTGATTTAAGTTAAGGTTTAGGGTTAAGGCTATTGTTTGGTTTTGGTTTGCTGCTAGGATTAGGGTTAGGGCTAGTTTTATGATGATCCTTAGGGTTAGGGCAAGTGTTAGTGTTAGGCTTAGGCTTAGTTTTAAGGTTAGATTTAGAGTTAGGGTTAGGGCTGGGACTAACTTGAGGGCAAGTGTAAGGTCAAGTGTCAGGTTTAGGGTAGCAGATAGTGATAGAACTAGGGCTAGGGCTAGGGCTAGGGCAAGAGTTAGAGTTAGTCTTAGGGCTAGGGTTAGGATAGGGTTAGAGATAGAGCTAAAATAGGGTTAGGATTAGGGCTAGGTTTTGTGTTTAAGCCTAGGGTTAGGTTTAGATTTAGGTTTGAATTTAGGGTAAGGGATGGTGTTACAGCTGGATTTAGAGGTAGGGTGAAGGTTAGAATTAGTGTTAGGTGTAGGGCTAGAGTTAGGGGTACGATTAAGGCTAGTTTTAGGACTAGAATGAGGACTAGGTGTGTTTTTAGAGTTAGGGATAGGATTAGGACTAGGGCTAATTTCAGGTTCAGAATTATGGTTAAAGGTAATTTTAGGGTTATGTTTATGGCTATATCTAGGCTAATGGTTAGTTGTTGGGTTATGGTGAAGTTTAGAGCTAGGGGTATTATTAGGGTCAAGATCTGGGTTAGGGTTTGGGATACATTAAGGTTTCAAGTTTGGGCTTGAATGAATTTTAGGATTAGGGTTAGGGTAATGATAGGGTTAGATTTAGCATTCAGGTTAGGTTTAAAATAATGAAATGGTTAGGATTTGGGATAGGGTTAGGTTTATGCCTAGGGTTATCATTATGATTAGGGTTATGGTTATATTAATGGATAGAGTTAGAGATCAGTTTAAGGCTAAAGTTATGGTTATAATTAGGGCTAGTGTTTGGGTTAGGTTAGTTTTAAATGTAAGGTTAGGGCTAGGTTTTGGGCTTTGTTAGGACGAGTGTTAGGGTTACAGCTAATGTAAGTACTAGGTTTACACTTAGGGCTATTTTTTAGGATTTCAGTGTTAGGTTTAGTGTTAGGGTTAATTTAAGGTTAGGGTGATGTTTAGACCTAGAGTGTAGTGTCAGTGTCAGGTTCAGGGTTAGTTTTAGGGTTTGGCTTCAACTCGAATTAGAGCTAGCATTAGGTCTAGTTGTATAATTAGGGTTTGGTTTAGATTATTGGTTAGGGTTAGAGCTCTGGCTTGGTTTTGTTTTATTGCTAGGGCTAGGGTTAGGGCTCATTTAAAGGATTAGTGTTTTGGTTTGGGCTAGTGTTAGGGTTAGGCTTAGGCTTCGAGTTAAGGCTAGATTTAGAGTTATGTTTTGCCTAAGGTTAGTGCTAGGGATAAGGATAGGGCAAGGGTTAGAACTAGGTTAAGGGATAGGGTTAGCATTATGGTAAGGGACCAGAACAGAGCGAGTGATAGTGCTAGTGTGAGAGTTAGAGAGAGTCTTAGGGCTAGGGTTAGGGTTAAGATTAGGGATAGGGCTAAATTATGGCTAGGGTTATTTTAGGGCTATGGTTAGCTACTTTTAGGAATAGGCTTAGACATCGAGTTAGGGTTAGATTTAGAGTTAGGTTTTGATCTAGGGTTAGTTCTAGGGCTAAGAATAAGGCAAGGGTTACCATTAGGGTTAAGGTTAGATTTAGTGTTCAATTTAGGGTAAGGATGTGGTTATAGCTATTTTTAGGGCAAGGGCAAAGGTTAATATTAGGGTTAGAACTAGGGTTAGGGTTAGGGTTATAATTAAGGCTATGTTTAGGGCTACAATGAGGAATAGGATTTGTTTTAGGGTTAGGGATAGTATTAGATCTATGGGTAATGTCATGTCTAGGCTTACAGTTAAGAATATATTTAGTGTTAGATTTATGGCTTGGTGCAGTGTAAACGTTAGGATTTTGGTTAGGTTCCGGTTTAGATCTAGGGTTATTTTTAGAATCAGGGTAAGTAGTAGGGTTTGGGTTAAGGATGCTGGGCTCAAATTAGTGTTAAATTTAGGGTTAGAGCAATGACAGGATTAGGTTTAGGGTTTAGTTTTTGTGTAGTTTAATGTATAGTGTTAGGGTTAGGCCTAGGGTTATTAGAAGGTTTAGGGTTATTGGTAGGGTAATGGATAGGGTTAGCCCTAAAGTTAGGGCTATGGTTATGATAGGATTAGGGCTAGTGTTTGGGTTAGTATTAGGTATAAGTATAGGGTTAAAGCTAGCTTCAGGACTGGATTGAGGCTAGGTTTTGGGTTAGTTTAGGGCTAGGGTTAAGGCTACTGCTCATGTATGATGTAGGTTTATGATTACAGCTAGTTATAGGGTTAGAGTTAGGTCTAGGTCTAATGTTAAGGTTAGGTTTACAGTGATGATGATGTTTAGAGCCAGGTTTAGTGTTAGGGTCAGAGTCAGGGTCAGGGTTAGTTTGGGGTTAGGATTAGACTATGATTAGGGATAGGGATAGGGCAAGGTGTAGGGTTAGGGTTTGGTTTAGGTTGAGGGTTAAGGTTAGTGCTATGACTCGGTTTTGTTTTAGGGCTAGGGGTAGGGTTAAGTCTAGTTTTAAGATTAGTCTTAGGGTTGGGCTAGTGTAAATGTGAGATTTAGGCTTAGGTTAAGGATTAGAGTTACTAGTAGAGTTATTGTTAGATTTAATCTTATGATTACGGTTAAATTTAGAGTTAGGTTTAGATCTAGGTTTAGAGATAGGCCTCCATATAGTGCTAGGGTAGGCCTACTTTTAGAACTAGGTGTATGATGATGGTAAGGGATAGGGTTAGAACTAGGTATAGGGCTAGTGTGAGAGTTAGAGTTAGTCTTAGGGCTAGGATTAGGGTTAGGGATAGGGCTAAATTAGGGCTTGGATTAGGGCTAGGGTTAGTGTTAGTGTAAGGCCTCGGGTTAGGGCTAGGTTTAGTGTTAGGTTTAGGGTTAGGGTTAGTTTTAGGGTATGGGATTGGAATATAGCTAATTTTAGGACTAGGGTGAGAATTAGGAATAAGGTTAAGGTTAACATTAGGGTTAGGTTTATGATTAAGTCGAGGTTCATGGCTTGAATGTGGGCTAAGTTTTGTATTAGGGTTAGGGCTAGGATTAGAGCTAGGGCTAATGCCAGGTCTAGGGTATGGTTATGGATAGTTTCAGTGTTAGGTTTATGGCTAGGCCTATGGTAAAGTTTAGTTGTCTTGTTACGGTCAGTTTTAAAGCTCAGGGTATTATTAGATTCAGAGTCAAGATTAGGGTTTGGGTTAGCTTAAGGTTTTGCTTTATGGCTCAAATTAGTCTTATGTTTAGGCATTGAGTAATGACACAGTTAGATTTAGGGTTTAGGTTAGGTATAGGTTAATGGAGAGGGTTAAGGTTAGTGCTATGATTACGGTTCCGCCTATAGTTAGCATAAGGATTATAGTTATCTTAGGGTAATGAATAGGGTTAGACCTAGGGTTAGGGCTAGGTTTATGGTTAGGATTTGGTGTAGGTTTAGGCTTAGGGTTGTGTTAGGGCTAGGTTTATTGCTAGGGTTATCTTTAGGGTTAAAACTAAGGTAGGGCTTGGATTAAGGCTAGGTTTTGTGATTGGTTAGAGCAATGACTAACGTCAGAAGTATTGTAATGATTAAGACTAGTTTTGTGGTTAATGCTAAGACTAGGAGTAGTTTTAGGGTTAGTTTTAGTGTTAAAGTGACGTTTCGAGCTAGGGTTAGTGTTAGTGTTACTGACAGTGTTTGGGTAGGGTAATGGTTATGGTTAAAGGCAGAATTAGGACTAGGGATAGGTCTAGAATTAGGGTTAGTGTTTGGGTTAGGTAAATGGTTATTGTTAAGGATAGGTCTAGTTTGTCTTTAGGACTAAAGTTATAGTTATGGCTAGATTTAGGATTAGGTTTAGGTCTAGGGCTAGTGTTAGGGTTAGGTTTAGGTATAAGTTTACCAGTAAGACTAGTGTAGGGTTAGGGTTAGGGTTAGGTTTAGATTTAGACCTAAGATTAGTGTTAGGGTCAGAATAATGGTAAGGGATAGGTTTAGGGTTGAGTTATGGTTAGATCTATAATGAAGTCTAGGGTTAGGCTAGTTATACATTTAGGTTTTGGTTAGGCTAAGAATTAGTGCAAATAATAAGGTTAGTATTAGGGTGAGGGTTTGGCTTATGGTAAGAAATAGAGTTAAACCTAGGGTTAGGACTAGGGTTAGGGTTAGTTTTAGGGTTAAAGCTCCTGTTAAGGCTTGGATTAGGGCTAGTTTTGTATTAGGGTTAGGGCTAGGGTTATGGTTAAGGCTATTGTAAGAACTACGGTTTCAATTAGGGTTAGTTTTAGGGTTAGGTTTAGGGCTAGGTCTAGGGTTAGGGTTAGATTTAAGGTTAGGGTGATGTTTATAGCTAGGTTTAGTGTTTGGATTTGAGTCAGGGTCATGGTTATGTTTAGGATTAGGGTTAGGTTTCAAATTAGGGCTAGGGTTATGTCTGGTGTAGGGTTAGGTTTTGGTCTAGTGTAAGGTTTAGTGTTAGCAGTATGGCTCGGTTTTGTTTTAAGGCTAGGGCTAGGGTTAGGGCTATTTTTGAATTAGCATTAGGGTTAGAACTAGTTTCCGGGTTAGGCTGAGGCATCGGGTTATGGTTAGTTTTAGAGATAGGTTTTGATCTAGAGTTACTACTAGGGCTAAGGATAGTGCAAAGGTTACAACCAGGGTTAGAACTTGGGTTAGGGTTACTGTAAGAGATAGGGTTAGAAGTAGGGATAGGTCTTGTCTGAGAACTATAGTTAGTCTTAATTTTTGGGTTTGGGTTAGGGTTAGAAATAGGGCTAAATTAGAGCTAGGATAAGGGCTAGTTTTAGTGTTAGGGTTAGGTCTAGAGTTAGCGTTATGGTTAGGGATTGGGCTAGTGTTAGGGTTAGGGAAAGGGTTAGGGATTAAGCTATTGTTAGGGCTAGCAGGAGTGTTAGATTTAGTGTTAGATCTGGGTTAGGGTTATGGTTATGGTTATGGTTAGGTTTGGATTTAGGGCTAGGGTTTTCATTAGTGTTAGGGTTAGTTTTTAATGTATTGGATTAGATGTAAGATTAGTTTTAGGTTTAAGTTTAGGTAATGGTTAAATATAGGTTCAGGGATAGGTTTAGTTTTTATTCATGATAAGGTTTAGGGTTAAGTTTATGGCAAGCTTTAGGTTTAAGATTAGGTTGAGGGTTAGGTTTATGATTAGGGTTAGGGATAGGGTTGGGTTTAGGGCTAGGGTTATTATTAGGGTTAGGGTTATGGTAATGTTAGGGTTAGAGCTAGTGTTACTACTAGGTTTAAGACTAGGATTTGGGATAAAGTTAGGTTTTTTTTTTTTAGGAATAGGGCTAGGGTTATGTTCAGGTTAAAGTGTAGGCTTTGAGCTAGGGCTATGTGTTAGGCGAGGGTTAGGTTTAGGGCTACATTTAGGATCATGCTTATGCTTAGGGTAGGTTTAGGCCTCAGATTAGGGCTAGGTTTTCTGTTAGGTTTAGGCCCAGGGTTAAGGCTATGTGTAATGAAAGATCTAGGGTTCTGAATAGAGCTAGTTTTAGGGTTAGAGTTATTTCTATTTCTAGTGTTAGGTTAAGGGTTAAGGTTTTGGGTTAGCTTCAGGTTTAGAGCTAGGTTTATTGTTAGTGTTAGGATCAGTGTTCAGGTTCGAGTAAGGTTTAAGGTAAAATCCAGAATTAGGAGTAGAGTTAGGTCTAAGGATAGGGTTAGTGTTAGCTTTACGTTTAAGTATTATGTTAGGGCTAGGGCTCAGGGTTCTTTTTAGGTTTTGGTCCTGAGTTATGGCTATATTTAGGATTAGGCTTAGGTCTAGGGCTAGTGTTAAGGTTAGGTTTAGGTATAAGTTTACTGGTAGGGCTAGTTTTAGGGTTTTGTTTAGGGTGAGGGTCAGATTTAGACTGAGGGTTTGTGTTAGGGTAAGGATTTGAATTAGGGTTAGAGCTAGAATGAGGCCTAGAGTTAGAACTAGTAATAGGATTAGGGTTTGATTTAGGCTATGGATCAGAATTAGGACTAAGTTATCATTATGGATAGGGTTTTGATTAGGGTAATTGATAGAGTTAGAGCTACGGATAGGGCTAGGTTTAGGGTTAGGGTTAGGACTAAGGCTAGTATTAGGATTAGGTTTAGGTTTACTTCTAGGGTTATGGCTCAGATTAGGGCAAGTTTTTCTGTTAGCTTTAGGGATAGGGTTAGGGCTATGGCTAATATAAGAACTAAGGTTATGATTAGAGTTAGTATTTGGTCTAGATCTAGTGTTAGCGCTATCTTTAGGGTTAGTGTGATGTTTAGAACTAAGGTTAGTGTTAGAATATAAGTAAGAGTCAGGGTTAATTCCAAGACTAGGAAATGAATTATTGCTAGAAGTTTATGGCTAGTTTAAATTTTAGGGATTGGTTTAGGTTAACATTTAGGGTTAGGACAATGTCTAGGTTTTGTTTAAGGGATAAGGCTAAGTTTACAGATGGTTTTCAGAATAGCGATAGTGTTAGGTCTAGTGGTAGGTTGAGGATTAGGCTTAGGGGTAGGGTCAAATGTAGAGCTTTGGTTAGCTCTAGGGTAGGGTCTAGGGCTAGGTTTAGGGCTTAGGTTAGGGCTTGTGTTAGGTTTATTGTGATGGATAGGGTTAGATCTAGAAATAGGGCTGGGGGAGTGTTAGAGTTAGTCTTAGGACAAGGTTAGGGGTAGAGTTATGGTTATGGCTAAATTAGGGCTAAGATTAGTGCTAGGGTTAGTGTTAGGGTTATGCCTATGGTTAGGGCTAGAGATATGGATAGTGTTAGCGTTAGGGTTAGTGATAGGGTTAGGGGAAATTATGGGGTTATACCTAAGTTCAGGTCTAGAGTGAGGGTTAAAATTAGAGATAGGTCTAGAGTTAGGGTTTGGGTTAGGATTAAGGCTAGTTATAGGCCTAAGATGAGGACTAGTGTTCGTGTTAGGGTTAGGGCTAGGATTAGGACTGGGGCTAATGTCAGGTCTGGGTTTATGGTTATGGTTAGTTTTAGGTTTAGTTTATGGCTAGGTCTAGTGTAAGGGTTACATTTAGGTTAAGGGTAAGGTTTAAAGTTAGGTGTATTATTAGGGTCAGGGTTCGAGTAGGGTTTGGTTTTGGTTAAGATTTAGGGTTAAGGCTTGAATTAGCATCAGGGATAAGGTTAGGGTCTGGGTTAGGGTATTGATAGGGTTATGTTTAGGTTTCAGGTTAGGTTTAGTTTAATGAATAGGGTTAGTTTTAGCAATAGTGTTAGTGTTAGGCCTAGGGTTAGCATTTGGGTTAGGCTTATCTTTAGGGTAATGGATAGGGTTAGAGCTAAGGTTAGGGCTAGCGTTAAAGCTAGAATTATTACTAGGGTTAGGGTTAGGCCTAGGGTTAGTGTCAGGGTTAGTTTTGGGGTACGTGTTAGCGTTTGAGCTAGGATCAGGCCTAGCGTGAGGGTTAGGGTTAGAGTGGGGCTAATGTTAGGGTTAGGGTTAGGGTTAGGGTTAGGGTTATGTTTAGATTAAAATTAGAGTTTGAGGTAGAATTAGGTTAGAATGAGGTTTAGGTTTAGGGTTAGGTCTAGGCTTATATTTAGGGTAAAAATAGTTAGTCTTTATGTTAGGTTTAGGGCTAGGATAAGGGCAATGTTTTATGTGAGGTTTGTGGCTATCATTAGGGCTATCGGTAATGTAAGAGCTAAGGATAAGGTTATGGCTAGTTTTATGGTTAGGGTTATGGATAAGTCCAGTGTTATTGTTAGATTTGGGGTTATGATAAGATTTAGAGCTAGGGTTTGTTTTAGGGTAATGGTCATTGTTCGGGTTAGGGTTAGGTTTAGGGTGAAGACCAGATTTAGGACTAGTGTTGGGTCTAGAAATACAGTTAGTCTTTACGTTAGGTTAATGGTTATTGTTAGGGCTAGTGCTAGGCTTTTATTTAGGGCTAAGGCTAGATTTATAACTCTATTTAGGATTAGGTTTAGTCTAGTGCTAGTGTTACTCTTAGGTTTTGGTATAGGTTTACCAGTAGGGGTAGAGTTAGGGTTTGCTTTAGTGTTAGTTTCAAGTTTAGACCTAGGGTTAGTGTTAGGTTCAGAATAAGGGACATGATTAGAATTAGGGTTAGAGCTATAATGAGGGCTAGGTTTAGGACTAGTAATAGAGATTGTATTTGGTGTAGGCTTTATGTTAGATTTAGGCCTAGGTTTAGGGCTTTGTTTAAGGTTAGAATTAGGGTTAGTGTAAGGTATGATGTTACATCTATGTTTAGTGCAAGGATAAGGAATAAATTTAGGGTTAAGGCTAGGGTTAAAATTAAGGTTAGGATTAAGTCTAGCCTTAGAACTAGGATTAGAGATAGGGATAGGGCTAATGTCAGATCTAGGGTTAAGGTTATGCTAGAGTTAGGGATAGGGCCATGGTTCAGTTTTGTTTTAGAACTAGGACTGTGGTTAGGGCTAGTTTCATGACTAGCGATAGTGTTAGGGCTAATGGTAGAGTCAAGTTTAGGCTTAGATTTATTGTTATGGTTAGATCTATGTTTAGGGCTATGGCTAGGGTTAGGGCGAAGGTTAGGGCTAGTGTTAGGGTTATGGTAACGGATAGGGTTAGAACTAGAAATAGGGCTAGAGCAAGAGTTTGAATTAGTCTTTGGGCTAGGGTTAGGGGTAGGTTTAGGGTTAGGGCTAAATTAAGTCTAGGATTAGCGCTAGGGTTAGTGTTAAGATTATGGTTAGTGTTAGAGTTATGATTACATTTAGGGAAAGTGATAGGGTTATAGCTAGCTTTAGGGCTATGCCGAGGTTTAGAATTAGGGTTATTGATAAGGTTCTGGTATGGGTCAGAATTAAGGCTAGGTTTAGCGTTAAGTTGAGGGTTTGTTTTAGGGCTAGGGCTAGGGCTAATGTCAGGTTTAGGTTTATGGATAGTATTAGTTTTGGAGTTAAGTTATAGCTATGTCTTTTATAAGTGTTAGGTTCAGGGTAGGGATCAGGTTTAGAACTTGGTGCATTATTAGGTCAGGGTCTGGATAAGGTTTAGTTTAGGTTAAGATTTACGGTTAATGCTTGAATTAGCAGCAGGTTAGGGTTAGGTTTAGGGTAATGGAAAGAATTAGTTTTATGGTTCCAATTAGGTTTAGAGTAATAAATATGGTTAGTGTTAGCGATAGGGTTACCGTTATGCCTAGGGATAGCATTTGGGTTAGGCTTATATTTAGGGTAATGGATAGCTTTAGAGCTAAGTTTAGTGCTAAGGTTAAGGTTAGGATTTGGGTTAGGGTTAGGGTTAAGCCTAGAGTTAATGTTAGGGTTAGGTTTAGGTTAAGTGTAGTCATTTGAGCTAAGTTTAAGCTAGGGGAAGTGTTAGGGTTTGAGTCAGGGCTAGGGTTAGGTTTAGGGTTAGGGTTATGTTTAGGCTGAGGATTAGAGTTTGAGCTAGGGTTAGGGCTAGGGCAAGAGTTAGCATTAGGGTTACTTCTAAAGTTATGGTTAGAGTTAGGTTTAGAGCTAGGATAAGGGCTAGGTTTTGCGTGATGTTTAGGCCTAACATTAGGGCTATGATTAAGTAAGAGCTAGGGATATTGTTTTGGCTACTGTTAGGGTCAGAGTTATGCATAAGTTTAGTGTTAGGGTTAGGTTTTGGTTTAGGATAAAGTTTATAGCTAGGGTTTCTATTAGGTTAAGGGTCATTGTTGGGTTAGGGTTAGTTTTATGCTTAGGGCCACAATTAGGACTAGCATTTGGTCTAGTGATAGATTTAGTCTTTATGTTAGGTTTAGGGTTATTGTTAGGGCTAGTGCTAGGTTTTTTTAAGGCTAAGGCTATATTTATGACTCTATTTAGGATTAGGTTTGGTCTAGTGCTAGTGGTACTGTTAGGTTTAAGTATAGGTTTACCAGTAAGGGTTGTGTTAGGTTTCAGTTTAGGGTTAGGGTCAGGTTTAGATCTAGGGTTAGTGTTAGAATCAGAATAAGGGTTAGGGTTTGGATTACAGTTAAAGCTAGAATGAGGGCTAGGTTTAGGACTAGTAATAGAGTTAGGGTTTGGGGTAGGCTAAGGATTAAGTTTAGGACTAGAGTAGGATTAGGGAGAGGGTTTGGCTTAGGGTAGGTGATAGGATTAGAGGTACGGTTAGGGTTAGGGTTACAGTCAGGACTTGGATTAGGCTAGGATTTGTGTTAGCATTAGGGTTACAGCTAATGCAAGAACTAGTTTTCTGATTAGGGCTAGTTTTAGGGTTAGCGTTAGGGCAATGTTTAGAGGTACGGTTACTGTTAGGGTCTGACTCAGGGTCAGGGTTATTTCTATGGTTAGGGTTATGACTCAAATAAGGGCTATGTTTAGGGATAGGTGTAAAGTTAGTGTTGGTTTAGATTACGGGTTAGGGTTTCTTTTAGGGTTGGGGTAGGGTTAGAGCCAGTTTCCCAATTATCATTAGGTTTAGGGCTAGTGTTAGGGTGAGGTTTTGATTTAAGATTAGGGTTTTCAACCAGGTTTAGGGCTACAGTGATGGTTAGAGTTAGGATTGGGGCTAGGGATAGGGCTAGGGTTTGGGTTATGGTAAGGGATAGGTTTTAAACTAGGGATAGGTCTAGGGCGAGATTTAGAGTTACACTTAGAGCTAGGGATAGGATTATGTTTAGGATTAGGATTAATTCAGGGCTAGGTTTAGCCCTAAAGATAGTGTTAGGTTTTGGCCTAGAGATAGGGCTAGGGTTAGGATTAGCGTTAGGGTTAGGGTAAGGTATGATGTTACAGCTACATTTTGGGCTAGGTCATGGGATAAAATTAGGGTTAGGGCTCCGGTTAAGGTTAGGATTAGAATTAAGGCTAGGCTTAGGGCTAGGATTAGGGGGAGCATTTGGGCTAGGGTTAGGACTAGAATCTATTTAGGGCTAATGTCAGTTCTAGGGTTATGGTTCAGAATAATTTTAGGTTTAGGTTTATGGCCAGGTCTATTGTAAGTGTTACATTGAGGGTTAGGGTCAGGTTTACAGCTAGGGGTATTATTCAGGTCAGAATAAAGGTTATGGTATGGGTTAGGTTAAGGTTTAGGGTTAGGGCTAAAATTAGCATTAGGGTTAGGGTAATGGATTTGATTAGGTTTCAGGTTCAGGTTAGGTTTAGTATAATGTACAGGGTTAGGGTAAGGCATAGGGTTAGAGTTAGGCCTAGGGATAAAATTTGGTTAATGATGTGGTTCAGGTAATGGATAGGATTAGAGCCACATTTAGAACTAGGGTTATGGTTATGTTAGGGCTATGGTTAGGGTTAGGCCTAGGGTTAGAATTTGCTTAGAGTTATTGTTAGGGTAATGGATAAAATTATATCTTGGTTTAGGGCTAATCTTATGGTTAGGAATAGGGCTATGGTTCGGTTTAGGTTTTGGGTTAGGACAAGGTTAGGTTTAGGGTTAGGTTTAGGTTAAGTTTTAGGGCTAAGGATAGGGCTAGAGCTAAGGTTAAAACTAGGGTTAACGCCCGCATTAGGGCTAGCTTATGGGTAAGGTTAGGGCTAGTGTAGGACTCCTGCTAATGTAAGAACTGGGGTTATGATTAGGGCTAATATAAGGGTTAGCATTAGGACTAGGCCTAGTGTTTATATTAGGTTTAGGTTTAGGGGGATGATTAGAGATAGGGTTAGTGTTAGGGTCAGAGTCAGGATCAGGGTTACTTTTAGGATTAGGGATAGGACTCGAATTAGGGAGAGGGTTAAGGCTTGATGTAGGGCAAGGATTTTTGTTTGGGTTATGGTAAGAATTAGGGATAGCACTAATGTCAGGTCTAGGGTTACGTTTAGTAGGGTTAGGGTTGGGGCTATGGCTCAGTTTTGTTTTAGAGCTAGGGCTAGGGTAAGGAGTCATTTTGGGATTAGCAATAGTGTTAGGGCTAGTAGTAAGGTGAGGTTTAATCTTATATTAATTGTTATGGTTAGATCTAGGTTTAGGCCTAGGGCTATGGTCAGGGCTAAAGTTAGGGCTAGTGTTAGGGTTATGATAACAGATAAGGTTAGGACTAGTAATAGCGCTAGGGCTAGAGTTAGAGTTAGTCTTAGAGCTAGGATTAGGGGTGCGTTTAAGGTTAGGACTAAATTAGGGATAGGATTAGTGCTAGGGTTAGGGATAGGTTTAGGGTTAGTGTTAGTATTTGGGATAGGGTGAGGTTTAGGTAAAGGGATGGGGTTATAGCTAGGTTTAGGGATAGGGCGAGAGTTAGAATTAGGGTTAGTGCTAGGTTAGGGTTCGGGTTATTATTAAGGCTAGCTTTAGGTCTAGGTTTGAGGGTTTGTTTTAGGGCTAGGGCTAGCATTAGGGCTAGGGCTACTTTCGAGGGTTATTGTTAGGGATAGTTTTAGCATTAGGTTATGGCTAGGTCTAGTGTAAGGATTATGCTTAAAGTAAGCGTCAGGTTTAGAGCTAGGTGTATTATAAGGGTCGAGTCTGGGTAGGGTTTGATCGAGTTTAAGGTGTAGAGTTAAGAGTTGAATTAGCAGTAGGGTTAGGGTTAGAATTAGGGTAATAGGGTTAGGTTTAGGGTTCAGGTTAAGTTTAGAGAAATGGATAGTGTTAGTGTTAGCAATAGAGTTAGCATTACACCTAGGGTTAGCATTTGAGTTAGGCTTATTTTTAGGTTAATGGATAAGGTTAGAGCTAAGGTTAGTGCTGGAGTTAAGGTTACGTTTAGGCCTAGGGTTAGGTTTAGGCCTAGGGTTAGTGTCAGGGTTAGGTTTAGGGTACGTGTTCAAGTATGAGCTAGGGTTAGGGCTACGACAATGTTAGGAGCCACAGCAAAAATATTGATACAGGCACCTTTGAATTTAATGACTGCCAGCCAGCAATTCACATTCATATGGTAATTGGACTCATGCTGTTTAGCTGGGCCCATTTCAGGACTCAGGTTACTCATGTCACTCTTATAATGGGAGAGTTCCCATTGGTTGGGAAAGGATGATAGGAGGGTGTTCCGGGGGAAGGGGAAGTCCCCCCGGCTCAGGTAGAACACACGTGTGGTGGACCCACTTGTCAGGGGACGCACATGGCCTCTCTCTAAATAAAACTTTGTCTCAGTTTGACTGGCTTGTGTTTTTGTGCCCAACCGGGTTGTAAGATTGCAAGCCCGTGTGCACTGACAGCTCAGCAGGGAATCGCTCAGCAGGGGTGCCGCAGGCAGTGTTCGGCGATAGCAGCGGCAGGAACCGGGCTCAGCCAGCTCGCTCGGCCAGGGCCGAGAGAAGCCTGCGGCATTTTGGTGGCCCTGTACTGGGAACGCCCAAAATTTAAAGGTGAGTAATATCGCTCGCCCCTAAGGAAAGGCGACAGAATGGGTATTTCTGTTTTGATTTATTCTGCTTTTATTTCAGGCTCTCTAGCCTTACAATTTTTTCAGGCGAATTGGGAAAAATGGTTAACTCAAGGTTTGAAGTTATTCGGCCCTGAGAGAGAGAAAATTGACATAACCATTTTCCTCCTCTCCGTTTCTGTTTCATTCTGTTTTGGCTTTCTTCTATCCTATCTTATTGGATTACGTTACCTTTATAGTAGATTAGAATCTAGTAAAAAACAAACCGAAAAACTGTTAAGTAAATTGTTAGAGGTCCAGGCCATGGCAGAAAACATATTAGGTCAAGCAAAACAAAAGGTCTCTCAAGCTAGTCAGATAGAAGAAAATTTGAACAAGGCAAGCTCAGGGAAAAAACGGTCGTCAGATAGGGAGGCTGCTACTAACTCCGTTCCACCACCAGAGGGCATAATTCAACCAACAGCTTTACCTGCCTCCATAGATGATGAAGGGAATCCTGAGGCGGGACCCCAAAAATTAGCATGCCCTGTAGTTGAGCGGGGAGAAGAAAGAGAACGAGTTTACCGTGCCTTAGATTTCAAAATAGTAAAGCAATTAAAGGAAGCTGTAGCAACCTACGGCCCGGCCGCTCCCTTCACAGTCAGTATGGTCGAATCTATTACCAGCTGGAATTTAACACCAACAGATTGGGCTAACGTGTGTAATTCTGTGCTAAATAGAGGACAATATTTATTATGGAAAATTGCCAATGAGGAATTTTGCAAGGAGACAGCTAGGCGAAATGCAGAAGCAGGTTACCCTGAACGAGACCTGAAAATGTTACTGGGGAAAGAAGAATTTGAAGGGCAAATGCAACAGGTCAGATATGATCCTGGCATATACGCTCAGATCGCTATAAATGCAATTAAGGCATGGAAAACTTTGAAGGGACAAGGGGATTTTCAAGGTCAACTATCTAAGATAATACAAGGAGTTAATGAGCCCTACGCTGACTTTGTAGCTAGACTTATTGAAGCAGCCTCTGAGACATTTGAAAATACAGAACAGGCAATGCCATTTATAAAACAACTGGCTTACGATCAAGCAAATCGTTGCTGCAAAGAGGTCATTAGACCGTAGAAACAGGAAGATTTAAACACATATATTAAATTATGTAGAGACATTAATGAACAAGGACAAGTCATGGCAGCTGAAGTAAAACAGGCTTTAAGTACCAAGCCAAAAACATGCTATAATTGCAATCAAGAAGGGCATTTTAAAAGAAATTGCCCCATAGGAGGAGGGTTTAACAAAGCTAAGTATCAAAAGAGTAGAATCCCGGTATTTGCCCACGATGCCATAGAGGGAGACATTGGGCTAATGAATGCCATTCTCAAACCACCATAGAGGGTATTCCGTTATCAAAAAATGGACAAAGACCAAGTGTCTACCCACGATATCGTGGAGAAAGGTATCAGGCCCCGTTGTCAAAAAACGAATTGGAGGGCCCAATGCCCCGGGGCCCAAAACCACAAATATACGGGGCAATGGAGGAACCCAACAGCACCATCAAGGTGGTGCCCAGGACGCATTATCCATTAGATCCCTCATCAGACAGACTAGAGGGAGCGCAGGGTTGGACATCTGTGCCTCTGCCAGAGCAGTATTAACTCCAGAGATGGGAGTTCAAATCATTCCCACAGGAGTAAAAGGACCTCTTCCCCAGGGAACAGTAGGCTTATTATTAGGACTCAGTTCTTCTACACTTAAAGGACTTATGATAAGTCCTGGGGTAATTGATCACGATTATGAGGGTGAAATAAAAATTATAGCTAGTTCTCCAAGAGGTATATCAGTAATTTCATCAGGAGATAGAATAGCACAGTTATTAATAATACCAAGCCTACATGATAAATTTTCCAGTTGTAATGTAGAAAGAGGTTCCAAGGGATTAGGCTCCACAGGTGTAGATTGGGCTATGCTATCTTTAAATTTAGATTCTCGCCCTATGCTAAAATTAAATATTCAAGGGCATGATTTTAATGGACTGCTGGACACAGGCGCTGATCTCAGCATCATATCTCGCCAGGAATGGCCTAAACATTGGCCATTACAGCAAGCCACACAAACGCTTAGAGGCCTAGGAGTGGCGACTAATCCCCATAGAAGTGCAATGGTATTAGATTGGAAGGATCCTGAAGGATGTGAAGGAACTATACAGCCCTATGTATTGGACCATCTCCCCATAAATTTATGGGGACGAGACGTCCTAGATCAATTAGGATTGACATTAACAAATAACGTCAATCCTAACGCGCCCACTACTAGGGCAAAACAAGGCTTTAGAAAAGAAAAGAGATTGAGAGATCAAGAACAAGATATAACAGCACCAATTCAAATAGATCAAGAGATAAATAAACATGGATTGGGTTTTCAAAAAGGGCCACTGAGACAATCAAAATTACTTGGAAATCAGAAAGACCAGTGTGGGTTCCTCAGTGGCCCCTAACTAAAGAAAAGATACAAGTAGCCCATGATCTGGTCAAACAGCAATTAGCGGAAGGACATATACAACCTTCCGTATCTCCCCATAATACTCCCATTTTTGTTATTAAAAAGAAATCTGGTAAATGGAGATTATTACAAGATTTAAGAGCCATTAATAATGAGATGGTTATTATGGGACCTGCTCAATCAGGGATTCCCCAATTGTCTGCTCTACCAAAAACCTGGTATGTTCTAGCTATAGATATTAAAGATTGTTTCTTCTCAATTCCAATTCATCCCGAGGATAGTCCACATTTTGCATTTACTATCCCTGCACTGAATCATGAAGGTCCTGATCAGAGATATGAATGGAAAGTACTCCCTCAAGGGATGGCTAACAGCCCAACTTTGTGCCAAATTTATGTTGATAAAGCAATCCAGCCACTTAGAAATCAAAATCCTGAACTACAGATATTTCACTATATGGATGATGTGTTAATGGCACATAAAGATAAAAACACATTGCTAGAGTGTTATGCCACGCTTACAAACTTATTAAAAAATTATAATCTAGAGATAGCAATAGATAAAGTACAATTAAATCTTCCAATTAATTATTTAGGAGTTCTATTATCCTCAACCATGGTCCGTCCACCAAAAATTCAAATACGAGTAGATCAACTCAAATCACTTAATGACTTTCAAAAGTTATTGGGAGATATAAATTGGATAAGGCCTTATCTAGGCATACCAACAGGAGAATTAGGGCCTTTATTTGATATTCTAAAAGGTCCATCAGATCCAAATTCACCCCGCATGTTAACGCCTGAAGCTAGAAAGGCATTAAAAATCATTGAAACATATATGGAAAATATGCATTTGGATAGAATTGATATAAGTTTGCCTTTATTATTTATTGTACTACCGACAAAAAAATATTCCTACAGGGGTATTTTGGCAAGAAGGTCCATTATTATGGATACATTAACTTATTCTCCTAATACTATTCTTACTAGATATCCTGAGGCTGTAGGGCAATTAATACTCAAAGGAATAAAAGCAGCAAAAGGAGTGTTTGGGATTTCTCCCAATAAAATTATTACTCCATATACTATGGATCAAATTGATGAGTTAGCTAATGAGTTAAATACTTGGGCAATAATCATGTGTAAATCTAGTGTTGCATTTGATAATCACTTGCCATCTAATCCTTTGTTGTCTTTTTGGTCTAAGCATCCTGTAGTTTTTCCAAAAATGACAAGAAAAACCCCTATCATAAATGCTCCAAATATATTCACTGATGGGTCAAACAATGGTACAGCAGCAGTAGTTACTCCTGATCAAACTTTTACATTTTTAGTACCCAAACAATCAGCTCAAAAGGTAGAGCTCAATGCAGTATTGCAAGCTTTTATGATGTTCAAAGATTCTACATTTAATTTATTTTCTGATAGTCAGTATGTAGTTAATGCTATTGTATCTCTCGAAGATGCTGGTAGGATTTCTCCTTCCTCTACTGTTTTCTCTTTGTTTTCTGCTATACAAAGTCTAATCTGGGATAGAAAGGATCCATTCTTTATAGGACATATCAGAGCACATACAGGATTGCCTGGAGCCCTTAGTTTGGGTAATGAACTAGCAGATAAATCTACACATGACATACATATTTTCTCCACAATAGAAGAAGCTATAAATTTTCATAAAAGGTTCCATGTCAATGCTAATACTTTACAAAAACGTTTTTAAATAACTAAAGAACAAGCCAGACATATAATAAAACAATGTCAAAATTGTGTGACATTTTTGCCACAAGTTAATCTTGGAGTCAATCCTAGAGGACTGATACCTAACCATATTTGGCAGATGGACGTCACACACTTGCCAGAATTTGGAAAATTAAAATATTTACATGTTACAGTTGATACTTCTTCTGGATTTTTGATGGGCTCCCTTCATCCCGGAGAAAAAACTAAAGATGTTATAGCTCATTGCTTACAAAATTTTGCCACTGTGGGTGTTCCTAAACAGTTAAAACACTGATAATGGCCCTGGTTACACCCTCAAGTCTTTTAAACAATTTTGCTCATCATTTGGCATTACTCATATAACAGGAATCCCATACAACCCACAGGGACAAGGCATAGTTGAAAGAGCTCATCAAACTATAAAAATGTACTTATTAAAGCAAAAGGAGGGAATTAGTAAGGGGTATATATCCCCCAAAGATAAACTTAAAATAACCCTTTTTACTCTAAACTTTCTAAATTTGGATTCATCAGGACTTAGTGCTGCGGAAAGACATATGTATCCGAAAAATGTACATAAGCCTAAGGTACTTTGGAAAGATATTCTAACAGGACAATGGAAAGGTCCGGACCCAGTAATAGTCTGGAGTCGGGGCTCCGTCTGTGTTTTTCCACAGGAGGAACAGCAACCAATTTGGATTCCAGAGAGATTAACTAAAACAATTTCTACAGAAAAAGAAGATGATTTGACTCAAATCCATAACAGCTGATATCCAGAGTTCCAGCCTGGCTATTCTTACATCTGCGACAGTGATTTACCACGGTGCCTTTTTCAATATCTATTTTATTATTTGCATTTTTCCCACATCATAAAGTTCTATTTTATTTTATTTTATTTTATTTTACCTTATTTTTTAAGCTCATACAAACCTAGGTTAATGTTTTTCTGATCAGTTTTATTTTTTGACTGTGTTTTATTTTTTTTTTTAACTGTAAAGTTTTTAAACATTGCAATGGAGATTTCACCTAGCTATAGCTACAAGGCCTTTATTTACTATTGTCTTATATGTTCTATGTTATGTATGCACTGTTTTGTGTTGTATGTCTGTATGTGTGTATGTCCATATTTCATTTATAAGGAGCGCTCATATATAAATAGATACAAATATAAAAAAAATTAGTCACGTGACTTATATGGTTTAATTTACTTTAGGTAAACAGCTGTTATTTAATTTTGCTTTTAAAGGTGGTTAACAGATCTGTTTGTTTACTTTCACCTTCCTTTTCATTATATTTCATAATTCTGTTCAGGACAATGTCTCCTTAGCAACATGGCCATAATTCCCATCTCCATCCCAGTGCCGGTTAAGACTAAGACCAAACTACAACTTTTATGATAGCTATCACTATAAACTATATAAACTGATACATCAATCAAAATAACTCAATAAGACTGCTCAATCAAGGACTTAATTTACTTTGGGAGGAAATGGACATATTGATGGACACCTCCACTTTGAATTGCTCAATCAAGGGCTTAATTTACTTTGAGAGGAAATGGACATATTGATAGACTCCTCCACTTTGAACTGCTTACACAACTTGCCTGGACTATGTATCACCTGTATGCATTGTGCTCTATTTGTTGATACAGCGAACTGGTAATGCTAAATATCTTAGCCGATGTGTTACCAGTGTTTCCATAGGAGCCGTCAATTGGCTTGGTGTCGTGGCAATTCTGCGTCTTTCTCCCTTCTGCTAGTGATGGTCTAAATTTGGGGGCCAACAGAGGTGAGGCAAGAACCTCACCCCCCCACTGGCACCAAGGTTAAATTTGGGGGCCAACAGAGGTGAGGCAAGAACCTCACCCCCCCACTGGTGCATAGGCCTATTACACAGGTATGGCTATATACTGGACCGGTAGTCAGTGACGGGTATGATTCGGTTACAGTGGTATCAACCTAAGCCAGGAGACTGACGCAATAAGGTCAGTTTTCCCATGACGGGTAAGAACCATATGTGAATTGGTCATACCTAACAGGCACGGTCCCTAGCCACATTTGCCTGTTGTTTATTTAAACAGAAGGGGGCAGATGTTAGGAGCCACAGCAAAAATATTGATACAGGCACCATTGGATTTAATGACTGCCAGCCAGCAATTCACATTCATATGGTAATTGGACTCATGCTGTTTAGCTGGGCCCATTTCAGGACTCAGGTTACTCATGTCACTCTTATAATGGGAGAGTTCCCATTGGTTGGGAAAGGATGATAGGAGGGTGTTCCGGGGGAAGGGGAAGTCCCCCCGGCTCAGGTAGAACACACGTGTGGTGGACCCACTTGTCAGGGGACGCACACGGCCTCTCTCTAAATAAAACTTTGTCTCAGTTTGACTGGCTTGTGTTTTTGTGCCCAACCGGGTTGTAAGATTGCAAGCCCGCGTGCACTGACAGCTCAGCAGGGAATCGCTCAGCAGGGGTGCCGCAGGCAGTGTTCGGCGATAGCAGCGGCAGGAACCTGGCTCAGCCAGCTCGCTCGGCCCGGGCCGAGAGAAGCCTGCGGCACGGCAATGCTTAGGGTTAGAGTCAAGGCTAGGGTTGCGGTTAGGCTTATGATTACAGCTAGGTTTAGAGCTAGGATAAGGCTAGGTTTGTGTGGTATTTAGGGCTAGCATTAGTGCTATCAGTTTGGGTTAGGGTTACGGTTAGGTTTAGAGTTAGGGCCAGAATTAGGACTAGTGTTGGGTCTAGGGCTAGGGTTTGTCTTTGGGTTAGGTTAAGGGTTATTTTTAGGGCTAGTGCAAGGTATTTTTTTAGGGTTAGGGCTGGATTTATGACTATATTTAGGATTGAGTTTGGTCTAGTGCTAGTGTTACTGTTAGGTTTGTTTACTGGTAGGGTTAGGAGTAGAGTCCAGTTTAGGGTTAGTGTGAGGTTTAGTTCTAGGGTTAGTGTTAGAGTCAGAATGAGGGTCAGAGTTTGGGTTAGAGTTACAGCTAGAATGAGGGCTAGGGTTAGGACTAGTAATAGAGATGGGGATTAGGGTAGGCTAAGGATTAGGGTTAGGGCTAGGTAACATTAGGGCGAGGGTTTGGCTTAGGGAATGGGATGGGTTTAGAGGTAGGATAGGGGTTAGGGTTAGGTGTAGGGCTAGGATTAATGTTAAGTTTAGTCTTAGGGTTAAACCTAGGTTTAGAGCTTAAGTTGGTGCTTGGATTTTTGTTAGCTTTAGGACTATGGCTAATGAAAAAACTTGGTTTCTGATTAGGGCTAGTTGTAGCTTTAGTGTTGGGACAATGTATAGAGCTAGGGTAGGTGTTAGGATCCGATTCAGGGTCAGAGTTACTTCTAGGGTTATGTATAGCACTCATATTACGGTAAGGTTTAGGGCTAGGTTTAGGGTTAGCATTTGGTATAGGTTAAGGGTTAGGTTTAGAGTTATGGCTCAGTTTTGTTTTAGGGCTAGGGTAGGGTTAGGGTTAGTTTGTCAATTAGCATTAGAGTCAGGGCTAGTTTTAGGTTGAGCTTTAGACTTAAGGTTAGGGTTAGATCCATGTTTAGGGCTAGGGAAAAAGTTAGGGCTAAGGTTGGGGCTAGGGATAGGGGTAGAGTTTGGGTTATGGTAAGGGATATGTTTAGAACTAGGGATAGGGCTATGGTGAGAGTTAGAGTTCGTCTTAGGGCTAGAGATAGGGTTATGACTAAATTGGGGCTAGGATTAGTGCTAGGTTTAGGCCTAGATTTAGTGCTAGGGTTAGAGTATGGTATGATGTTACAGCTACGTTTTGGGATAGGTCAAGGGATAAAATTAGGGATAGGGATAGGGTTATGGTTATGGTTAGGATTAAGGGTAGGCTTAGTGCTAAATTTAGGGCTAGGTTTGTCTTAGCTTTAGGATTAGGATTAGGACAAGGGCTAATGTCAGGTCTAGGGTTATAGTTAGGGATAGTTTTAGGGTTAGGATTATAGCCAGATCTAATGTAAGGATTAGGTTGAGTTTTAGGGTCAGCTTTACACCTAGCGTATTATTACGGTCGGAACCAGGGTTAGGGTATGTGTTAGGTTAAGGTTTAGGGTTAGGGCTCAAATCAGCATTAGGATTTGTGTTAGGGTTAGGGTAATGGATATGGTTAGGTTTAGGGTTCAGTTTAGGGTAATGGACAGCCTTAGTGTTAGGGATAAAGTGTTAAGGATAGGCTTAAGGATAGAATTCAGCTAGGGTTATGATTAGGGAAATGGATAGGATTAGAGTCTAGGGCTAGGGTTATTGGTAGGTTAGGGCTATGGTTAGTGTTAGGCCTAGGGTTAGAATTCGGTTCTGGTTATGGTTAGAGTAATAAATAAGATTAGAGCTAGGGTTAGGGTTTGGGTTAGAGTTAAGGCTTGGTTTAGTGCCAGGATGGGGGTATGTGTTAGGGCTAGGGCTAATATCTGGTCTAGGTTCAAAGTAACTGGTAGTTTTATGGTTAGGTTATGGCTAAGTCTAGTGTAAGGTTTAAGTTTAGGGTAAGGGTCAGGTTTGGAGTTAGGTGTTTTATTAGGGTCAAGATCCAGTTATGGTTTGGTTTAGGTTAAGGTTTAGGATAAACACTTGTATTAGCATTAGGGTTCGATTTAAGATTAGGGTAATGGATAGGGTTAGGTATAGAAATCATGTTAGGTTTAGAGTAATGGATATGGTTATTGTTAGTGATGGGGTTAGTGTTAGTCCTAGGCTTAGCATTTGGTTTAGGCTTATCTTTAGGGTAATGCATAGGATTAGATCTAAGGTTAGGGCTAGGGTTAAGGATAATTATATGGCTAGGGTTACGGTTAGGCCTAGGGTTAGTGTCAGGGTTAGGTTTAGGGTAAGTATTAGGGTTTGACATAGGGTTAGGTCTAGGGCAAGGGTTAAGGTTAGAGTCAGGGCTAGATTTACGTTTAGGGTTACTGTTATGATTAGGGAAAGGGTTAAAGTTTGAGCTAGGTTTAAGACTAGGACAAGGGTTAGGGTTAAGTTTAGATCTAGGTTTATGGTTAGGGTTACAATTAGAGCTAGGTTTAGGGCTAGGATAAGTCTAGGTTATATTATGTTTATGGCTACGGTTAGGGCTATGGGTAATGTAAGAGCTGGGGTTATGGTTATGGCTAGTTTTGGGGTTAGGGTTATGGATAAGTCTAGTGTTAGGGTTAGGTTTTGGGTTTGGATAAAGTTTAGAGCTAGGGTTTTTGTTAGGGTAAGCGTCAGTGTTTGGGTCTGGGTTAGAGCCAGTATTAGGAATAGCATTGTGTCTAGGGATAGGGTTACTCTTTGTGTTAGGCTAAGGGTTATTTTTAGGACTAGTTCAAGGTTTATTTTTAGGGCTAGGGCTAGATTTATGACTCTATTTAGGATTAGTGCTGTTGTTACTGTTAGGTTTAGGTATAGATTTACTGGTATGAATGGAATTAGGGTCTATTTTAGGGTTACTGTCAGGTTTAGATCTAGGGTTAGTGTTAGGGTCAGAATAAGGGTCAGGGTTTGACTAGGGCTAAAGCTAGAATTTGGCCTTGAATTAGGACTAATAATAGAGTTAGGGTTTGGGATAGGCTAAGGATTATTGTTAGGACTAGGGTAACATTAGGGTGAGGGTATGGCTTAGGGTAATGGATAGGATTAGAGGTAGGGTTAGGATTATGGATAGGGTTAGGGATAGGGTTAGGGTTACTGTTAGGATTAGGTTTAGGGTTACGGTTGTGGTTTGAGTTAGTGTTAGGGTTAGGTTTAAAGTTAGGGTTAGCACTAGTGTTTACGTTAGGGTTATACTTAGGTTTCAAATTAGTGTTAGGTTTTGGGTTATGGTTAGTGTTAGGTTTAGGGTTAGGATTAGGTGAGTGTTAGGGTTAGGGTAAGGGTTAGGTTTAGGGTTAGTGTTAGGGTTAAGGTTAGGGTTAAAGACAGGTTTAGGTTTAGGGTTAGGGTTTGGGTTAATGTTAGGGTTAGGGTTATTGTTAGCATTAGGGTTAGTGTTAGATTTAGTGTTAGGATTTGTTTTAGGGTTAGGGTTTGGGTTAGGGTTAGGGTTACAGTTACGATTAGGGTAATGGTTAGGGTTAAGATTAGTATTAGGGTTAGAGTTAGGGTTAGTGTTAGGTTTAGGGTTAGTGTTTGTGATATGGTTAGGTTTAGGCTTAGGGTTCAGGTCAGGGTTAAGGTTAGTTTTAGAGTTAGGGATACAGTTGGCTTTAGGGTTAGTGTTAGGTTAGGGATCAGTTAGGGTTAGGGTTTGTGTTAGGGTTAAGTTTAAGTTTATCATTTGGGTTAGGGTTAAGGTTAGATTTAGAATTAGGGTTAGGTTTAGGGTTAGGATTTTAGTTAGGGTTAGGGTTAGTGTTAGGTTTAGGTTTAGGGTTAAAGTTAGTTATAGGGTTATGATTATGTTTAGGGTTAGTGATAGTGTTAGTGTTATGCTTAGGGTTAGGGTTAGAGTAAGGGTTAGGGTTAGGTTTAGGATTAGGTTCCGGTAGGGGTTAGGGTTATGGTTTGGTTAGGGTTTGTGTTAGGGTTAGCGTAAAGTTAAGGGTTTGTCTTAGGGTTAGGATAGGGTGTGGGTTCATGTTATGGTTATGGTTAAGATTAGGTTTAGGGTTCGTGTTAGAATTAGGGTTAGGGTTGGTGTTAGGGTTACATGTAGGTTTATGGTTAGGATTAGGGTTACTGTTACATTTAGGGTTAGGTTTAGGGTTAGGATTATCGTTTGGGTTAGTGTTAGAGTTAGATTTAGGGTTAGTGTTAGGGTTAGGTGTAGAGAAAGTGTTAGGTTTAAGGTTATGTTTATGGTGAGGTTTAATACTAGTTTTAGTGTAAGGGTTAGTGTAAGTGATAGGGTTAGGTTTAGGCTTAGGGTTAGGTTTAGGGTTAGGGTTTTTATTAGGCTAAGGTTTAGGTTTAGGATATTATTAGGGTTAGGGTTAAGGTTAGGGTTATCTTTAGTATTAGGGTTAGGGTTCATGTTAAAGTTAGGCTTTATTGTAATGTAAGGGTTAGAGTTAGTGTTAGGGTTAGGGTTAGGGTTAGGATAAGTGTTAGGTTTAAGTTTAGGGTTAGTGTTAGTGTTAGATTTAGGTTTAGGTTTGGGGTTAGTGTTAGTGTTAGGATTAGGGTTAGGTTTAGGTATAGTGTTATGGTTAAGGTTAGGTGTCGTATAAGGGTTAGTGTTAGTGTTAGTGTTAAAATAAGTGTTAGGGTTAGGGTTAGTGTTAGTGTTAGGATTAGTGTTAGAGTTAGGTTACTGTTAGGTTTAGGGATAGCGTTAGCGCAAGTCTAAGGGTAAGTGTTAGGGTTAGGGTTAGGTTTAGACTTAGTGTTTGGATTAGGGATAGGGTTAGGTATAGGGTTTGATTTAGGATTATGGTTTGAGTTAGGATTAGGTAAGGTTAAGGGTTAAGATTAGGATTAGGGTTTTTGTTTGGGTTAAAATTAGGGTTATGGTTGGATTAGGTTTAGAGTTAGGGTTAGGGTAAGTGTAATGTTAGTTTTAGGGTTAAGAGTAAAATTAGGGTTAGTGTTATGGTTACTATTAGGGTTATGGTTAGGGTTAATATTAAGTTTAGCATTAGGGTTATGGTTACGTTTTGTTATAGGGTTAGTCTTGGGGTTAGGGTTAGGGTTAGGGTTAGTTTGAAAGTTAGTGTTAGGGTTAGGGTTAAAGTTACATAAGGGTTAGTGTTAGGGTTAGATTTGGTTTAGCTTTATTGTGTGGATTAGGGTTTGATTTCAGGTTAGGGATTGGGATAGGGTTAGGGTTATGGTTAGGGTTAGTGTTACAGTTAGGGTAGGGGTTAGGGTTCTTGTTAGAATAAGGGTTAGGTTTAGGATTACTGTTTGGGTTAGAGTTAGAGATAGGGTTAAGGTTATTGTTAGGTTTAGGGTTAGTGTTACTGTTAAGGTTAGGTTAGAATTAGGGTTAGGGTTAGGTTAAGGATTTGGTTAGTTTTAGGGCTAGGATTACTGTAAGGGTTAGTTTTACTGTTAGGTTTAGGGTTGGGTTAGAAATATGGTTAGAGTTAGGGTTAGGGGTCATGTTATGGTTATATTAGTGTGAATGTTAGGATTAGGTTTATGGTTAGGTTTAGATTAGGGTTAGGGTTACATTTAGTTTTAGTGTTAGTGATCAGTTAGGGTTAGGCTTAGGGTTAGGTTGAGGGTTAGGGTTAGGGTTAGTTTTAAAGTTTGTTTTAGGTTTAGATTTAGGTTAAGGGTTAGGGTTAGGGTTAGGGTTAGTGATATGGTAAGGGTGAGAGTTCCTGTTATGTTTAGGGTTAGGGTTAGTGTTAGGGTTAGGGTTAGATTTAGGGTTAGAGTTATATTTAGAGTTAGTGTTAGGGTTAGTATTAGTATTTTGCTTAGGTTTAGTGTTAGTGTTAGTGTTAGGGAAGGGTTAGGATTAGGTTTAGGGTAAGCATTAGGCTGAGTGTTAGTGTTAGTGTTAGGGTTAGGGTATTTGTTTTGGATAGTGTTGGGGTTAGTATTAGCATTTTTATTAGGTTTATTGCTAGGGTTAGTGTTAGGGTTAGGGTTAGTATAAAGTTAGGTTTACTATTGCGGTTAGGGTTAGTGTTGAGGTTAGGGTGAGAGGTCCTGTTAGGGTTAGGGTCAGCGTTAGTGTTAGGGTTACGGTAATCATTGGGTTAAGTGTTAGAGTTAGTATTAGGGTTTTGGTTAGGTTTAGGGTTAGTGTTAGTGTTAGTTATTGCGTTAGGGTTAGTGTTAGGTAAGGGTAAGGGTTAGGGTTAGCGTTACAGTTAGTGTTAGAATTAGTGTTAGTGTTAGGGTTAGGGTTAGGTTAAGGTTTAGAGCTAGCATTAGGGTTATGAAAAGAGTTAGTGTTAGTGTTAGGGTTAGGGTGAGGTTTAAGTTTAGGGTTAGGGTTAGTGTTAGGATGTGTTAGGGTTTGTATTAGGATTAAGGTTAGGGTTAAGATTAGGATTACGGTTATAATTATTATTTGGGTTAAGGTTAAGATTACGGTTACAATTAGGTTAGGTTTAGGGTTAGGGTTAGGATTAGTGTTAGGCTTAGGGATAGGGTTAACATTAGTGTTTGGTTTAGGTTTATAATTATGTTTAGGGTTAGTGTTAGGGTAAGTTAGGTTTTGGGTTAGGTTTTGGGTTCAAGTTAGAGTTAGATTTAGGGTTAGTGTTAGGTTTAGGGTTAGTGTTAGAGTTAAAGTTAGGGTTAGGGTTTGGGTAAGGGTAAGAGTTACTGTTAAGATTAGGTTTATGGATAGGTTTAAGTTTAGTGTTAGGTTTAGGGTTATTATTAGGGTTCGTATTAGGGTTATTTTTAGTGTTTGAGTTAGGGATAGGGTTAGAATTAGTTTTCAGTTTAAGGTTAGGGTTAAATTTAGAGTTAGGGTTACAGTTAGATTTAGCATTAGTGTTAGGTTTAGTGTTAGTTTTAGAGTTAGGGTTTGTGTTAGGTTTAGGGTTGGGGTTAAGGCTAGGGTTACAATTAAGATTGTAGTTAGAGGTAGAGCTAGTGTTTGGCTTAGGGTTAATAGTAGTGTTACAGTTAGGGTTAGGGTTGGGTTTAGGTTTAGAGTTAGTGTTAAGATTAGGATTAGGTTTAGTGATAGGGTTAGTTTTAGGGTTAGGGTTAGAGTTAGTTAAATGTTAGTGTTAGGGTGGGTTTGTGTTACGGTTATGAATAGGGTTAGTGTTTGCATTAGGTTTAGGGTTAGGGTGTTTGTTTGGGTTAAGGTTACCATTAGGATTATGGTTAGGTTTCGTGTTAGGGTTAGGGCTAGGTATAATGTTAGGTGTAATTTTTTTCTTAGGGTTACAGGTAGTGTTATGGTTATGGTTAGGGTTAGAATTAGTGATTCGCTTAGGATTACAGTTAGGTTTAGGTTTTGTGTAAGGTTTATGGTTATAGTTAGTGTTAGGGTTAGGGTTAGGTTTAGGGTTAGTGTTAGGGTTAGTGTTAGATTTAGGGTTAGGGTTAGGGTTACTTTTAGGGTTAGGATTAGTGTTAGAGTTAAAGTTAGTGTTAGGTTTAGGGTTAGTGTAGGGTCAGGGTTACAGTTAGCGTTAGGTTTAGGTTTGGAGATTGCTTTAGTGTTAATATTAGGGTTAGGTTTCGATTAGTGCTAGGGTTAGTTTTAGGGTTTGTGTTAGGGTTAGGTTTATGGTTATGGTTAGGATTAGGGTAAGGTTTTGGGGTGTGGTTAGGATTAGTGTTAGTTTTAGTGTTAGAATTAGGGTTAGTGATAGGGTTAGGGTTAGGTTAGGGTTAGTGTTAGGATTAACATTAGGTTTATGGTTAGGGTTAGTGTTAGGGGTATGGTTAGGTTTAGTTTAAGTGTTAGGGATAAGAATAGGGTTAAGGATAGAGTTAGGGTTAGGGTTAGTGTTAGGTTTAGGTTTGTATTAGGATTAAGGTTCATTGTAGGGTTATGGTTAGGGTTAGTGTAAGTGTTAGGGTTATGTTAGGGTTAAGGTTAGTGTTACGTTTAGGGTTAGGGTTAGGGTTAGTGTTAGTGTTTTGGTTAGGGTTAGGTATAGGGTTAATGTTGCATTTATGGCTAGAGTTAGGGCTAGGTTTAGTGTTACTGTTAGGATTAGTGTTCATGTTAGGTTTAGGGTTAGGGTCAGTGTTAGGGTTAGTGTTAGTGTTAGGTTTAGAGTTATGGATAGGGTTAGATATAGTGTTAGGGTTTGGGATAGGTTTAGGGTTAGTGATACGGTTAGGGTTAGGGTTAGTGTAAGTGTTACGGTTAGGGTTAGGCTTAGAATTTTGGTTAGTATTAGGTTTAGGATTAGGGTTAAGATTAGTGTCAGTTTTACGGTTAGGGTTAGGAATAGAGTTACTGTTACGGTTAGAATTAGATTTAGGATTAATGTTATGGTTATGGTTATGGTTATGGTTAGGGTTAGGGTTAGGTTTAGTGTTAGGTTTAGGGACAGTGCTAGGGTATGGGTTAGGATTAGGTTTAGGTAAGGGTTAGGGTTAGGGTTGTGGCTTGGGTTAGGGTTTGTGTTAAGTTTTGGGTTAGAGTTTGTGTTAGGATTTGGTTTAGAGTGTGGGTTTTAGTGATGGTTACTGTTAAGGTTTGAGTTAGGGTTACTGTTAGGGTTAGGGCTAGGTTTATTGTTAGAGTTAGGTGTAAATATTCGGTTAGTGTTAGGGTTACTGTTAAGGTAAGTGTTATGGTTCGGGTTATGATTAGTGTTTTGCTTAGGGTTAGAGTTCGGTTTAGGGTTTGTGTTAGAGTTAGGGTTAGGGTTAGGGTGAGGTTTAGGGTTAGGCTTAGAGTTAGGGTTAGTGTTAGAGTTAAATTTAGGTTTAGGATTAGGTTTAGTGTAAAAGTTAGGGATAGGGATAGGGTTGCAGTTAGGTTTATGGTTAAGGTTAGGGTTAGGTTTGTGTTAGGGTTAGGGTTAAATTTATGGTTAGGATTAGGGATAGGTTTAGGGTTATTGTTAGTGTTAGTGTGAGGTTTAGGTTTAGTATTAGGGTGAGTGATAGGGTTAGGGTTAGTGTTAGGGTTAGTGTTAGTGTTAGAATTAGGTTTATACTTAGGGTTCGTGTTAGGGTAAGGGTTAAGTTTAGTTTTGGTGTTAGAGTTAGGGTTAGAATTAGGGTTAATGTTAGGCATAGGTTCGTGTTAATGTTTAGATTCATTTTAGGGTAAAATTTAGGGTTAGTATTAGTGTTAGGGTTATTTTTAGGGTTAGGTTTAGTGTTACACTTAGGGTTAGGTTTAGGGTTAGGGTTAGTGTTAGGATTAGGTTTCATGTTATGTTTAGGTTTAGGATTAGTGTTAGAGTTATGGTTAGGATTAGTGTTACTGTTAGGTTTAGGATTTGGGATAGGTTTAGTGTTAGTTTTAGTGTTAGTGTTAGGGTTAGGGTTAGGGTTAGTGTTAGGTTTAAGGTTATGGTTAGGATTAATGTTAGGGTAAGGGTTTGGGTTAGTGTTCGTGTTAGGGATTGGGTTAGGGTTAGGGTTCGGGTTAGGGTTTTTGTTAGGCTTAGGGTTAGGGATAGGATTTTTGTTAGGGTTAGATTTAGGGTTTCGATTTGATTATAGTTAGTTAGGGTTAGAGTTAGTGGGGTTAGTGTTAGTGTTAGGGTTATGGGTAGAGTTAGGGTAAGTGTTAGGTTTAGGGTTAGGTTTAGGTTTAGTGTTAGTTTTAATGTTAGGGTTAGGATTAGATCTAGTGTTAAAGTTAGGTTTAGTGTTAGGTTTAGGGTTAGGGCTATGGTTAGGGTTAGTGATAGGGTTAAGGTTAGGTTTAGGTTTAGTATTATGTAAGAGTTAGAGTTACTGTTAGGGTACGGGTTACGGTTAGGTTTAGGGTTAGTTTTAGAATTAGTGTGAAGATCAGGGTTAGGGATCAGGTTAGGGTAAGGTTTACGATTAAATTTAGAATTAGGGTGAGGATCAGGGTTAGGGATTGGGTTAGGTTAAGGATTAGTTTAAGCGTTAGTATTAGGGTTAAGGTTCGTGTTAGTGTTAGGGTTAATGTTAGTGTTAGAGTTATGGTTCATATTAGGTTGAGGGTTAGGTTTAGGGTTTTGATTAAAGTTAGGGTTAGTGTTATGATTGGATTAGGGTTAGAGTTAGGGTTAGGGTTAAGGTTAGGGTTAGGGTTAGTGTTAAAGTTAGGGTTAGTGTTAGGTTTAGGGTTAGGGTCATGGTTAGGCTTAATGATAGCATTAGGATTAGGTTTAGGATTAGTCTTAGGTAAGTTGTAGGGTTATTCTTTGAAAACAGGTCAGGGTTAGGTTTAGGGTTAGTTTTAGAAGTAGGGTGAGGATCAGGGTTAGGGATTGGGTTAGGGTTAGGGTTAATTTAAGTGTTAGGATTTGGGTTAGGGTTGGGGTTAGTGTTAGGGTTAAGGTTATGGTTAGGTTTATGGTTTATGTTGGGTTGAGGTTTAGGTTTAGTGTTTGGGTTAGTGTTAGAATTAGGGTTAGTGATAGGTTTAGGATTAGTTATAGGTTTGGGGTTAGTGTTAGGATTAGGATTAGGGTTAGGATTAGTGTTAGAAATAGGGTTATGGATAGGGTTAGTTTTAGGTTTAAATTAAAGGTTAGGCTAAGGGATAGGTTTAGGGTTACGGTTAGGTTTAGTTTCAGTGTTAGGTTTAGTGTTAGGTTTAGTTTTAGTGTTAGGGTTAGTGTTCGGGTTAGATTTAGGGTTAGTTATCGGGTTAGGGTTTGTGTAAGTTTTAGGATTTGTTTTAGGATGTTGTTTATGGTGTGGGTTAGTGTTAGGGTTAGGTTTACGGTAAGGGTTAGTGTTAGATTTAGGGTTAGGGTAAAGGTTAGTGTTAGTGTTACAGTTAGATTTATGTTTAGGGTTAGTTTTAGGGTGAGAATTAGGGTTAGGTTTAGGGTTAGGATAAGTCTTAGGGTTAGGGTTCATGATAGCGATAGGGTTAGGGTTAGGGTAGTGTTTCGGTTAGGTTTAGGGTTAAGGTTAAGGTTAGTGATAAGTTTTGGATTAGGGTTAGGATTAGTTTAGGGTAAGGTTTAGGGTTATGGTTAGGGTTAGGTAAGTGTTAGGGTTAAGGTTAGGTTAGAATTAAGGCTGTGGTTTGAGTTATGATTTGTGTTAAGGTTTGGGTTATCATTAGAGTTTGTGTTAGGTTTGGGTTTAGGTTGTTGGTTTGTGTTAGGGTTACTGTTAGGGTTATGTTTAGGTGTAGATTTAGTGTTAGTGTTAGGTGTAAGTTTTTGGTTAGGGTTAGGGTTAGGATTAGTGTTTCGCTTAGGGTTAGAGTTAGGTTTAGGGTTTGTGTTAGGTTTAGGGTTAGAGATAGTGTTAGGATAGGGTTAGAGTTAGGGTTAAGTTTAGGGTTAGGTTTAGTGTTAGGGTTACAGTTAGGATTTAAGTTAGGTTTAGGGTTATGGTTAGGGTTAGTGTTAGGTTTAGGGTTAGGGTAGAGTAAGGTTTAGGGTTAGGTTTAAAGTTGGTGTTAGGGTTAGGGTTAGGGTTAGTTTTCTAGTTACATTTAGGGTTAGTGTCAGAGTTATTGTTATGATTAGGATTAGGAATGGTGTTAGGGTTAGCGTTAGGGTTAGGGTTATGGTTTGTTTTAGGGTTAGTATTAGGGTTAGGATTTGTTTTAGGGTTAGATTTAGGGTTATGGTTGGATTATGTTTAGAGTTAGTGTTAGGGTTAGTGTTAGGTTTAAGGGTAGGGTTAGGGTTAGATTTAGATTTAGAGTTAGGGTTAGTTTTAGGGTTAGGGTTAATGTTAAATTTAGGTTTAGTGTTATGTTTAGGGTTAGGTTTAGTGATAAGGTAAGGATTATGGTTAGGGTTACCTTTAATGTTAGGGTTTGGGTTAGTATTTAAGTTAGGGTTTAGATTAGGTATGAGTTATGGTGAGGCTTAGGTTAGTGTTAGGTTTATGGTTTTGGTTATGGTTTGTGTTAGGGTTACATAAAGGATTAGGGATATGGTTTAGTTTATAGTTAGGCTTATATTGAGGTTTAGGGTTAGGGTTTGCGTTAGGTTTATGATTAGTGTTAGTGTAAGTGTTAGGGTTAGTATTGGTTTTAAGGTTAGTTTAGGGTTGGGTTTAGGATTAGTGTTTGGTTTAGGGTTAGATTTAATTTTAGTGTAAGTGTTAGGATTAGGGTTAGGGTTAGTGTTATGGTTAATGTTAGGTTTATGTTACGGTTAGGCTTACCTTTAGGTTAAAGTTAGGGTTAGTTTTAGGGTTAGGTTTAGTGTTTGTGTTAGAGTTAGGGTTATGATTAGGTTAGGGTTAGGATTAGGTCTGGGATCTTATTAGGATAAAGTTAGGGTTAGTGTTAGGTTGAGATTTAGGGTTAAGATTAGAGTTAGAGTTAGGGTTACACTTAACGTTTGGTTTAGTGATAGGGTTAGGCTTAGGGTAGGGTTAGTTAGGGTTCAGTTTCGGGTTAGGGTTAGTTTTAGGGTTAGGATTAGGGTTAGGGATAGGGTTAGTGTTAGTTTTAGGGCTGGGGTTAGAGTTCGTTTAGGGTTACGGTTAGGGTTAGTGTTAGAGTTTGGGTTAGTGTTAGGTTTAGTGTTAGGGTTGAGGTTAGTGTAAATTTAGAGTTAGAATTATGGTTAGGTTAGGGTTAGGGTTAGGGTTAAGTTTATGGTGTATGTTATGGTTAGTTTTATGGTTAGAATTATGGTTTGGGTGGCGGTTAGGATTAGTGTTAGTGTTAGGGTTAAGGATAGTGTTAAACTTAGTGTTACGGTTAGTGTGATTTTTAGGGTCAGTGATAGGTTAAGGTTTAGGTTTAGTTTTAAGGTTATAATTAGAGTTAGTGTTAGTGTTAGGGTTAGGGTGACTGTTAGGGTTAGGGTTTGTGTTAGGATTAAGGTTAAGTTAGGGTTAGTGTTAGGTTTAGGGTAGGGGTTAGTGTTAGGTTTGGGGTTAGGTTTTGGTTTAGGGTTCCTGTTAAGGATAGGTTCAGGTTTAGATTTAGGTAAGGGTGAACGTTTGGCTTAGGGTTCCTGTTAGGTTTAGGTTTAGGTTTATTGTTAGGTTTAGGTTTAGGATTAATGTTAGGATTAGTGTTAGGATTATAGTTAGGGTTAGCGTTAGTGTTTGGTTTAGTGTTATAATTAGGTTAAGATTTACATTTAGGGTTAAAATTAGGGTTAGTGTCAGGATTAGAGTTAGGTTTAGTTTTAATGTAAGAGTTAGGGTTAGGGATAGGGTTAGGGTTTGGCTTAGGGTAAGGTTTGATATTATTGTTAGGTTTAGGATTAGTGTTAGGATTGGGTAAGGGTTAGGGTTAGTGTTAGGGTTAGGGTTAGTTCCTGGTTAGGATTAGTGTTAGGTTAGTGTTAGGTTTCTGGTTACGCTTAGAGTTAGGGTTAGTGTTAGGTTTATGGTTAGGTTTCAGGTTAGGATTATGGTTAGTGTTAGTTTTTGGGTTAGGGTTAGAGTTAGGATCAGTGTTAGGGTTAGGTTTATGGTTAGGTTTAAGGTTAGGATTAGGTGTGGGGTAAGGGTTAGGGTTACTGTTAGGCTTAGGGTAAGAGTTCATTTTAGACTTAGGGTTAGTGTTAGTGTAAGTTTTAGGGTTATATTTAGGGTTAGGATTAGTCTTAGGGTTTGAGTTAGTGTTTGGGTTAGTTTTAGGGTTACGATTATGGCTAGAGTTAGGGGTAAAATTAGGATTAGGGTTAGTGTTAGCTTAGTGTTAGAGTTAGGGTAAGTTTAGGGTTAGGGTTATTGTTAGGGTTAGGGTTGGTTTTACAGTTAGGCTTAGGGTTTGGGTTAGTGACAGTGTTAGTGTTAGGGTTAGTGTTATTGTTAAAGTTAGGGTTAATGTAAGGTTAGGGTTTGGGTTGGGGTTATTATTAGAGTTAGTTTTACTGTTATGGTTAGGGTTAGAATGAGTGTTAGGGTTAGGGTTAGGTTTACGGTTAAAGTTAATATGAGTTTCAGGGTTAGTGTTATTGTTAGGGTTACTGTTATGATTAGGATTTGTATTAGTGTTTGGTTTAGGGTTAGGTTTAAGTTAGGGTTAGTTTTAGGGTTAGGGTTATTGTTAGGGTTAGGGTTAGGTTTGGGGTTAGCGTTCGTTTTAGAGATAGGGTGAAATTTAGGTTTATTTAGGGTTAGGGTTAGGTTTATGGTTCGTGTTAGGGTTAGGGTTAGTGTTAGGTTAATATTTAGGGTTAGGTTTAGTGTCAATTTTAGGGTTAGGGCTAGGGTTAGCATTAAGGTAAGGGTTAGTGTTATGGTGTTAGTGTTTGATTAGGTTTAAGGTAAGGTGGAGGGTTAGGTTTACGGTTATTATTACATTTAGTATTACTGTAAGGGTTTGGGTTAGGTTGAGTGTTAGGTTTAAAGTTAGGGTTAGGGTTGTTTATCTTAGGTTTTGGGTAAGTGTTATGTTTAGGGTTACAGTTATGATTAGGATTAAGGTTAGTTTTAGGTTTAGGGTTAGGGTTAAGTTAGGATTAGGGTTAGGTTTTGGGTTAATATTACTGTTAGGGTTAGGGTTGGTATTACGGTTCGTGTTAGGGTTAGGGTTAGGTTAGGTTTACTTAGGGTTAGGGTTAGAGTTAGTGTTTGTATTAGGGTTAGAGTTAAGGTTAGTGTTATGTTTAGGTTTAGGTTTAGGGTTAGGGTTATTGGTATGATTAGTTTTAGTGTCAGGGTTAGGTTTAGCGTTGGTATGATTAGTTTTAGTGTCAGGGTTAGGTTTAGTGTTAGGTTTAGCGTTAGGGTTAGGGTTAGTGTTAGAGTTAGGGTTAGGGCTAGGGTTATCATTAGTGTTAGAGTTAGGATTAGGGTACGTGTTAGGATTAGGGTTAGGGTTAGTTTTAGGTTTAGGGTTAGGTTTAGGGTTAGGCTTACTGTTACTGTTAGGGTTAGGGTTAGATTTATGGGTAAGAAAAGTGTTAGGGTTAGAAACAGGTTTAGAGTTAGGGTTAGTAGTATGGTTAGGGTTAGTGTTATGTTTAGGGTTAAGTTTAGGGTTAGTGTTATGGTTAGGTTTATGGATAGGTTTAGTTTAAATGGAAGGAATAGGGTTTGAGTTAGGGTCAGGGGTTGGGTTAGTTTTTGGCTTAGGGTTAGGTTTTGGGTTAGGTTTATGATTAGTGTTAGGGTTACGGTTATGTTTTAGGTCTTGTGTTAGGGTTAGGATTTGGGTTAGCATTATGGTTAGTATTAGGGTTAGAGTTAGTGTTAGAATTAGGTTTATTGTTAGGGTTATGGTTAGAGTTGAGGTTAGTGTTATTGTAAAGGTTAGTTTTAGGGTTGGTTTTAGTGTTAGGTTTAGCGTTAGGGTTAGTGTTAGGTTTAGGTTTAGGATGAAGCTTAGAGATAGAAATAGTGTTAGGTTTAGTGTTAGGGTTAGTGTTAGAGTAATGGTTAGGGTTAGGTTTAGTGTCAGAGTTAGACTTAGGTTTAGGGTTATTTTTAGAGTTACTGTTAGTGTTCATGTTAGGTTTAGTGTTAGGATTTGTTTTAGGGTTATGTTGAGAATTATGGTGAGAGTTATGGTTAGAGTGACAGTTAGGGTTAGTGTCAGAAATAGTTTTTGGGTAAGGATTAGCGTTAGGTTTCAGCATAGTGTTACGGTTAGGGTAGGCTTAGGGTAAAGCTGAGTTTTAAGGTTAGTGTTAGGGATAGGATTATGGTTAGGTTTACGGTTACAGTAAGGATTAGGTTTAGGGTTAGTGTTACTGTTAGGGTACTGTTAGGGTTAAGGTTAGTGTTAGTGCTAGGGTTAGGTGTAATGTTAGGGTTAGGTTTAGTGTTAGGGTTTGGGTTAGGTTTAGATTAGAGTTAGCGTTAGTGTTAGGGTTCATGTTAGGATTAAGGTTAGGATTAATGTTAAGTTTATGTTAAAGTTAGGGTTAGGGTTAGTATTAGGGTTAGTGTTAGAAGTAGGATTAGGTTTAGGTTTAGGTTTAGTGTTAGGGTTAGGGTTACAGATAGGGTTAGGTTTAGTTTTAGGGTAAGATTTATGGTTTATGTAAGGTTTAGGGTTAGGGTTAATGTTAGGTTTAGGTTTAGGGTTAGGGTTAGTGTTAGGGTTAGTTTTAGGTTTAGGGTTATTTTAAGGATTAGGGTTAGTGTTAGTGTTAGGTTTGGGGTTCGTTTTAGCATTAGTGTTAGGCTTAGTGTTAGGGTTAGGGATAGGTTTAAGGTTATGTTTACTCTTAGTTTTTGGGTTAGGGTTAGGGATGTTATTAGGGTTAGGTATAGGTTAAGGTTAGTTTTAGGGTTAGGGATATTGTTAGGGGTATGGTTAGCTTACGGATAGGGTTAATGTTATGGTTACAGTTCGTGTTATGTTTAGGGTTAGGGTCAGTTTTAGAGTTAGGGTTAGGGTTAGGGTTAGTGTTAGGATTACTGTTAGGGTGAAGGATATGGTTTGTGTTAGGATAAGGGTTAGAGTTAGGATTTGTGTTAGGTTTAAGGACAGGGTAAGTGTTATGGTTATGGTTATGGTTAGTATGAGGTTTATAGTGAGGCTTAGTTTTAGGGTTACGTGTAGGTTAGGGTTAGTGTTAGGATTAGGGTTAAGTTTAGGCTTAGTGTTAGGTTTAGGGTTAGAGTTTGGTTAGGATTAGTGATATGGTTGGAGTTTGGGTAAGGGTTAGTGTTAGGATTAGGGTTAGGTTTAACATTAGGGTTAGTGTTAGTGTTAGGGTTAGGGTTTGGATTAGGGTTTGTTGTAAAGTTATGGTTTGGGTTAAGGTTAGTTTTACGTTAGGTTTAGGGTTAAGGTTAAGATTAGGTTAATTGTTATGATTACAGTTAGATTTAGGGTTAGTCTTATAGTTAGGTTTGGGGTTAGGGTTTGTTTTAGGGTTAGGTTTAGGGTTAGATTTTGAGTTAGGGTTAGTGTTAGTTTTAGTTTTAGGTTTAGGGTTACATTTAGTGTTAGGTTTAGGGTTAGGATTAGGTTTAGGGTTAGATTAGGGATCGTGTTAGGGTAGTTAAGAATTAGTTTTAGGGTTAGGGTTAGGGTTAAATTTAGGGTTAGGCTTATTTTACTGTTAGGTTTATGTTTAGGGTTAGGATTAGGAATAGTGTTAGGGTTAGAGATAGTTTTAGGGTTAGTGTTTGTATTAGGGTTAAATTTAACGTTTTGTTAAGTTTAGGGTTAGGTTTAGGGTTAGTGTTACAGTTAGTATTAGTGTTAGAATAAGTGTTAGGGTTAGGGTTAGTGTTAGGGTTAGGTTTAGGCTTAGTGTTAAAATTAGGTTTAGTGTTAGGTTTAGTGTTAGTGTAATGGTTATGGTTAGGGATAGTGTTAAGTTTAGGGATAGGTTTAGGGTTAGGTTTAGGGTTAGTGTTAGGGGTAGGGTTATGTTAAGTGATATGGTTTGAGTTAGGGTTCGGTTTAGGGTTAGTGATAGGGTTAGTGTTAGTGTTAGTGTTAGTGTTAGGGTAAGGGTTAGGATTAGGGTTCTCGTTAAACTTATGTTTAGTTTAAGAGTTAACATAAGGATTAGGGTTAGTGATAGTGTTTGGGTTAAGGTTTGTGTTAGGGTCAGGGTTAATGTTAGCATTTCAGTTAAGATTAGGTTTAGTTTAGTGTTAAGATTAGGGTTTGGGTTAGTGTTACGTTTGGGTTAGGGTTAGTGTTTTATTTAGGATTAGAGATATGGTTAATGATCATGTTAGGGTTAGGGTTAAGGTTGAAATTAACTTTATTGTTAGGTTTATGTTTAGGGTTAGGCTTAGGGTTAGTGATAGAGTTAGGGTTCAGATTATGTTTAGTGTTAGTGTTAGGGTTAGGGTTACTTTAGGTTTAGGGTTATTTTAGTGTTAGGGTTATGGTTTTGGTTAGGGTTTGTGTTAGGGTTAGGGTTAGGTTTCGTGTTCGTGTTAGGGTTAGTGTTAGGTTTTGTGTTAGGTTGAGTGTAAGGTTTAGGGTTAGGTTTAAACTTAGTGTTAGTGTTAGGGTTAGGGTTAGTGTTAGGTTTAGGGTTAGGGTTAGGTTTAGTGACAGAGTTAGTGTTAGGGTTAGGATTAGTGTTAGTTTTAGGGTTATGGTTAGGTTTATGGTTAGGGTTAGTCTTAGGCTTACAATTAGTGTAGCTTTAGTGTTAGGGTTCGGTTAGTGATAGGGTTAGGGTTAGGGTACGGATTAGGTTTTGTGTTAGGGTTACAGTTAGGGTTAGTGTTAGGGTTAGGGTTAAGATTAGGTTTAGGGTTAGTGTTAGGGTTACCGTGAGAGTTAGGATTTGTGTTAGTAATATGGTTAGGGTTAGGATGAGTGTTAGAATTAGGGTTAGGTTTCTTGCTAGTGTTAGTGTTAGCGTTAAGGTTAGGGTTAGGTTTAGTTTTAGGGTTAGTGTTAGGGTTACTGTTAGTGTTATGTATAGTGTTAGGTTTACAGATACGTTTTGGGTTAGTGTTAGAGTTAGGGTTAGGGTTAGTGTTACGGTTAGGTGTAGGGTTAGGGTTAATATTAGGGTAGGGTTAGTTTTATGTTTATGTTTATGTTTATTGTTAGGGTCAGTGTTAGTGTTCAGTAAGGTTTAGGGTTAGTGTTGGGTTAGTTTTATAGTTATGGTTTGTGTTAGGGTTTGTATTCGGGTTAGTGTTAAGTTTAGGTGTAGGGTTAGGTTTAGGTGTAAGGTTAGGGTTAGGTTTAGGATTAGTGTTAGTGTTTAGTTTAGAATTAATGTTAGGCTTAGCATTAAGGTTAGGGTTAGGGGTAGGGGTAGGGCAAGTTTAAGGTTTAGATTTAGGATTAGGGTTAGTGTTAGTGTTAGGGTTAATGTTATCTTTAAGGTTAGGGCTCAGGTTAAGTTTATGTTTAGATTAAGGTTTAGGGTTATGGTTAGTTTTAGTTCTATGGTTTGGATTAGGGTTAGGTTTAGGGTTAGAGTGAGTGTTAGGGTTAGATTAGGGTGTGTTTTAGGCTTAGTGTTCGGGTTTGTGTTAGGGTTAGGTTTAGTATTAGATTTAGAGTTACAGTTCAGATTAGGGTTAGGTTTAGGGTTAGGGTTAGTGTTAGGGTTAGGGTTGGGGCTAGGGTTAGAGTTATGTTAAGGATTAGGTTTATGGTTTTTGTTACTGTTAGAGATAGGTTTAGGGGTAGTGTTAGGTTAAAGGTTAGGGTTAGGTTTAGTGTTAAGTTTGCATTTATTTTTAAGATTATGGTTAGTGTTACTGTTTGGTTAGGGTTAGGGTTAGGGTTACTGTTAGTGTTCAGGTTAGGTTTAGGGTTAGGGTTAGTGATACGTTTAGGGTTATGATTAGGGTTAGTGTTAGGGTTAGGGTTAAAATTAGTGTTAGGGTCAGTGTTAGTGTTAGCAATAGAGTTAAGGTTAGTGTTGGAGTTAGTTTTAGGGTTAGGGTTAGGGGTAGGTTTCATGTTAGGGTTAGGTTTAATGTTAGGGTTAGAATTAGGGTAAGTGCTAGGGTTAGGGTTATGGTTACAGATAGAGGTAGTTTTAGGGTTAGGATTAGTGTTAGGGTTAGTGTTAGGGTTTGTGTTAGAATGAGGGGTAGGGTTAGGGTTAGTGTTAGGGTAAGGGTTAGGGTTAGAGGGAGGGATGGAATTAAGTTTTAGGTTATGTTTAGGTTTAGGTTTTGTGTTACAATTAGTGATAGTGTTAGGTTTAGGGTTTGTGTTAGGGTTAGAATTAGGTTTAGGGTTAGGTTTAGTGTTAGGATTAGGGCTCGAGATAGCATTAGGGTTAAGGTTACATGTAGCGTAATGATATTATTAGGGATAGGGTTAAGGTTAGGTTTAGGGTAATTGATAGGTTAGGTTTAGGGATAGTGCTATGGTCAGCCTGAGGATTAGCATTAGGGTTAGTGTTAGGGTTTGGGTAATGGATATGGTAGAGCTAGGGCGAGGGCTAGGTTTATGGTTCGAGTCAGTGCTAGGGTTATGGTTAGGTGTAGGTTTAGTGCAAGGATTAAAGTTAGGGTTAGGTTTAGGGAATGGGTTAGGACTAGGTTTATGATTTGAGTTAAGGTTAAAGCTAGGGTTGGGTCTTGGATTAGGGCTAGGTTTTGGGTTATGTTAGGGTTCTCCTAAGGGATACAGCTAATGTAAGAACTAAGGTTATGATTAGGGCTAGCTTTAGGGTTACATTTAGAACTAAGTCTAGTTTTGGGATTAGGTTTACTTTTAGGGAAATGTTTTGAACTAGGGTTAGTGTTAGGATCATAGCCAGGGTCATGGTTTGTTTTATTGTTAGGGATAGGACTCAAATTTGGGGTAGGCTTAGGGCTAAATGTAGGGTTAGAATTTGGTTTTGGTTAAGGTTTAAGGTTAGTCCTATGGCTCAGTTTTGTTTTAGTCCTAAGTCTAAAGTTAAGGGTAGTTTTATGGTTAACATTAGTGTTATTGCTATTGATAGGGTGAGTTTAGGCTTAGGGGTAGCTTTAGAGTTATGATTAATTCTAGGATTCGGGCTATGGCTAGTGTTAGAGCTAAGATTAGGGCTAATATTTGGGTTATGGTAAAGGATAGGGTTAGAACTAGGAATAGGGCTATGGCAAGAGTTAGAGATAGTCTTAGGGCTAGAGTAAGGGTGAGGGTTGTGGCTAAATTGGGGCTAGGAATAGTTCTAGGGTTAATTTTATGCTTAGGCTTAGGATTAGGGCTATGTTTATGGTTAGATTTAGGGTTAGTTTTAGGGGAAGGGATGCCTGTTTTATTTCCACCTCAATTTCCATTTACCATAGGTGTCAAAATGAAGTGAAACCTTAAAATACAAAGTGTTTATGATAGGGAACCATTGAATTGAGAAGAACATACCTTGGGAGCATATTAAGGCTAGATAAAAGATGACTTTGGCCCAGTATCAAAGAAATTTGAGCAAAACTACATCTCACACTAAAATTACCTCTAACCCAGCCCTAGCCCTAACCCTAAACCTAACACTAACACTAACCCTAAAATGATTAGCAAACCATTGATTCTAGAATTCCTGCACTTGGGAGCTTTGTGGGGCAAGCTAAGTAATGAATCCTAGGCAGCATCAAACAAATCTGACTAAATAATCATGGGAAGTATTTCAGCGCATGCATATTTTCCTGTTTTCTCCTAAAGGGCTCTCAGATTAAATTGTTTTTGCATGCTTAAGCATAGGCCTACTTTTACAAGGAACATCCAGAGTCCCTATAGAGAACTGATGGAGTGTGTGAAGTTTCAATAAGCTAGCACAAACCTTGTTTTATTTTCAACTCCATTAGCTTTCCCGTATAGGTAAAAATGAAGTGAAATCTTAAAATACAAAATGTTCCTGACAGTGAACCTGTGAATGGAGAAAGCCTAAACCTGTGGAACAGAATAAATCTAGCTAAAAGATAAATCCTGTCAAGATCAAGAATTTTGAATGAAACTAACTCTAACCCTAACACTAGATCTAACCCTAGCTCTTCCCCTAACCCTAAAAATTTTATAAAACCTTTGACCATAGAATATCCAAACTTGGGAAGCCTAGTGGGGAAGCTAGGGATGAATGCTGTGCAGTATCAAAAGAATCTGTCCAAAATTTGATGGAGTATATCAGTACATGCATAATATTCCCTGTTATCTCCTAAAGGACTCTTAGATACAGTTGTTGTTACATGCTTCAGCTTAGGCCTACTGTCACAAGAACAAACCAGAGATTACTCACAGAGAATTGATGGAGTGTGAAGTTTCAAGCACCTAGTACTAATGCTGTTTGATTTTCAACTCCATTTTCATTTATCTGTATAGGACAAAATGAAATAAAACTTTAAAATACAAACTGTTCCTTACAGTAAACCATTGAACCTAGGAGGCCCAAACAGGTGGAGTATAGTAAGAAAATAATGAATGCTGCCAGTATCAAAGAAATTTTTAAAAAGTAACTCTAATCCTAATACTAGCTTTAACACTAGCTCTAACACTATCCTTAACACAAACCTTAACCTGATTGAAAAACTGATGATCCTAGAAATTCCAAATTTGGGGAGCTTAGTGGGCTAAGCTATCAGATGAATCCTATGCAGTTTCAAAGAAATATGATCAAATAATTCGGGTGGTATTTCAGTTCATGCACATTTCTCTGTTTTCTTCTAAAGGGATCTCAGATAAAGTTGTTTTTTTTTTTTTCATCTTCATTATAGGGCTAATTTCACAAAGAACAAACCAGAGATTTCCCACAAAGAGAACTGATTCAGTGTTTGAAGTTTCATGCATCTGGCACCAACTCGGTTTGATTTCAATCTCCATTTTCATTTACCTATATTGGTCAATATGAAGTGAAAACTTAAAATACAGAGTGTCCCTGTTAGCAAACCATTGAAATTAGAAGGCCCAAACCTATGGAACATATTAAGGCTAGGTAAAAATTGACTCTTTCCAAGCATCAAAGAAATTTTTACAAAACTTACTCTCACCCTAACACTATATCTAAACCAATCCCTAACCCTAAACCTAACACTATAACTAACCTGATGAGAGAACCATTGATCCTAGAAGTCCCACACTTGGAGAGCTTTCTGGGGAAAGCTAAATACTGAATCCTGCTCAGTATCAAACAAATCTGACAAGATAATTATGGGAGAAATTTCAGTCCATGCATATTCCCTGTTTTCTCTTAAAGGTCTCTCGGATAAAGTTTTTTTTTTTTTTTTTTGCATGCTTCAGCTTAGACCTATACTCACAAGGAACATACCAGAGTGTGCCCCACAAAGAATTGAGGTAGTATGTGTGCAGTTTCAAGGAGCTAGCATAAATTCTGTTTGATTTCTATGTCAATTTACATTTACTTGTATAGGTCAAAATAAAGTAAAATGAAAACATTAACTGTTTCAGACACAAAACAGTTGAACCAAAAGACCTAAATCTGGGAAACAGAGTAAGGTTAGTTAAAGATGAATCCTGGATTGTATAAAATAAATTTGAATAAAGTAACTCTAACCCTAACACTACCTCAAAACTGAGCCCTAATTCTAACCCTAAACATTAACATAGCCCTATCCTTAACCCTAACTTTAACCCTAATTTTAACTGTAACCATTGTCCAAAACTAGCTCTAACTTTATTCATTACCATAACCCTAACCCTAAACCTAATGCTAAATGTAGCCCTAACCCTAACTTTTACCCTAGACTTGCTCTAATCCTAACCCTAGCCCTAGCCCTAAATCTTGATCAAACCATGACCCTTACCCTAAACCTAACCCTAACCCTAGGGCTAAACATAACCCTAACCCTAAATTGCCCTAATCCTAACCATGAACCTAGCCTCAATCCTAGCTGTAATGCTATCCATTACCCTAAACATAAGCCTAACCAAATGCTAACAATAGGATTAACCTAACTGTATAGCTATCCCTAAGGCTATTCAAAACACTAAACCTATCCTGAATCCTAAACATAACCATATACATTACTCTGAACCTAATGCTAATTGGAGCCTTAACTCTAAACCTTAACTGAAACCAATCCCGAATCCTGACCCTGACCTTAATAACACACCTAGCTCTAAACCTGACCTTTACCCTAAACTTAACCCTTACACGAGACCTGTTCATAACCAAAATCTACAACTACCCTTAACTGTAATGCTAGATCTGATATTAGACCTAGCCTTAGTCCTAGCCCTAGCCCTAACACAAACCCTCATCCGAGGCGAAAATCTAGTCTTAATCCTAACCCTCACCCTAACCTTAACCCAAGACCTAATCCTAACAATAACCCTATCCCTAATCTTAATACAACTGTATACATTACCCTAAACATAACCCTTATCCTAATGCTAACACTAAGACTAACCGTAAACCTATCACCATCCACAAAACTATCAATTTCCCTGAACCTAACCTAAACCTTAAACCTAACCCTATCTTTACCCTAAACCTAACCCTAACTCTAATTCAAGCTGTAACCCTAAACTCAAACCTAAACTAAGCCCTAAAAATTACCCTGGTCCTAAAAATTGTCCTAGCTCTAAACCTGACTCTTACCCTATACCTAAACCTTAAAATAGACCTAGCCATAAAATTTTCATAAAACTATCCCTAACTGTAACCCTAGACCTGACATTAGCCCTAGCCATAATTCTATCCCTAACCCTAACACAAACCCTCATCCAAGCTGTAAACCTAGCTTTAATCCTAACCCTCACCCTAACCCTAACCCAAGACTTAATCCTAACCATAATCCTAGCCCTAACCTTAACTCTAACTGTATCCATTACCCTAAACATAACCCTTATCCTAATGATAACCCTAGGACTAAACCTAACCCTATCAGTATCCCCAAATCTATCAATTACACTAAACCTAACCTGAACCCTAAACCTAACCCTATTTTTACCCTAAACTTAACCCTAACTCTAATTTGAGCTGTAACCCTAAACTCAAACCTAAACCAAGCACTAACACTGACCCTGGCCCTAATAATTCCCCTAGCTCAAAACCTGACTCTTACCCTATACCTAACCCTTAAAATAGACCTAGCCATAAACATTTACCTAAAACTATCGCTAACTGTAACACTAGACCTGACTTTAGCCCTAGCCATAATTCTAGCCCTAATCATAAAAAAAGCCTAGCCATTATCTTAACCCTAAACATAGCCTTAATTACAATCCTAATCCAAAATCTAGGACTAACCCTGACACTAATCCTAGCCCTAATCTTAACCCTAATTTAGCCCTATCCCTAACCCTACTCATAAGACTAACTCTAACACTCATATTAGACCTTTCACTTGTTTTAACCCTTTCCATAACCCTAACACTAGCCCTAACCCTAGCCCTAACCCTTGCCCTATCCTTGACCCTAGAGCTAACCTTAGAAGAAACCTAACTCTAAATTGAGCCCTAAAGCGAAGATTAAGCCAAACCCTAACACTAGTCCAAACTATAACAGTAATCCTAAAACTAGCTGTAACCCTAGCCCTAGCCCTAAAACAAAACTGAGCTATAGCTATAGCACTAACCCTTAACCTAAACCAAACCCTAAACTTAAACCTAGCCCTAACCCTAACCCTAATATGAGTTGTAAGCCAAACAATTAAACTAACCCTGAGAATGACAGTGACCCTAACACTACTAGCTCTAAATGTAACCCTAACCCTAAACCTAATCCTAACAATAACTCTAGCCCTAAAACCCAAAAACTAGCCCTAAACTTCACCCTAGAACTTACATTAGCCCTAATCCTAACCTTATCCCTAACTTAACCCAAAACTTAGCCCTAATCCTAGCTTTAACCCTAGCCCTATTCATAAACATAAACGCAGCCCTAAACCGACATCTAACTCTATCCATTACCATCACCAAAACCATGAACCTAATGCTAACCCGAGCATGAACCTAAACCTATCCCTAATCTTAACTCTATCATTACACTAACCCTAATACTAACACTAATGCAAACCCTAACCTTAAACCTTAACCTATCCCAAACCCTAAACCCGACCTTGACCCTAATAAAACCTCTAGTTCAAAACTTGAACATAACCCTACACCTAACCTTTACTTTAAATGTAGCCATAACCTAACCCTAAAACTGAATTTAATCATAATTCTGGGCCTGAAATAAGCCCTAGCCCTAAAACTAGTCCTAAACCTAGCTTTCATCATGACCCTAACCCTAACCCTACCCCTAACCCTAATTCTAACCCTCACCCTACCTCTATACCTAGCGATAATGCCATCTCTTACCCTAATTTTAAACCTAAACCTAAAACTAACTCTAGGTGAAGCCAAACAATAAACCTAGCCCTAATCCTAGCACGAATTTAGGCCTATCTCTAATCCTAATACAACCTTAGCCCTGAGACTCACTCTTACTCTCACCCTATACCTATTACTAGTTCTAAACCTATCCCTTACCATAACCCTATCCCTTACCATAACCCTATCTTAAACCTAACCCTAACCCTATCCTTAGTTCCATGCCCTAACCCTAGATCTAACCCTAACTCCAAATCTAACCCTAACCCTAAACCTCTCCTTAACACTTACATTATCCCTAAATCTAACCCTAGAACTAAACCAAAACCAAACAATAGCCCTAACTCTAAACATTAACTTAAACCAAACATTTACACTAAACCTAGACCTATCCCCAGCCCTAATTCGAGTTCTAACAATAACTTTAAAACTAACACTGACCCTGACTCATATCCTAACACTCAACCTAGCTCTAAACACCGCCCTCACCTTAAACCCAATGCTAAGAATAACCCTCACAATAGTTCTAGTCCTATCCCTAACCCTAAAACGAACCCTAACCTGACTCTTATCCTAACACAAAACGTAGCTATAAATATCATCCTAAACTTAAACCGAACCTAACACTAAACCTAACCATAACACTAAAACTCACCTAAATTTTACCTTAGTTCTTACATTAGCCATGGCCCTAAACCTATCCCTAAGCCTAACACAAAAACTAGCCCTAATCTGAGGCCTAAACCTAGATTTAACCCTAACTCCAACCCTAACCATAGCCCTAACCCTAGCTCTAAACCAATCCCTTACCCTAAGCAAAACCCTAAACTTAAAGGTAACCCTAGACCTATTCCTAATCCTTAGGCTAACCAAAATCCTAACTCTATTAATAGTCCTAACCCTAGCTCTCATTCGAGCTCTAAAACTATCCCAAATTCTGACCCTTACCCTGACCCTTATACTGACCCTACCACTATTCCTAGGTCTAACTCTTACCCTAACTCTAACACAAAACCTATGGTAATCTTATTCCTAGATCTAACCCTGTAGCTTCCTCCCAGCCTAGACCTAACCATAGCTCAGAAACTAACCCTTACGCTAAACATAATTCTAAACCTAAACATAGTTCTAACCCTCACCCTAACCCTAACTCAAGACCTAATCCTAACCATAACCCTAGTCCTAAACTTCACTCTAACTGTATCCATTAACCATAGATCTAACCCTAACTTAAATTTAACCCTAACAATAAGCATAAGCCTAAACCTAACCCTAGCCCTAACCTTAAGGCTAATCCTAATACTAGCCCTAACCCTAGCCCTAGCACTAAAACAAAACTGAGCCATAAACCTAACCCTAATCCTCAACATAAACCAAGCCCTAATCCTATACCTAGCCCTAACCCTAGCAATAATCCGAGTCTTAAGTAGAACCCTAAAACTAATCCTCACCCTGACTCTGACCTTAACACTATCCCTAGGTCTGAATATCACCCTAACACTAAACCTAAACCTAACACTAGACCTAGTCCCAACCCCTAACACTAAAATTAGCCCTAATCCTAACCCTACTACTTACATCAGCTGTAAACCTAAACCTAGCCCTAACTTAACCCAAATCCTAGCCCTATTCTGAGCCCTAAACCTAGTTTTAACCTAAAACCTAACTGTAACACTATCACTAATTGTAACATAACCCTAGTTGTAACCCTAGCTCTAAAGCTATCTATTACGCCAACCATAATGCTAACTCTAATGCTAAACCTAGGCCTAAACCTAACCCTATCCCTAATCTTCATCCTATCCATTACCCTTAATCTAACCTGAAACATAAACCTAACCCTATGATTAAACTGATCATAATCTTAATGCTAATTAGAGTCCTAAATTTAAACCTTAACCTATCCAAAACACTAATCATAACCATGACCCTAATAATACACTTATCTGTAAACCTGACCCTAACCCTAAACCTAATGTTTACATAAGGCATAGCCATAAATCTAACCTTAAACTATCTTTAACCATAACCCTAGACCTGAAATTAGCCCTAACTGTAATCCAAGCCCTAAACCTATCCTTAATCCTAACCCAAACCATAACCTGAGCCCTAACACTAATTCTTACCTTCACCCTAGCCCTAAAACTACCTATAACCCCATCCTTTACCAAAAACCTTACCATAACCCTAAACCTAAACCTAACTCCCGCCCTAACCCTAGGCCTAATACTAACACTAAGCCTAACACTAATTCTAACCCTAATTTAATCCTATCGTAACCCTAACCCTAGCCCTAAGAATAACTAGAACTCTTGCCCTAGCCCTAGCCATAGTTCTATCCTTAGTCCTATCCTAAATCTAGATCTAAACCTAACTCTAAATCTAAACATAACTCTAAATTTAACAGTAGTCATAAGCCAGACCAAACCCTAACACTACCCCAAACCATAACGCTAATCCTAAAACTTGCCCTAGCCCTGGCCCTAGCCATAAAATAAAACCAAGCCATATCCCTAACCCAAACCCTTAACCTAAACCAAACACATACCTTACACCTAGCTCTAACCCTAACTCAAAAAATTACTCTGACCCTGACACTGACCCTAACACAAATCCTAGCTCGTATCATCACCTTAACTTAAATTAACTCTAACACTAGACCTAGCCTTAACGGTAACACTAAATCTAGCCTTAATTGTAACCCTAGTTCGTACATTAGTCATTGTCCTAATCCTAAGAAAATTATTAAACCTAACACAAATCCTACCATGGATCCAAGCCTTAAACCTAGCTTTAACCCTAATATTAACACTAACACTAGCCCTATTCCTAACCCTAACCTTAGCCCTAACCCTAGTTCTAACCCTATCACTTACCCTAAGCCAAACCCTAACCTATATGCTAACCCTAGTCGTAACCCTAATCCTTAGCCTAACTTCATATCTAACTGTATTACTAGTCTTAACCCTATCCCTAATTCTACCTCTAAATCTAACTTTGACCTTCATTGGACCCTAAAAGTAACCCTAGGTCTAAAAATAACCCTCAACCTAAACCAAAACCTAACACTAGACCTACCTGTAACCCTATATTTATGCCTAAGCCTAACACTACACCTAGACCCCAAACTAATCCTAAATATAGCTATAAGTCTAGCCCTAGACCAAACAAAATCCTATCACTAGCCCTAACAATAGCCCTTAACCTAAACCTTACACTTACCCTATCCCTAGACCTACCCCTCATCCTAATTCTGGCTCTAACCTAAACCTAAAACTATCCCGAACACTGACCCTGATCCAAGCACTTAAACTGGCTTAAAGCTGATACTAACCCAAAACCTAGACCTAACACTTGGACCTAGCCATAACCGTAAACCTAAAACTAGCCCGAAACATAACCCTATCTTTTACATTACCCAAAGTCCTAACCCTAGCCCTAAATCTTACACAAAACCTAGAGCTAATCCTAGGCCTAAACTTAGCTTTAAGCATAAACCTAAGCCTAGCCCTAACCCAAACCCTAACTCTAAACCTAACCCTCTCCTTAGACCTAACCCAAGCTCAAAGCCTAACCCTTACACTAAACAGAACCCTAGCTGTATCCTAAATACTAAACATAACCCTAGCCCTAATCCTAACCTTAACCCTAGTCTGAAATTTAGGTGTAACAATATCCATTACCCTAACTCTAATCCTAACCCTAATTAAAACTCTATCTCTTTCACTAATCCTAACTCTAACCACAATCTTGAACTAGAAGTAAACCTAAACATAAAACTTGCACTACCCCTAACCCTAGTTCAAACAATAATCCTTATCCTTACCTAACCATAACCTTAACTCTAAACTAACACTTACCCTAACACTAACACTTACCCTAAACAAACCCTAGCCCTGTCTCTAAACTTAATCCTAATTCTAGACTTAATCCCAACCATAACCTAGCCCTAACCCTAGCTCTAAAACTATCCATTACACTAAACATAAACCTAACCCTAATGTTAACCCTAACACGATAGCTGAAACCTAACCCATCCATTACCTTAAACCATAACTAAAACCTAAAGTAAAACCTTCCATTACATTAACTCTAAACCTAACCCTAACACTAATTCAAGCCCTAACCCCTTAACCTTAACGTAAACCTAAAGCTAACCCTGAACCTCACCGTGACACTAATAAGAACCATAGCTATAAAGTTGACTGTTAAACTAAACCTAACCCTTACACTAGAACTAGCCATAATTTAACCCTAAAACTATCCTTAACCATAACCCTAGACCTGATATTATCCCTAGCCCTAACCATATCAGAATACCTAACCCTTATTCTAGCCCTAATCCTAGCCTTAATCCCAAACTGAACTATAACCCGAGGCCTAATCCTAATTCTAACACTCACCCTAGCCCTAAAACTACCTATAACCCCACCCATTCCCCTAAACTTAACCCTAAACCCAGTGCTAACCCTTAATCAAGCCCAACCCCTAGGCTTAAACCTAACACTAACCCAGGTCCTAATCCTAGCCCTATTTTAGCCCAAACCCTAACCCTCACCCTAAGCCTACTCCTAAGAGTAATTCTAATTCTTACCCTAGACGTATCCCTAGTTCTAACCATATGCCTTACAGTAAGTCTAACCCTAGCCCTAACCCTAGCATGAGCCCTAATTTTCGATCAACCCTAACTCTAAATATAACCCTAACGCTAAGCCTAAACTTCACTCTAAAACTAGCCCTAACCCTGATGCTAATCCAAAATCTAGCCTTAACCTTAACCTTTTCTCTACCCCTAAATCTAACCCTTAACCTGGACCTAGCCATAAACCTAACCCTAAAACTATACCTAATATAACCATAGACCTGACATTTGCCCTAGCTGTAATCCTAGCACTAACCTTAACAAACCATAGCCCTAAACCTAACCATAACCATAACCCTAGCCCTAATCCTATCCATAACCCTAGCACTAAATTTAGTTCTAAACCTATCAATTACCCTAAACATAGCCCTAATTCTAATGCTAAACCTAGGTCTAATTCTAACCCTATGTTTAACCATTACCCTATCCATTATGCTAAATCTACCCTGAAACCTAAACCTAACCCTATCATTACCCTAACACAAACCCTAATGCTAATTTGAGCCCTAAACCTAAAACCTAACCTAAACAAAACTATAAACATGACCCTGAACCTAACAATACCCCTAGCTCTAAATTTGACCATTACCCTAATCTAACCCTTACACTGAACATAACCATAAACCTAACCCTAAAACTATCCCTAACCGTAACCCTAGAACTGACATTTGCCCTAACACTAATCCTAGCTCTAACCAAAACACAAACCCTAACCAACATCCTAGCCCTTAACCTAGTCTTAATCATAACTCTAATGAAACCCTAGCCCTAATCCTAATTCTAACCTTTGTTCTAGCCCTAAACCTAGCTCTAACCCCATCATTTACACTAAACCTAAGCCTGAGCACAAAACTAACCCTAGGTCTAATCATAAACACAAACCTAGGCTTATTCCTAGCCCTAATAGAGTCTTATACCTAAACAAACTCTAAGCCTAGCCCTAAGACTAACTCTCACTCTCGCCCTAGCCCTAACTTTAGTTCTAATCCTATTTTATCATAACCCTTATCCTAGCTATAAACCTAGAACTAATGATAGCCATATCCTTAGCCCTAGACCTAACCCTACATCTACTTCTAACTCTAAAATCTAACTCTAAACCTAAGACTAAACCTAACCCTAACACTAGTCCTAAACTGAATGCTAATCTTAAAACTAGTTCTAACCATAGCCCAAGTCCTAAAAGAAAACTGAGAAATAGCCGTAACTTTAAAGCTTAACCTAAACCAAAACCTAACGCTACACCTAGCCATAACTCTAGCCTAAATTCGAGTCAAAACCCTAACCCTAAAACTACTCCGGACCTTAATTTTGACCCTAAAACTATCCCAAGCTCTAAACATTACCCCAATGTTAAACCTAACCCTAACACTAGACTTAGTCCTAACCCCAATCAAATAACTAGCACAAATCATAACTCTACTACAAACATTGGCCGAAACTCTAAATATAGCCCTATTTCTAACAAAAACCTAACTCTAATCCAAAACCTAACCCTAGATTTAACCCTAAAATTAATCCTAACACTAGCCCTAACCCTACCCTAAATGTAACCCTAACCCTAGGTCTAATCCTATCCCTTACTCTAAGCCAATTCTAACCCTAATGCTAACCCTAGGCCTAACCCTAATGCTAACCCTAGGCCTAACCCTAATCCTATTACTAGTCCTAACCATAGACCTTATTCTAGCTCTAACCATAACTCAAATCTGACACTTATTCTGACCCTAATGATAACCGTAGGTCTAAACCTGACCTTAACCTTATACTGAACCCTAACACTAGCATTAGAAATAAACCTATTCCTAAAAGTAACCCTAACATTACCCCTAGACCTAAACTTAATCCTAAATCTAGCCATATCTCTAGCCCTAGACCTAAACAAAAAGCTAACCCTAGCCCTAATAATAAACCTTAACCTAACCCAAACACTAACCCTATCCCTAGACTTAACCCTAGTTATAATTCTGGCTTTAACCCTAAAGCTAACTCTAACCTGAACACTGAATCTGACCCTAACACTAACTCTAGCTCTAAACATAACACTAACACTAACCCTAACCCTAACACGTGACCGAGCCATAACACTAACCCAAAAACTGGCCCTTTCATAACCCTATATTATACATTAGCTGTAGCCCTAACACTAACAGTAATCTAACCCCCAAATGGCCCTAATCCAAGCTCTAATCCCAGCTTTAACCCTAACACTAACCCTAGCTTTAAGCCAATCCCTAACACTTGCCCTAACCCTAGATCTTATCCTATTTGTTACCTTATGCCAAACCCTAAACTTAATGCTAACCGTGGTCCTAACCATAATTCATTGCCTAACCCAAACACTAACCCTATTACTAGTCCTAACTCTAGTCCTCATTCTAGCTCTAACCATAACCCAAACCCTAATCTTAACCCTGAAACTTATACTAACACTAACATTAACCGTAGGTCTAAAACTGACCCTAGCCTGAATACAAACCCTAACATTAGCCCTACCGGTAATCCTATATACATAAACCTAAACCTAACACTAGTCCTAGACCTAAACCTAATCCTAAATCTAGCTGTAACTCCAGCCCTAGACCTGCACAACAACCTTTTCCTAGCCCTAACAATCATCCTTAACATACCCAAACACTAACCCTACTTCTAGACCTAACCCTAGTCCTAATTCTGGCACTAACCCCAACAATCACTCTAACCTAAACACTGACCCTAAACCTAGCTCCAAAGCTCACCCTAACTCAAAACCTAATCCTAACACTACACCTAGCCATAACCCTAACCCTAAAACTAGCCCTAATCATAACCTTAGCTCTTAACTACCCATGGCCCTAACCCTAGGCATAAAATAACACAAAACCTAGCCCTAATCCAAGGCCTAAACCTAGCCCTAAGTATAACCTTAAACTAACCCTAGCCCTAACCCAAAACCTAACCCTCCCCTTAGAACTAACCCTAGCTCAAAGCCTAATCTTTACCCTAAACATTACCCTAGCCCTATCCCAAACCCTAATCTAACCCTAACCTTAATCCTAACCCTAACCATAGCCCTAACCATAGCTCTAATTCTATACACTACCCTAACCCTATCCCTAATCTTAACCATAACCCTAGCCCTAACAAAAGCTTTAATCCTATCTATTAGCCTAACCATAATCCTAACCCTAATTCTAACCCTAGGCTTAACACTTACCCTATCAAAATCCCTAAACCTAACCATTACCCTAAAATTAACCTCGACCCTAATCCTAAGCCTATTCATTACCCTAACCCTAACGCTAATTAAAGCCCTAAACCTAAACCTTAACTAAACTGAACCATGAGACATACACTGACCTTAATAATACATTTAGCTCTAAACTTGAACCTTACCTTAAATCTAATCCTTACACTAGACCTAACAATAAACATAACCCTAAATCTATCCCTAACCATAACCCTAGACTTAACCCTAGACACTTACCCTAACACAAACCCTAGCTCTAAACCTTATCCTAAACAAACAAACAAACAAACAAAAAACAAACCCTAACACCAGACCAACCCTAAATCTACTCATAACCATAACCCTAGCTCTTACATTACCCATACACCTAACACTAGCCCTAAACCTCACACACAACCTAGACCTAATCCTAGCCCTAAACCTAGACCTAAGTGTAACCCTAAACCTATCCCTAGCACTAACCTTAAACCTAACACTGGCCCTGGCCCGAACCCTAATCAAATTCTAATCCTTACCTTAAACAAAACAATAGCCCTAACCCTCAACCTAACCTTAACCTAGACCTAATCCTAACTGTAACCATAGCACAAATCCTAGCACAAACTCTATCCATTACCTTAAAAATAACCCTAACCCTAATGCTAACCCAAGCCATAACCCTAACCCTAACCCTAACCGTAGCCCTGACTCTAACCCTAACCCTCACAGTAGCCCTAACCCTAGCTCAAACCCTAACACTAACACTAACCCTAGGCCTATCTCTAAACCTACCCAAAATCCTAAAGTTAACACAAGCCCTAACACTAGCACTAACCCTATCATTTACCATAAACATAAACTTAACCCAAATGCTAACCCTATGCCAAACCCAAATCTTATTGCTAACACTGACCCTATCTATTACTCTAAACATAACATGAACCCTAAATCTCACACTATGCATTACTTTAACCCTAACCCTAATACTAACTTGAGCCTTAACCCTAAACCTTATCCTAAACCAAATCCTAAACTGGACTCTGACCATAATAATACATCGAGCTCTAAACATGACCTTTACCCTAAACCTAACTTTCCACTAGACCTAGCCCTAAACCTAAAGTTAACACTATTCCTAACCATAACTCTAGACCTGACATAAGCTCTAGCCCTAATACTAGCTCTAATCCTAACACAAACCCTAGACCTCATCCTAGCCCTAAACCTAGCCTTAATCCTAACCTGAACACTCGCCCTATTCCTATACCTAAATTTAACCCTCATCCTAGCCCTGAACCTAGCCGTAACCTCAGTCCTTCCCCTAAAACTAACCATAACCCTAACACTAACCCTAATTCTAGCCCTAACCATGGGCCTAACCCTAACACTAAACCTAGTGCTAATCTACCCATAATTTAGCCTTAACCCTAAGAAAACCGCTTACTCTAGCCCTAAGAATAATTCTAACTCTCACCCTAGCCCCATTTCTTTTTCTAAACCTGTCCATTATCAGGACAGTAGCCTTAACCTTAGCCCTAATGCTAGATCTAACCATAATCCTAATTCTAACTGTAACCTGAAGCCTAAACCTCACCCTACCACTACCTGAACACTATCACTAATCATAAAACTTAACCCAACTCTGGCCCTAGCCCTAAAACAAAACCGAGCCCATTACCCTAACACTAAACATAACCTAAACCAAACCCTAACCCTACAACTAGCCATATCCCTAGCTCAACTTTGAGTTCTAAGACTAAAACTAACCCTTACCTTGACTCATATCCAAACACTAACCCTAGCTCTATATATCACCTTAAACATAAAGCAAATGTTAACACCATTCCTAGACCAAACCCTAACCCTAAAACTAACCCTAATAACAACCCTTGTTCTTACATTAGCCGTAGTCCTAATCATAGCCCAAACCCCAAAACAAATATAGGCCTAATCTGAGCCCTAAAACTAGATTTGAACCTAACCCTAACCCTAACCCTAGCCCTAAACCTAACTGTAACCCTAGCTCTAAGCCTAGCTCTAACCCTATCCCATATCTTAAGACAACCCCTATCCATAATGGTAACCCTTGTCCTAATCGTAGCCCTTAACCTAAATCAAACACTAACCCTATTATTAGTCAGAACACTAGCCCTCATTCTAGCTCTAAACCTAACCCTAACCTTGAACCTTATTCTGACTATAACACTAATTATAGGTCTAAACCTGACCCTAACCCTGAACAGAACCCTGAAACTAGCCCTATCAGTAACTTTTACCTAAATCTAACCCTAACACTAGCCCTAGACCTAAACCTAATCCTAAATTTAGTGATAACTCTAGCCCTAGACCTAAACAAAAACTTAGTCCTAGCCCTAACAGTAACCATTAACCTAAACCAAACAATAACACTACCCATAGACCTAAACCTACTCCTGATTCTGGCTTTCACCCTAACTCTAATCTGAACACTGACCCTGACACTAACAATAAACCTAGCTCTAAAACGGACTCTAAACCAAAATCTAAACCTAATATTAGACCTAGCCAGATCCCTAACCCCAAAACTAGCCCTAATTAGAACCCTAGATCTTACATTGCCCACAGCACTAACCCTAGACCTAAACCTAATGCAAAACCTAGGAATAATCCAAGACCTAAACCTACCGTAAGCATATCCCTAACCCTAAACTTGTCTAACACTCACCTTAGACATAAGCATAGCTCAAAGCCTAATATTTGGCCTAAATATAACCCTAGCCTTATCCCTAACAATAACCATAACCCTAGCCCTAACCCTAACCCTAACCCTAACCCTATGTATTACCATAATGATAACCCTATTCAGAATGCTAACCCTAGGGCTAACCCTAACCCTATCACAAACCCTAAATCTCTCCATTACCCTGAACCCTAATCCTAACCCTATCCATTACCCTAAATGTAACTCTAACCTTAATGCTCATTTGAGCCCTATCCCTAAAATTTAACCTAACACAAACTGTAACCCTGACCCTGAACCTAAAAATAAACCTTGCTTTAAAACTGATCCTTACCCTAAAATTAACACTTACACTAGACTAAGACATAGACCTAATCCTAATTCTACTACTAACTGTAACACTAGACCTGACATTATACCTAGCTCTAATTCTAGACCTAACCCTATAACAAACCCTAGCCCTCATCCTAGACCTAAACCTACCCTTAATAATAACTGTAACCCTAACCCAAGCCCTAATCCTAATTCTAACCCTCACTCTACCTCTAAACCTAGCTATAACACATCCCTTACCCTAAATTTAATCTTAAACCTAGCCCTAATGCTAAACCCAAGCTGAACACTAACCCTAGTTCTAATCCTAGCCCTGATTTAGCCCTATCCATAAAACTAACCATAACCTGAGGCCTAAGACTAACTCTAACTCTCACCCCAGCCTTATCCCTAGTTCTATCCCTATCATTTACCATAACCATAAACCTAGCCCTAACCCTTGCCCTATCCTTAGAGCTAGCCCTAAACCTAGATCTAACCCTAAGTCCAAATCTTAACCTAACCCAAAGCCTAAGCCTAACACAAACACACACCATAACCTTAAAGCTAATCATAACTAGCCCTAACCTTAAACCTAGGATTAAAACAAAACTGAACAATAGGGGCTGAGTATTTGGGTCAAGTGGTAGTGCATTTGCTGGCATGCGCAGGGTGCTGGGTTTGATCCTCAGCAACAATAAAAATAAAATTAAAAATAAAAGATATTGTGTTCACCAAAAACTAAAAGAGTTAAAAATGTTTAAAAATTCACGCTCTCTCTCTCTCTCTCTCTCTCTCTCTCTCTCTCTCTCAAATAAAATGACCAATAATCCTGACCTTAAACCTTAACTTAAACAAAATCCTAACAGTACACCTAGACCTAACCCTAATTCGAGTCCTAACCATAACCTTGAACTAACCCTAACCCCAAATCATATCCTAACACTCACCCTAGGTCTCAACACCATCCCAAACTTAAACCAAACCCTAACAGTAACCCTAGCCTTAATTTGAGTCATAACTCTAACCTTAAAACTAACCCTGACTATCCATGAAAAGGGTATATTTTTCCATCTTCGAAGATCTTCTTCTATTTCCCTCTTTAAGGTACTGTAGTTTTCATTGTATAAATCTTTCACCTCTTTTGTTAGGTTGATTCCCAAGTATTTTTTTTTTGAGAATATTGTGAATGAGCCCTAAACTGAGCTTTAATCCTAACACTAACCTTAACCCTAAACCTATCACTAAGAATAACCAAAACCTTAGCTCTAACCCTAGTTCTAACCCTATCAATTACCCTAAACATAATCCTAACCCTAATGCTAACACTAGGCTTAAACCTTACCATATCCCTAATCCTAACCCTATCCATCACCATAAACCTAACTTAAAACATAAACATGACTATATCATTACCCTAATCCTAACCCTATACTAATTCGAGCCCTAAATGTAAACCCTAATCTATCCCAAACACTAATGACGACCCTGACCCAAACAATATCCTTAGCTCTAAACCTGGCCCTACCCCTAAACCTAAACCTTACACTACATCTAACCGAACCCTAAAACTATCTTTAACTATAAAGCTGAACCTGAAATTAGCCCTAGCCCTAACCTAGCCCTAAACCTAGCCTTAATCCTAAACCAAAACATAACCTGAAGTTTAACCCTAATTCTATCCCTCACCCTAGCCCTAAACCTACATATAACCCCATCCCTTACCCTAAACCTAACCATAACACTAAACCTAAACATAATCTTAAACCTAACCATAACCCTTGCCTTAAACCTAGGCAAACAAACAATAAGCCTAGCACTAACTCTAATTTAATCTTATCCTAAACCTAAACCAAGCATGAAGACTAACTCTAACTCTTTTTCTATCCCTATTCCTAGTTCTATCCGTAGACCTAGACCAAACATGGATCTAAACCTAATTCTATATTTAAAACTAAATCTGAATTTAACCATAACCATAATCCTAATCTAAACTCTAACACTAGCCCTAACAATTATGCTAATGCTAAAACTTTCCTTAAACCTGGCCCTAGCCATGAAACAAAACCAAGCCATATCCCAAACCATAACGCTTAACCTAAATCAAAGCATAAACCTACACCTAGCCCTAACCCGAACTCTAAAATAAATCCTGACCTTGACAATGATCCTAACACTAATCCTAGATCTAAACATCACCCTAACCTTAAATTAACCCTAACACTTGATCTATCCTTAACCCTAACCCTAAAATTAGCCCTAATCATAACCCTAGTTCATACATTATTTGTTTTTATAACCCTAGCCCTAACCCTAACACAAATCCTACCCCTAATTCTAGTCCTAAACCAAGCTTAAACCCTACTCTTAAGCCTAACAGTATCCCAAACCCTAACCCTAACCCTAGACCTAACCCTAGACCTACCCTATAACTTACCCTAAACCAAATGCTAACCCTAGTCTCAAACCTAATCCTTAGCCTAACTTAAACACTAACAGTATTACTAGTCCTAACCCTAGCCCTCATTCTAGTTCTAACCCTAACCCTGATTCCTTATTCTGATCCAAACAGTAATACTAGGTCTAAACCTTACCCTAACACTAAATCAAACCCTAACACTAGTCCTACCGATAAACATATACCTATACCTAACCTTAACACTAGAGCTAGACCCCAAACTAATCCTAAATATAGCTATAATTCAAGCCCTAGACCTAAACAAAATCCTAGCTCTAGCCCTAACAATAACCCTTAACGTAAATTAAACACTTACCCTACCCTTAGACCTAACAGTATTCCTAATTCTGGCTCTAACACTAACCCCAATCCTATCTGGAACACTGACTCTGACCCTAACATTAACCTATCTCTAAACTTGACCCTAACCCAAAACCTAACCCTAACACTAGACCTAGCCATAACCCTAACCCTAATAGTAGCCCTAAATATAATCCTAGCCCTAAACCTATTTTAACCCAATCTTAACTCTAACAGTAGCCCTAACCCTAACCATAGTCCTAATCCTAGCCCTAAACCTAACACAAAACCTAGCCATAATCCTAGGCCTAAACTTAGCGCTAAGCATAACCTTAACCCTAACCCTAGCCCTAACACTAACCCTTGCCTTACACCTAACCCTAGTTCAAAGCCAAACCCTTACACTAAACATTACCCTAGCCCTATCCTAAACCATAACCCTAACCCTAGCTCTTGTCCTTACCTTAATCTGAGCTCAAACTTTATTCTAACCCTGTCAATTACCCTAACCCTAAACTAATTATAACCCTATCCCTAACACTAAACCTAACTCTAACCATAAACATATCGCAAATCCTAACCATAAACCTAAACCTCACCATAGCCCTAACCCTAGCAGAAACATTAAAACCTTACACTAAGCCTAATCCTAAGACTAGCCCTAATCTATACCCTAACTCTTACATTATCCATTACCCTAAACCTAACTCTAATTGTAATGAAAACTCTAGCCATAACCCAAACCCTAAACCAAACCATAATCATAAACATATCCCTAGACCTAAATGTAAACCTAACCCTCGCCCTAGCCCTAACCCTAGCTCAAACACTAACATTTACCCTAACCTAAACATAGCCCTAGCCCTAAACCTAACACTTGCCATAAACCAAACCCTAGCCCTATCCCTAAATCTAACTCTAATCCTAGACTTAATCTAAACAATAACCTAGCCCTAACCCTAGCTCTAAATCTATGCATTATACTAAACATAATCCTTTCCAAATGCTAACCTTAACCTTATTGCTAAACCTAACCCATCCATTACCATAAACCTTAACTGAAACCTAAACCTAACCCTATCCATTACCCTAACACTAAGACTAAACCTAACACTAATTCAAGCCCTAACCTTAAACTTTGACGTTAACCAAATGCTAATGCTTATCCTAAGGGTAATAATACCCATAACTGTAAATCGGACCCTTACCCTAAATATAGACCTAGCCCTAGTTTTAGCCCTGAAGCTAACAGAAACCCTAGCCTTAAACCTAGCCTTAATCCTAACCTAAACACTAATCCTACAACTAGTCCTAATTTCAACACTCACCCTAGCCCTAAATCTAGCTATAACCCCACCCATTCCCCTAAATTTAATCCTAAACCCAATGATAATCCTAAAAGTAGCCTTACCCCTAGGCCTAAAACTAACACTAATCCTAGCTCTAATTTAGCTTTAATCCTAAACCTAATCATAAGCCTAGTACTAAATCTAAATCTAACTCTCATCCTACCCGTTTTCCTATTTCTAACCCTATCCCTTACTATAAAACTAACCCTAAACCTAACCCTAACCATGGATCTAACCCTAACTCTAAATCTAACCCTAACCCTAACACTAGCCCTAACCCCAACACTAATTCAAAATCTAGCCCTAACCCTAGTCCTAGTCCTAAAACAAAAGCGAGCCATAGCCCTAACCTAACCCTAACCCATATAAGTCAAGATGAAGTGAAACCTTAAACACAAACTGTTCCTGACAGCGAAGCTTGAACTGAGAAGGTCCAAACTGGGAAACATGGTAATGCTAGGTAAAAGATGAATCCTGACCGGTATCAAAAAAATTGGACAAAACTAACTCTAGCCCAAACATTAGTTCGAACCCTAGCCCTAACCCTAATCCTAAAACTAAACCTTTCCTGTTTATAGAGCTTGATCATAAAAGTACCAAACGTGGGGTGCCAAATAGGGAAAGGTAACAGATGAATCCTACAAAGTATCAAAAAATCTGAGCAATAATTGGGGCAGGAGTTTCAATACATACCTATTTCCCCTGTATTCTCTTGAAGGACTCTTGGATAAATTGATTTTTCATGCTTCAGCTTAAGGTATTTTCAGAAGGAACAAACCAGAGCATGTCCACAGTGAATTGATTGAATGTGTGAAGTTTCATGCAGCAGCACCAAACCTGTTTGATTTCCAGCTTTATTTCCATTCACACCTATAGGCCATAATGTAGTGAAAACTAAATATTCAAACAGTTCCTGACACTTAACCATTGAACCTTGAAGGCCCAAACTTGGGGAACCTACGAAGGTTGGTCAAAGATGAATCCTGTACAGTATCAAAATAATTCAACCAAAATATTCGAAGCTCTTTCAGTACATGTGTATTTTGCTTGCTCCTAAAGCACTCAGACATAAAGCACTTTCTTTCTACTTCAGCTTAGGGAAACTTCAAAGAAAACAAACCAGAGAATGCTCACTGAGAACTGATTGAGTGTGTGAAGTTTCAAGCAGCTAGCACAAACCCTGTTTGATTTCCAGCTTCATTTCCATTCACCCCTATTGGGCAAAAAGAAGAGAAACATGAAAAATTGAAACTGTTCCTGAGAGAAAACCCTTTTACGTAGAAGGCCCAAACATTTGGACTATAGTCAAAATAAGAAAAAGGTGAATCCTTCCCAGTATCATAGAAATTAAAAAAAAAAAAAAACTAACTCTAACCCTAACACTAGGTCTAAACCTAGTCCTAACACTAAGTCTAACACTAAACTTAATCTGTTTATAGAACCTTTGATCATAGAAGTTTCAAAATTGGGGAGTCTAGTGGGGCAAGCTTACAGATGAATCATGGGAAGTTTCAAAGAAATCTGAAAAAATAATTGGGGGAGCTATTTCAGTACATGCATATTTCCCTGTTTTCTCCTAAAGTGTTCTCAGATAAATTTGTATTGCATGCTTCAGCTTATTACTCATTTCACAAGGAACAAACCAGAGGGTGCCCACAGAGAACTGATTGAGTGTGTGAAGCTTCAAGCAGTTAGCACCAAGATTGTTTGATTCCCAGCTCCATGTACATATACCCATGTAGGTCAAAATGAAGTGAATCTATAAAATACAAATTGTTCCTGTCAGCAAAGAATTGAACCTAGAAGCCTGAAACCTGGGAAACATACTAAGGCTAGGTAAAAAAGTATCTTGCCCAGTATCAAAGAAATTTGAAGAAGACAAACTCTAACCCTATCACTAGACCTAACTCTAACCATAAGCCTAACCCTAACCTGTTTAGAGAACCTTTGATAATAGAAGTCTCAAAATTGTGGAGCCTAGTGGGGAAAGCTAACAGATTAATCCTGCCCAGTATCAAAGAAATCTGACCAAATGATTGGGGGAGGTAGTTCATTACATGCATATTTTCCTGTTGTCTCCAAAAATGCTCTTGCATTGTGTTGTTTTTGCATGCTTCATCTTTGGGATACTTTCACAAGAATAAAACCAGAGCGTCCTCACAGAGAACTGATTGATTGTGTGAAGTTTCAAGAAGCTAGCAAAAACCCTGTTTGAATTCCAGCTCCACTTCCATTTACCCACATAGGACAAAATGAAGTGAAACCTTAAAATAAAAACTGAAATACTGACAGCAAACCAGTGAACCTAGAAGGCCCAAATCTGGCGAACATAGCAAGGCTAGGTAAAAAGATAAATCCTGCCTAGTATCAAAGAAATTTGAACAAAACTACTGTAAACCTAACAATAGATCTATCCTTAATCGTAACCCTACAGCTCATCCTAGCCTGCTTAGAGAACCTTTGATCATAGAAATTCCAAATTAAGGGAGCCTAGTGGGGAAAGCTAACAGATGAATCCTGCACAGTACCAAATAAATCTGAGCAAATAATTGGGGAAAGTGTTTCAGTACATGCTTATTTACTTGATTTCTCCAAAAGTGCTCTGAGATAAAGTTGCTTTGCATGCTTCATCTGAGGGAAACATTTACAAGGAAAAAACCAGAGAGTGCCCATAGAGAACTGATGAGTGTGTGCAGTATCTAGCAGCTAGCACTAACCCAGTTTGATTTCTTGCTCCACTTCTCTTCAAGAAAATACTTCAAAATAAAGTGAAATTTAAAAATACAAACTGTTTCTGACAGCAAACCATTGAACCCAGAAGGCCCAGATCAGGGAACATTGTGAGGCTAGATCAAAGAAGAATCCTGACGAGTATCAAAGAACAAAACTGACTCTAACCCTAACACTAGATTTAAACCTAGCCATAAACCTAACCCTAATCTATTTAGAAAACTTTTTTCATAGAAGTCCCAAATTAAGGGAGCCTAGTGGGGCAAGCTAACAGATGAATCTTTTGCAGTATCAAAGAAATCTGACCAAATAATTTGGGGAGGTAGTTCAGTACATGTATATTTCCCTGTTGTCTCCTACAGAACTTTCAGATAAAGATGTTTTTACACGTTTCAGCTTTGTGAAAATTTCACAAGGAAGAAATCAGAGAGTGCCCTCATAGAACTGATTTGAGTATGTGCACTTTTAAGCAGCGAGAACCCGTATAGGTAAAAATGAAAGAATACTTAAAATACAAACTCTTCCTGACAAAAACTATGGAAGTTATAAGGCCCAAACCTGGAAAAAATTGTAAGGCTATGTAAAAGACGAATTATGACAAGTATCAAATGTATTTGAACAAAACTCACTCTAACTTTAACAGTAGATGTAACCCAATTTTAAACCACTTCTAACCTGTTTAGAGTACCTATGATCATTGAAGTCTCAAACTTGGGGTGGCTAGCAACATAACTCAACAGGTGAATCTTGTGCAGTGTCAAAGAAATTTGATGAAAAATTGGGGAAGGTATTTCAGTACATTCATATTTCCCTGTTTTTTTTTTTTTTTCCTTAAAGTGCTCGTGGATAAATTGTTTTTCATGCTTCAGCTTAAGGTACTTTCACAAAGAAATACCAAAGATGCCCAAAGAGAGCTTATGGAGTGTGTAAAGTTTCATGCACCTAGCACCAACCATGTTTGATTTCCAGCTCCATTGCCATTCACACCTATAGGCCATAATGAAGTGAAACCTAAAAACTCAAACTGTTCCTGACACTGAACCATTGAACCTTGAAGGCCCAAACTTGGGGAGCCTAATAAGGCTAGGTCAAGATGAATCCTGTACAGTTTCAAATTAATTCAACCAAAAAAATTTGAAGCTCTTTAAGTACATGGATATTCTGCTTGCTTCTAAAGCACTCAGAGATAAAGTGTTTCTTTCTACTTCATCTTAGGGCTACTTCCACAGAAAACACCAGATTATGCTCACTGAAAATTGATGGAGTGTGTGAAGTTCCAAGCAGCTAGTCCAAACCCTGTTCAATTTCCAGCTTCATTTCCATTCACCCCTATAGGCATAAAGAAGACAAACATGAAAATTGAAACTGTTTATGAAAGCAAACCCTTTATATAGGATGCTCAAACATTTGGAGTATGGTCAAAATAGGAAAAAGACGAATCCTGCACAGTATCATAGAAATTTGAAAACAAAACTAACTCTAACCTTAACACTAGGTCTACTTCTAGTCCTAACATTAACCCTAACACTAACCTTAACCTGTTTATAGTCCATCTGATCCTAGAAGTCCCACACTTGGGGAGCCAAGTTGGGTAGCCTAACAGATGAATCTTTCACACTATCAAAGAAATCTGACCAAATAATTTGGGAGGTAGTTCAGTACATGCATATTTCCCTGTTTTATCCTAAAGTGCTCTCACATAAAGTTGTTTGCATGCTAGAGCTTAGGGCTACTTTTACAAGGAATAAACCAGAGAAATCCCATAGAAAACTGACTGAGTATGTGAGGATTTAATTAGCTAGCACCAACCCTGTTGGATTTCCAGCTCCATTTCCATTTACACACATAGGTCAAAATGACATAAAAACTTAAAATACAAACTGATCAGAAGAGCAAACCCTATAGAATATAGAGGCCCAAACCTAGAGAATATAGTAAGGTTAGGTAAAAGTTGAATCCTGCCCAATATCAAAGAATTTTTTAAAAAATCTGACTCTAACAAAAACATAGCTGTAACCCTAGCCATAACCTAATACTAAATCTAACCTAACCTGTTTAGAGAGCCATTGATCATAGTAGTCCCCAAATAAGAAGCCCATTGGGGCAAGCTAACAGATGAATCCTGTGAAGTATCAAAGAAATCTGACCAAATAATCGGGGGAGGTATTTCAGTACATGAATATTTCCCTGTTTTCTCCTAATGTGCTCTTGGATAAATTATTCTTTTCATGCTTCAGTGTAAGGTACTTTCACAAGGAACAATGAGAGAGTGCCCACAGAGAGCTGATTGAATGTGTGAAGTTTCAAGCAGCTAGCACTAACTCTGTTTAATTTCCAGCTCCATTTTAATTCATATCTATCGGGCATAATAAAGTGAAACCTAAAATTTAAAACTGTTCCTGACAGTTAACTGGCAAACCTTGAAAACCCACACTTGGGCATACCACTAAGACTAGAAAAAGGATGAATCCTGTTCAATATCAAAGTAATCCATGCAAAAAATTGAAACTTGCTCCTAAAGTGCTCACAGATAAAGCTGTTTCTTTCTAATTCAGCTTTGGCCTACTACCACAAGAAACAAATGAGAGAATGTGCACTGAGAACTGATTGAGTGTGTGAAGTTTCAAGCAGCTAGCACAAACCCTCTTTGAGTACAGCTCCATTTCCTTTCACCCCTATAGGGCACAGTGAAGTGAAACATGAAAATTAAAACTTCTCCTGAGAGCAAACCTTTTTACATAGGAAGCCCAAACATAGGGAGCATACTAAGAATAGGAAAAAGATAAATACTGCCCAGTGTCCAAAACGTTGAAAAAAAGTAACTCTAAACATAACACTAGTTCTAACACTTGCCCTAACTCTAAACTAACACTAAAACCTAAACTGTTAAGAGAAACTTTGATCATAAAAATTTTAAACTTGGGAAGACTAGTGGGCCAAGCTTACAGATGAATCCTGAACTGTATCAAAGAAATATGACCAAATAATTGGGGTAGGTATTTCAGAACATGCATATTTCCCTGATTTCTACTAAAGTGCTCTTGGATAAAGTTGTTTTGCATGCTTCAGCTATGGCCTACTTTGACAAGGAAGAAACCAGAGAGTGCCCACAGACAACTGATTGAGTATGTGACATTTCAACCAGCTAGAACCCACCCTTTGATATCCAGCTCCATTTTCATTTTCCCATATAGATCAAAATGAAGTGAGACATTAAAAACAAACTATTCGCAACAGTGAACCATTGAATTGAGAAGGCCCAGAATTTATTTTTTAGGTAAAAAATAAATCTTCCCAGAACTTAGAAGGCCCAGAATTTATTTTTTAGGTAAAAATAAATCTTCCCAGTATCAAAGAAATTTGAACAAAACAAACTCTAACCCAAACGCTAGCTCTAAGCTAGCCCTAAGCCTAACTGAAACACTAACACTTACCTGTTTAGAGAACCCCTGATCCTAGAAGTGCCAAACTTGGGAAGTCAAGTTGAGAAAGTAAAAGACGAACACTGTGCAGTATCAAAGAATCTGACCTAATTTTTGAAGACTTATTTCAGTACATGCATGTTTCTTTGTTTTCTCCTTAAGGGCTCTGGGATACATTTGCTTTTGCATGCTTCATCTTTGACCTACCTTCAAAAGAAAGAAACCAAAGAGTGCCCACTGAGAACTGATTGTGTGAAGTTTCAAGCACCTCCTTCCAACCCTGTGTGATTTCCAGCTCAATTATAGTTATTTTTAGGACTAGGGTGAGGATCATAATTAGGGTTATGGTAAGGGTTAGGCTTATGTTTATGGTGAGGTTCATGGCTATGATGTGGGATAAGGTTTGTTTTAGGATTAGGACTAGAATTAGAGCTAGGGCTATGTCAGGTCTAGGGTTAAAGTTAGAGAGAGTTTTAGGGTTAGGTTTATAGCTAAGTCTATTGTAAGGGTCAGGTTTCTTATTAGGTCAGGTTTAGAGCTATGAGTATTATTAGGGTCAAAGTCAGCTTTAGGGTTTTTATTTGATTAAGGATTAGGTTTAGGCTAGAGTTACCATTACTGTTAGGGATAGGTTAATGACAGTTTTAGGTTTAGAGTTCAGGTTATGTGTAGGGTAATGTATAGGGTTAGGGTTAGGGATAGGATTAGGGTTTGGCCTAGGGTTAGCAGAAGCATTAGGGTTATCATTAGGGTAATGGATAAGGTTATACCTAGTAATAGGTCTAGTGTTATGCTTAGGATAATGTGTAGGGTTAGGCTTAGGTTTATGGTTAGGTCTAAGGTTAGGGTTATGGTTAGCTTTAGTGTTAAAACTAGGGTGGGGCTTGGGTTAGGGCTAGTTTTTGCAATAGGTTAGGGCTATGGCAAATGTAAGAACTTTGTTATGATTAGGGATAGTTTTAGGGTTAATGTTAGAGCTAAGTATAATTTTAGGGGTAGGTTTTCGGTTAGGGTGATGTTTAGAGCTAGGGTTAATGTTAGTATCAGGGTCAGTGTTAAGTTTAGGATTATGATTAATGTGAAAGCCAGAATTAGGACTATGGTTAAGTCGAGGGGAAGGGTTAGTGTTTGGCTTTAGGCTAAGTGTTATTGTTAGGGCTAGGGCTAAGTTTTTCTTTAGGTCTAGTCTAGAGTTATGAATAGATTAGGATTAGGTTTAGGTCTAGGGCTAGTGTTAGGGTTAGGTTTAGGCATAAGGTTACCAGTAAGGCTAGAGTTAGGGTTCAGTTTAGGGTTAGATTCAGGTTTCAACCTATGATTTGTTTTAGATTCTATAATAAGTGTCATGTTTTGGGTTATGATTAGAGCTAGAATGAGGACCAAAGCTAGGACTACTAATAGGTTTAGGGTTTGGGTTAGTTTAAGGATTAGGGGTAGGATTAGCATTAGGTTTAGGGTTTGTCATGGGGTAATTGATAGGGTTAGAGCTAGGGTTAGGGCTAGGGTTATGGTTAAAGCTAGGTTTAGTGCTCGGATTAGGGCTAGTATTTGTGTTAATTTTATGGCTAGGGTTAGAACAAAGGCTAATGTAAGAACTAGGGTTTGAGGGTTAGTTTTAGGATTATGATTAGGGGTTAAACCTCTAGTGTTAGGATTAGATTTAAGGTTAGGGTGAAATTTAGAGCTAGTGTTAGTGTTTGGTTAATAGTCAGGGTCAGGATTATTTTTTTAGTTAAGGTTAGGACTCGAGTTAAGGCTAGGGTTACTGTAAAGGTTCGATTTAGGTTAGGGTGGTGTTTAGAGCTAGGGTGAGTGTTAGGATATGTGTCAGAGTTAGGGTTAGTATTAAGGTTAAGATTAGGACTCGAATTAGGACTAGGGTAAGGTCTAGGTGTAGTGTTTATGTTTTGTTTATGTTAAGGTTTAGGGTTAGGGCTATTGCTCGGTTTAGTTTTACTGCATGGGTTAGGTTTAGGGCTATTTTTATGATTAGCATGAGGGATAGAGCTAGTGTTAATGTTAGGCTTAGGCTTAGGCCTAGGTTAGGGTTAGATTTAGAGTTAGCATTAGATCTGGGGTCAGGATAAAAATAAGGATTAGGCAATGGTTATGGCTAGGTTTAGAGCCAGGGTTAGGGTTAGGGTTAGGATTAAGGTAATGAATAGAATTAGAAGTTGGGAAGGGCTAGTGTGAGAGTTAGAGTTACACTGAGGGCTAGAATTAGGGTTAGGTTTAGGGATAGGGTTAAAATAGGGCTAGGATTAGGGCAAAGGTAAGTGTTCACTTTAGGCCTACAATTAGAGTTAGGCTTAGGGTTAAATTTAGGGTAAGGAATGGCATTTTAGCTAGGTTTAGAAATAGAGTGAGGGTTATAATTAGGGTTAGGGCTATGGTTAGGGTTAGGCTTATTTTTAAGACTAGGTTTGGGGCTAAGATGCGGGCTAAAGTTTATTTTAGGGTTAGGGGTAGGATTAGGGCTACGGCTAATATCAGATCGAGGGTTATGGTTAAAGATATTTTATGGTTAGGTTTATGGCTACATGTAATGTAAGGGTTAGGTTAGAGTAGGGGTCAGGTTTAGAGCTAGGAGTATTATTAGGGTCAATTTCTGGGTTAGAAAGTTAGGGTAAGTTAAGATTTCAAGTTAGGGCTCAAACTAGAGTTATGGTTAGTTTTAGTGTAATGATAGGGTGAGGTTTGGTTTTTAGGTTTCGTTTGGAATAATGTATAGGTTTAGGATTAGGGATACGGTTAGGTTTAGTCTTAGGGTTATGGTTATGGCAATGGGTAGGGTTAGAGCTAGGGATAGGACTAAGGTTAAGGTTTTGATTAGGGTGAGGTTTAGAATTTAGTTAGGGTTAAAAATTGGGACAGGGCTTGTATTAGGGCTAGGTTTTGAGTTAAGTTAGTGCTAGGGTTTGGGGTAAGGCTAATGTAAGTACCAGGGTTACAATTAAGGTTAAATTTATGGTTAGGGTTAGTTGCAAGTCTAGTGTTAGGTTTAGGGTTAGGGTTAGTATTATGGTCAGAGTCAGGGTCAGTGTTAGTTCTTGTTGTCTGCTTAAAACTAGAATTAGAACTAAAGTTAGGTTAAGGTTAGGGTTTGGTTTAGTTTAAGATTTAGGGTTAGGGCTATGCCTCAGTTTTGTTTTAGGGCTAGTCTTAAAGTTAGATTTAGAATTAGGGTTAGGATTAGGGTTAGGCTTAGGGTTAGTGTTTGATTTAGAGTTAAAATCATATCTAGGTTAGGGCTAGAGCTAATGATAGGGGTAGGGTTAGAGCTAGGGTTAGCGTTAGGATTATGCTTAAGTCTTGATTTAGGCATAGGATTAGCTCTAGTTTTTGTATTAGGTTTAGGCCTAGTGTTAGGGCTATGAGTAATGTAAGAACTAGGGTTATGTTGAGAGCTAGTTGTAGGGTTACGGTTATGGCTAGGTCTAGTGTTAGGTTTAGATTTTCGGGTAGGGTCAGATTTAGATATAGATTTACTCTAAAGTCAGGGTCACTGTTTCGGTTAGAGTTAGAGTTAGGGTTACAGCCAAAATTTTGACTAGGTTTAGGTCTAGGGGTAGGGTTAGTGTTTCAGTTAGGTTAAAAATTATTGTGTGGGCTAGGGCTAGGTTTATGTTTAGGTCTAGGTCTAGAATTAAGGCTAGATTTATGGTCTGGTTTAGCTCTAGGGCTATTGTTAGAGTTTGGTATAGGTTTAGGTTCAGTTTTAAACATATGGGTTAGTTTTAGGGTCAGAATAAGGGTCAGAGTTAGCATTAGGGTTTAGGACAAGGTTAGATCTAGAATGAGCGCTAGGGTTAGGACTATTATTAGGGTTAGGATTTTGGTTAGCCTAAGGATTAGAGATAGGTCTAGGGTTACCATTAGAGTTAGGAGTTTTCTTAGGTTAAATGATATACTTAGAGCTAGGTAAATGCTAGAGTTAGGATTAGGGTTAGGGTTAACTATAGGTTTAGAGCTCGGATTAGGGCTAGTTTTTGTGTTAGAGTTAGGGCTAGATTTGGGCATTGGCTAATGTAAGAGCCAGGGTTACAATTAGAGTTAGTTTTAGGGTGAGGGTTAGGGGTAGGTCTAGTGTTAGGTTTAGGTTTAAGGTAGGGTAATATTTAGAGCTAGGGTTATTGTTAGGATAATAGTCATAATCAGGGTTAGTTTTAGGGTTATGTTAGGACTCAAACAAATAAGGGCTAGTGTTACTATTAGTGTTCAGTTTAAGGTGTGGGCTGTGTTTAAAGCTAGGACGATTGTTAGGATATCAGTCAGGGTCCAGGTTTAGCTTTAAGATTAGGGTTATGACTTGAATTAGGGCTAGGGATACTGTTAGGGTTTGGTTTAAGTTTAGAGTTGTCTTTAGAGCTAGGGTCAGTGTTAAGATATAAGTCAGGGTCAGGGTAAGTTTTAAGGCTAGGATTAGGACTCGAATTAGGGCTATGGTTATGTCTAGGTGTAGTGTTACGGTTTGGTTTAAGTTAAGTTTTGGGGTTAGGGCTGTTGCTCAGTTTTGTTTTAGTCCTAGGTATAGGGTTTGTGCTAGTTATAAGATTAGCACTAGGGTTATGGCTAGTGTTAGTGGTAGGCTTAGGCTTTGGGTTAGGGTTAGATTTGGATTTAGTGTTAGATCTAGGATTAGGGCTAGGTCTAACTATAGGGCAAGGGTTAGGGCTAGGGTTATGATTATGGTAACAGATAGGGTTAGAACTAGGGCTAGAGCTAGGGTGAGAGTTAGAGTTAGTCTTAAACCTAGGGTTTTGGTTAGTTTTCGGGATAGGGCTAAGTTAGTGCTAGGATTAGTGTTCAGCTTAGGCCTAGTGTTAGGGCTAAAGGTACAGTTAATTTTAGGGTAAGGTATGGGTGAGTGTTAGAATTAGGGTTAGAGCTAGGGCTAGGGTTACGGTTATGATTAAAGCTAGGTTTAGGGCTGGATGAGGGCTAGGGTTTGTTGTAGGATTAGGTCTAGAATTAGGGCTAGGACCAATGTCAGGTCTAGTGTTACAGTTTAGGGTAGATTTAGTGTTAGGTTTGTGTCCAGGTCTAGTGTAAGTGTTAGGCTTAGGGTAAGGGTCATATTTAGAGCTAAGTGTATTTGTAGGGTCAGGATCAGGGTTAGGGTTTATTTTAGGTTAAGGTTTAGGGATAGGGCTCAAATTAGCATTAGGGTTTGAGTTTGAGTTAGGGTAATTAATTGGGTTAGGCTTAGGTTTCAGGGTAGGTTTAGGGCAATGGAGAGCTTTAGGTTTAGCAAAAGGGTTAGGGTTATGCCTTGGGTTAGCATTAGGATTAGAGTTATCATGAGGATAATATATAGAGTTAGAGCTATGTTTAGGGCTAGGGTTAGGTTAGGATTAGGGGTAGAGTTAGGTAAGGTTTGGGGTTAGATTTAGGGTAAAGTTTAGGTTTTGAGCTAGGGTTAGGTCTAGGACGAGGGTTAGGTTTAGTGTTATGGTCAGGGAGAGTGTTATGGTTAGGATTAAGTCTAGGTTTAGGATAAGGGTTAGAGTTAGGGTAATGGCTAGTATTAGAGCTAGTGTTAGGTCTAGGTTTAAGGTTAGAATTAGGGCTACAGTTAGTGTTATGGTTACGGATAGTTCTAGGATTATGTTTAGGCTAAGGGTTAGGCTTTGATCTAGGATTAGGACTAATTTGAGAGTTAGGGTTAGGGTTAGGATAAGGGTTAGGGTTATGGTAAGGGTTATGCTTAGGGTAGGTTTAGACGTCGATTAGGGTTAAATTTTGTGTTAGGTTTCTGCCTAGTGTTAGTGCTATTTGTAATGTAAGATCTGGGTTTCTGATTAGGACTAGTTTTAGGTTTAGGGTTATGGTAGGTCTAGTTTTAGGTTTAGATTTGGGGTCAGGGTCAGGTTTAGAACTAGATTTAATGTTAGTTTCAGGGCCAGTATTCATGTTAAAGTTAGGATTAGGGTGAAAGCAAGAATAGGAGTAGGGTTAGGTCTAGTGTAGGGTTAGTGTTTGGTTTAGGTTTAGGTTTATTATTAGGGCTAGGACTAAGTTTTTGGTTAGGTCAAGGTCTAGAATTATAGCTAAATTTATGATTAGGTTTAGGTCTAGGGCTAGTGTTTAGGTTTAGGTTTAGGTATAAGGTTACTGTTAGGGCTAGTTTCAGGTTTCGGTTTAGGGTCAGGTTTAGACCTATAATTAGTGTTAGGGTCAGAATAAGGGTGGAGGTTAGGGTGAGTTTTTTGGTTTGGTTTAGAGCTAGAATGAGGGCTAGTGTTAGAAGTAGTAATAGGGTTATTGTGTGGGTATGGCTAAGGATTAGGATTAGGACTAGATTTAGCAGTATGAATAGGGTTTGGCTTAGGGTAATGAATAGTATTAGAGCTAGGGTTAGGGCTAGGATTAGGGTTAGATTTAGTGCTAGATTTAGGGTTAGTGTTAAATCTAGTGTTAGGGCTCGTATTAGGGCTATTTTTCTGTTGGAGTTAGGGCTAGGGTTTTTCTAAGGCCAATGTAAGAATTAGGGTTACAATTAGGGTTAGTTTTAGGGTTAGAGTTTCGTCTAGGTCTAGTGATAGCATTAGTTTTAGGGTTAGGGTGATATTTAGAGCTGGGTTTGTGTTTGAATATGAGTCAAGGTTAGGGTTAGCTTTAGGCCTAATACTCGAATTAGAGCTCGGGTTATGAGTAGTTATGGGTTAGGTTTTGGTTTAGGTTAAGGTTTAGGGTTAGAGCAATGGCTCAGTTTTGTTTTAGGGCTAGGGCTTGCATTAGGGCTAGTTTTTGGATTAGCAATGGTGTTAGAGCTATTGGTAATATGAGGTTTAGGCTAAAGTTACGGTTAGATTTAGAGTTATGGTTAGATCTAGGGTTAGGGATATGGCTAGGGTTAGGGCTCAGGTTAGGGCTATTGTGAGGATTATGGTAATGAATAGTGTTATAAATAGAAATAGGGCTAGGGTGTGAGTTAGAGTTAGTCTTAGGGCTAGGGTTAGGTGTAGGGTTAAGGTTAGGGTTCAAATAAGGCTAGGATTAATGCTATGATTAGTGTTAGTGTTAGGCTATGGTTAGGGCTAGGTTTAGGTTTAGTTTTATGGGAAAGGATTGGGTTTTATAGCTAGGTTCAGTGCTAGGGCGAGGTTCATAATTTGGGATAGAGCTAGGGTGAGGGTGAGGGTTAGGTTTAAGTCTAGGTTTAGGGCTAGGATGAGGGATAGGTTTTGTGTTAGGGTTAGGGCTAGGATTAGGGTTAGGGCTAATGTCAGGTCTAGGGTTATGGTTATGGGTAGTGTTAGGAATAGGTTAATGGCCAGGTCTAGTGTAAGGGCTAGGTTTAGAATAGGGGTCAGGTATAGAACTAGGTAATTATTAGGGTCAGAGTCTGGGTTAAGGTTTGATTTGTGTTATGGTTTAAGGTTAAGGCTCAAATTAGCATTAGGGTTAGGGTTAGGGTTAGAGTAATGGATGGAGTTAGGTTTGCAGTTCAGGTTAAGTTTTGAGTAATATATAGGGTTAGTGTTAGAAACAGGGTTAGGTTTAGGCCTAGGGTTAGGATTTGATTTAGGCTTATATTTAGAGTAATGCATAGGTTTAGTGCTAGTGTTAGGCTTAGGTTAACGTTAGGATTAGAGCTAGAGTTGGGTTACTCCTAGGGTTTGTGTTAGGGTTAGGTTTAGGGTAACTGTTAGGATTTGAGCTAGGGTTAGGGCTAGGGCGAGGGTTAGGATTAGAATCAGGGCTAGGTTGGGTTTAGGGTTAGGGTTAGGGTTAGGGCTAGGGTTAGCATTAGAGTTAGGGTTATGTTTAAGGTAATGGACAAAGTTAGAGCTAGGATTTGCGCTATGGTTACAGTTAGGATTAGGGATAGGGTTAGTGTTAGGGTTAGATCTAGGGTTAGGTTTAGGGTAAGTGTGAGAGTTTGAGCTATGTTAGGGCTAGGGCAAGCATTAGGTTTAGGGTTTGGGCTAGGATTAGTGTTAGGGTTATGCTTAGGTCTAGGTTTAGGGGTTGTATTAGGGCTAGGTTTTGTGTGAGTTTTGTGGCTAGTGTTAGGGCTATGGGTAATGTAAGAGCTAGGATTATGGTTATGGCTAGTTTTTTGGGTTAAGGTTATAGATATGTCTAGTGTTAGGTTTAAGTTTTGAGTTAGGATAATGTTTAGAGCTAGGGTTTGTGTTAGGCTAAATGTCTGAGTTCAGGTTATCATTGGGTTTATGTTTAGGGCCAGAATTAGAAATAGGGTTAGGTTTAGGGGTAGGGTTAGTCTTTGCATTATGTTAATGGTTATTTTAGGGCTAGGGCTAGGTTTTTAAACCAAATACTAGACTAGCCTTAATCCTTAACCCTAAAACTATGCCTAATCATAAAGCTCATTCTTATATTAGCCGTAGCCCTAAACATAACACTAGGACTAGGGCTAAAGTTATGGCTAGATTTAGAATTAAGTTTAGGTCTAGTGCTAGTGTTATGGTTAAGTTTAGTATAGGTATTCTGGTAGGGCTAATGTTAGGGTTCAGTTTAGTGTTAAGGACAGCTTTGACCTACGGTTAGTGTTAGGGTCAGAATAAGAGTATGGGTTAGGCTTAGGCTTCAGGTAAGATTTAGAGATAGAATGAAGCCTAGGGTTAGGACTAGTAATAGAATTAGGGTTTGGGGTAAGCTAAGGATTAATGTTAGAACTAGAATAACATTAGGATGAGAGTTTGGCTTAGGGTAAGGAATAGGTTTAGAGCTAGGGTTTGGGTTAGTGTTAGTGTTAGGGTTAGGGTTAGGTTTAAAGCTAGGGTTGATGGTCAGATTAGAGCTAGGTTTTGTGTTATGTTTAGGGCTACAGCTAATGTAAGAACTAGCTTTATGATTAGGCATAGTTTTAGGGTTAAGGATTAGGGCTAGTCTAGTATTTGGGTTAAGTTTAGGGTTAGGGTGATGTTTAGAGGTATTTTTAGGGTCAGAGTCAGGGTCAGTATTAGTTGTAGGGATAGGGTTAGGACTTGGGGTAGCATTAGGATTTGGTTTAGGTTAAGGCTTAGGATTAGGGCTATAGCTCAGTTTTTTGTGGGCTATGGCTAGGGTTAGGGCTAGTTTTCAAATTAGAATTAGGGTTAGGGCTAGTGTGGTGAGCTTTAGGTTTAGAGTTAGGGTTAGATTTAGAGTTAGGTTTAGTTCTAGGTTTAAGACTTGGGCTAGGATTAAGACTAAGGTTCGGGCTAGTGTTAGGTTTAGGCAATAGATAAGGTTGTTACTAGAAATAGGTCTAGGTCAAGAATTAGGGTTAGTCTTAGGGCTAGGGTTAGAGTTAGGGTTACATTTAGCAATAAATTAGGCTTAGGATTAGAGCTATGGTTAGTGTTAGGATTAGGTCTAGGTTAGAGCTAGGGTTAGTGTTAGTGATAGTGTTATGGTTAAGGTTAGCATTAGGGGAAAGGATGTGGTTATACATAGGTTCAGAACTAGGGTGAGGGTTGAAATTAGGGTTTGGGCTAGGGTTAGGTTTCGGGTTAGGATTAAGTCTAGTTTTAGGGCTAGGATGAGGGCTCGGGTTTGTGTTAGGTTTAAGACAAGAATTAGGTAGAGTGCTAATGTCAGTTCTAGGGTTATGGTTAGGGATACAGTTAGGTTTATTTTTATGGCTAGGTCTAGTTTAAGGGTTATGTTTATGGTAAGTGTCAGGTTTAGAGCTGGGTGTGTTATTAAAGTCATTGTCTTGTTCAGAGTTTGGGTTAGGCTTTGGTTTAGTTTTAGGGCTCGAATTATCATTAGGGTTAGGGTTAGTGTTAGAGTAATTGATAGGGTTAGGTTTAGGGTTCAGGTTAGGTTTAGGTAATGAATAATGTTAGTGTTAGTGATAGTTTTAGGGTTAGACGAAAAGGATAAGGTTAGATTTAGGTTTAGGTCTAGGGTTAGTGTTAGGTTTACCTTAACTGTTAGGGTTTGAACTAGGATTAGGACTACAGCAAGGGTTAGGTTTACGGTTAGGTCTAGGGTTAGGTTTACAGTTAGGGTTAGAGTAGGTTTAGGGTTAGGACTAGGGTTAAGTTTACAGTTAGGTTTAGAGTAGGTTTAGTGTTAGGGCTAGTGTTTTCATGATGTTTACAGTTAGGTTAGGGTAATGGGTGGGGTTATAGCTATGTTTAGAGCTATATTTTGGTTAGGCTTAGGTTTAGGGTTATGGATATGTTTAGGGCTAGGATTATGGTCAGGATTTGGCTAGAGTTAGGGTTAGGGTTATGCCTAGGTTTAGTGTTAGCATAAGGTTTTTGGGTAAGGATTATGGTTTGAGCTATGGTTAGGCCCAGGGCGATGGTTAGGGTTAGTGTCAGGTCTAAGTTTAGTATTAAGGTTATGTTTAGGGGTAGGGTTAGCATTAGGATTAGGGTAATGTTTAGGTTAATGGATAGGGTTAGAGCTAAAGTTAGGGCTAGGATTATGGTTCGGATTAAGTCTAGGGTTAGGTTTAGGGTTAGAGTTAGTTTTAGGGCTACGTTTAGGTTTAGGGTAATGTTTAGGGCTAGAGTTTGGTTTAGGGTTATAATGAGGTACAAGGCTCAGTTTAGAGCTAGGTTTTGGGTTAGGTTAGGGCTAGGATTAGGTGTACAGCTAATGTAAGAACTAGAGTTATGATTATGGCTACTTTTAGGGTTACTGTTAGGGCTAGTTCTAGTTTTAGGGTCAGGTATACTTTTAGGGTGATGTTAGACCTAGGTTTAGTGTAAGGTCAGAGTCAGGCTTAAGGTTACTTTTAGGATTAGGTTAGGACTGGAATTAGGGCTGAGGTTAGGGCTAGGTGTAGGGTTTGTTTTTTGTTTAGGTTAAGGGTTAAGTTTAGGGATATGGTTCAGTTTGTTGTAGGGCTTGAACTAGATTAGGGCTAGTTTTAGGATTAGTGTTAGTGTTAGGGCTATTGTTAGTGTGAGGTTTAGGCTTAGGTTTAGGGTTGGACTTAGACTTAGGGTTAGTTCTAGGGTTAGGGCTAGGGCTAGTGTTAGAGCTAAGGTTAGGGCAAGTGTTAGGGTTATGGTAAGGGATAGGGTTAGATCTCGGAATTGGGCTAGGTAGAGAGTTAGAGTTAGTCTTAGTGCTAGTGGTAGGGTTAGGGCTACATTAGGGCTAGTATAAGGTCTAGGATTAGAGTAAGGGTTAAGTCTAGGGTTAGAGTTAGGGTTAGATTTGGGGGAAGAAATGGGGATATAGCAAGATTCAGAACTAGGGCGAAGCATAAAATTAGGGATAGGGCTAGAGTTAGGGTTTGGGTTAGGATAAAGGCTAGGTTTAGGGCTAGGATGAGGGCTAGTGTTTGTGTTAGGGTTATGGCAAGAATTAGGGCTAGGGCTAATATCTGGTCTAGGGTTATGGTTAGGGATAGTTTTCGGGTAAGATGTATGGCTAGGTCTAGTGTCAGTGTTAGGTTTATGTTGAGGTTCAAGTTGAGAGCTAGGGGTATTATAATAGTCAGAATTAGGTTTTGGGTTTGGGTTAGGTTGAGGTTTTGGGTTGTGGCTCAAATTAGCATTTGGTTTGAGTAAGAGTTAGGGTAATAAATAAGGTTGAGTTTAGGCTACAGATAAGGTTTAGGGCTTAGATTAGGTTTATTGTAATGGATAGGGTTAGGGTTAGGCCTAAGGTAAGCATTAGATTTATGGTTATATTAGGGTAATGGATAGGGTTAGAACTAGGGTTAGTGCTAGGGTTATGTTTTTTATTAGGTTTAGAGTTAGTGTTAGGGTTAGGGTTAAAGATAGGGTTAGGTTTATGGTATGGTTTAGGGTATGGTTGAGCTAGGGTTAGGGCTAAGGGTAGGGTTAGATTTAGATTAGGTCTAGGGTTAGGATTAGGGTGATCATTAGGGTTAATGTAATGGACAGGTTTAAATGTCAGGTTAAGGTTAGGTTTAGGTTTAGGACTAGGGTTAGTATTAAGTTTATCATAATTGTTAGAATTTGACCTAGGGTTAGGAGTACAGCAAGGTTTAGGTTTATGGTTCGGTCTAGGTTAGGTTTACAGATAGGATTAGAGTAGGTTTAGGGTTAGGGCTAATGTTATCATGATGTTTATGGTTAGGGTTAGGGTAATGGGTGTTGTTAGAGCTAAGGTTAATTCTAGTTTTAAGTTTAGGGTAAGGACTAGGGTTAGGGTTAGGGTTAGGCTTATCATTATCTTATGGTTAGGTTAAAGGTAAGTGTCAGGGATTGAGTAAGTTTTAGGGCTAAGTTGAGGCTTCAGGTTAGAATCAGGGCTAGGGATAAAGTTAGGGTTAGGATTAGGGCTAGGTTTAGCATTCGGTTTATGATTATTGTTAGGGTTATGGATAGAGTTAGAGCTAGGATTTCGGCTATGGTTACGGTTAGGATTAGGGCTAGAATTGGGGGTAGGGTTTGGGCTAGTGTTATGTTTAGTGTAAGGGCTAGGTTTTGAGCTAGTGTTCGTGCTAGTAGGTTAGGTTGAGGATTAGGTTCAGCCTTAGGTCTAGGGACAGGATTATGTTAGGTTTAGAGTTAGGGTAAAGGTTAGGGCTAGGGTTATTATTAGGATTAGGATAAAGGTTAGGGTAATGGATATAGTTAGATGTAGGTTTAGGTTTATGTTTAGGGTTAGATTAAGTTTTAGGGTTAATGTTAAGGCAACAGTTATGCTTAGGTTTATGGACGTGTTAGGTTTTGAGCTAGGTTTAGGGTTATGGCGAGTGTTAGTTTTAGGATTAGGTCTTCTGTTAGTTTTCTGGTTAGTTGTTAGGGTTAGGGTTAGGTTAGGGCTAGGGTTATCAATACAGATATGTGTAGGGTTGGGTAAGGTGTAGATTTAGAGCTATGTTTAGGGATAGGGTTAAGTTTAGGGCTAGGGCTAGGGTTAGGGTTTAGAGTAAGGTATAGGTGTAAGTTTATATTTATGGTAAGGGTTAGGCTTTGAGTAAAGTTTAAGACTAAGGCTAGGTTTAGGTTTAGGGTTAGAGTTAGGGCTAGGGTTAGGGTTATGGTTGCACTTAGGACTAGGTTTAGGCCTAGAATTCGCTCTAGGTTTTGTGTTAGTTTAAGCCGTAGAGTTAGGGCTATGGGTAATGTAAGAGCTAGAATTATGATTACTGCTAGTTGTAAGGTTAGGGTTATGGCTATGTCTATTGTTAGGTTTTGACTTTTGTTTAGGGTCAGGTTTAGATATAGATTTCATTTTAAAGGCAAGGTCAGTGTTCAGGTTAGAGTTAGAGTTAAGGTTAAAGCCAGAATTGGGACTAGGTTTATGTCTAGGGGTAGGGTTAGTCTTTACATTAAGTTAAAGGTTATTTTTAGGGCTAAAACTAGGTTTTTGTTTAGGTTTAGAGCTAGAGTTAAGGCTAGATTTAGGATTAGGGTTAGGTCTTGGGCTAGTGATAGGGTCTTGTTTAGGTATAAGGTTACTGGTAGGACTAATGTTATGCTTTAGTCTAGCATTAGGGTCAGGTTTAGACATAGGTCAGTGTTATGGTCAGAATAAGGGTCAGGATTAGGATTAAGGTTTGGGATAGGGTTAGAGCTAGAATGAGGGTTAGAGTTAGAACTATTAATATGGTGAGAGTTTTGATTAGCCTGAGGATTAGGGGTATGTATAGGTTTACCATTAGGGTTAGGGTTTAGCTTGGGGTTAGGGATAGTGTTAGAGCTACTGTTAGGGGTAGGGATAGGGTTAGGGTTAGGGTTAAAGCTAGGTGTAGGGCTCAGATTGGGGCAAGTTTTTGTGTTAGTGTTAGGGCTTGGGTTAGGGAAACAGGTAATGTAAGAACCAGGGTTACAATTAGGGTTAGCTTTAGGGTTAGGGGTAGGGGTAGTTCTAGTGTCAGTGTTAGATTTTAGGTTAGGGTGATATGTAGAGCTAGAGTTATTTTTAGGATACATGTCAGGGTCTGGTTTAGTTTTGTGGTTTGTGTTAGGACTTGAATTAGTGCTAGGTTTACTGTTAAGGTTCGGTTTAAGGTTAGTATCATGTTTAGAGCTAGGGTGAGTGTCAGGATATGAGTCAGGGTCAGGGTTAGTTTTAATGTTGGCGTTACTACTCAATTAGGGCTAGGATTAGTTCTTATATTAGTTTAGGGTTTGGTTTAAGTTATAGGGTTAGGTCTATTGCTCGGCTTTGTTTTAGTCCTAGGGTTAGGGTTAGGGCTAGTTTTACAATTAGTATTAGGGTTAGGGCTACTGTAAGTATTAGCCTTAGACTTAGGGTTAGGGTTACATTTATAGTTAGGATTAGATCTATGATTGGGTTAGAATTAAGGATAGAACAAGGGTTAGGTCCAGGATTAGAGTTATGGTAAGGGATAGGGTAAGAACAAGGGATAGGGCTAGTGTGAGAGTTAGAGTTAGTGATAGGGCTAAAATTAGATTTAGGTTTTGGGAATAGGGTTAAATTAGGGCTAGGATTATGGTTATGGTTAGTGTTCAGCTTAGGCCTAGCACTAGGGATAGGGTTAGTTTTAAGTTTAGGATAAAAATGGCATTATAGCTAGGTTTATACGTAGGGTGAGGGTTAGAGTTAGGGTTGGGTCTAGGGTTGGGGTTAGGGTTATGATTAAGGCTAGGTTTAGGGCTAGGATGAGGGCTACAATTTGTTTTAGATTCAGGGTGAGCATTAGGGCTAAGGCTAATATCAGGTCTAGGGTTATGTTTAAAGATAGTTTTTGTGGTTAGGCTTATGGCTACGTCTATTGTAAGGGCTAGGTTTAGGGTAAGGGTCAGATTTAGAGCTCGGGAAATTATTAGGATTAGGATTTGGCTTAGGTAAGGATTTAGGTTTATGGCTCAAATTAGCATTAGGGCTAGGGTTAGGGTATATTTAGGGATTGTTTTAAGGTTCAGGTTTGGTTTAGGGTAATTGATAGGTTTAGCATTAGTGATAGGGATAGGGTTAGGCTTAGGGTTAGCATTATGGTAAGAGTTATACTTGGGGTAATTGATAGGGTTAGAACTAGAGTTATGTTTAGGAATATGACTTGAGTTAGGGTTAGAGTTAGTGTTAGAACTAGGGTTAGCGTTATGTTTATGGTCATGTGTAGCATAAATCTTAGGTTTTGAGCTAGGGTTAGGGCTAGGTTTAGGGTAGGTTTAGGGATAGGATTATGGTAGGTTTAGGGATAGGATTAGCATTAGGGCTAGGGTTATCATTAACATTAGGGTTAGGGTTAAGGTAACGGATAGGGTTAGGTTAGGTTTAGATTTTGGTTTAGTGTTAGAATTAGTGATAGGGTGAGTTAGTATTAGAGTCATGGTTATGTTTAGGTTTATGGTTAGGTTTATGGTTTGATCTAGAGTGAGGGCTATGCTGAGTGTTAATTTTAGGGTATGTTAGTTTTCTGGTTAGGGTTAGGGTTAACATTAGTGTTCAGGCTAGAATTATCAATACGTTTAGGTTTACAGTTAGGGTAATGGGCATGTTTAGAGCTAGGTTTAGGGCTAGGTTAATATTAGGATTTGGGCTAGGGTAAGGGTGAGAATTAGGGATAGATCTAGGCTTATGTTTTTGGTAAGGGTTATGCTTTGATCTATCTTAGGACTAAGGCGAAGGCTAGGGTTAAGTATAGGGCTAGTGTTAAGGTTAAGGTTATGCTTAAGGCTAGGTTTAGGCCTAAAATTAGCTCTATGTTTAGTGTTAGGTTTAGACCTAGGGTTAGGGCTATGCATAATGTCAGATCTAGGGTTATGATTAGAGCTAGTTTTAGGGTTAGGGTTATGGCAGTATCTAGAATTAGGTTTAGGTTTTGGTTAGTTTCAGGATTAGAGGTATGTTTAGTGTTAAAGGCAGGGTTAGTGTTTGGATTAGAGTTAAAGTTAGGGTTAAAGCCAGAATTAGGCCCAAGTTTAGGTCTAGTGGTAGAGTTAGTTTTTGAGTTAGGTAAAGATTTTTGTTTGGGTTAGGGCTTAGATTTTGTTTAGGTCTAGAGCTAGAGTTCAGGCTAGATTTAGGATTAGGTTTAGGTCTAGAGCTAGTGGTAGGGATAGGTTTAGGTATAAGGTTACATGTAGGGTTAGTGTTAGGGTTTTGTTTAGGGTTAGGGTCAGGTTTAGACCTAGGGTTTATGTTATGGTCAGAATAAGGGTCAGTGTTAGGGTTAGTGTTTGGGATAGTGTTAGAGATAGAATGAGATCTAGGATTAGAACTATTAATAGGGTTAGGATTTGGTTAGCGTAAGTATTAGGGATAAGTCTAGGGTTACCATTGGGGTTAATGTTTTGCTCAGGGTAAGGGATAATGTTTTGGCTAGAGTTAGGTCTATGGTTAGGGTTAAAGCTAGGTATAGGGCTCAGATTAGGGGTAGTTTTGTGTGAGGTATAAGGCTAGGGTTAGGGCAATGGCTAATATAAGAACTAGGGTTACAATTAGGGTTAGGGTTAGGGGTAGGTCAAGTGTTAGGTTTAGGTTTAAGATTAGGGTAATATTTATAGCTAGGGTTAGTGTTAAAATATCATTCATGTCAGGGGTAATTTTAGGGTTAGGGTTAGGACTCAAAATAGGGCTAGGGTTACTTTTAGGGTTCAGTTCAAATTTAGGGTGGTGTTTAGAGCTAGGATGAGTGTTAGGATATAAGTCAAGTTCACGGTTATTTTTTAAGTTTATGATTAGGACTCAAATTAGAGCTAGGGTTAGATCTAGGTGTAGTGCTAGGGTTTAGTTTAAGTTAAGGTTAGTGTTAGCCATGTTGTTCGGTTTTGTTTTAGTTAGGGTTAGGACTAGTTTTATTATTAGCTTTAGGGTTAGGGCTTGGGTTATGGAGTTTAGGATTAAGGCTAGATTTAAAGCTAGGATTAGGGCTAGGTTTTGTGTTAGGTTTAGGGCAAGAATTAGGGCTAGGACTAATGTCAATTCTAGGTTTATAGTTAGTGATATTTTTATGGTTAGGTTTATGTCTAGGTCAAATTAAAGTGTTACGTTTAGGGAAAGGGTCAGATTTAGAGCTGGGGTAGTATTAGGTTCAGGGTCAGGCTTGGGGTTTGGTTTAGGTTAAGGTTTAGGGTTAAGGCTCATATTAGCATTGAGGTTAAAATTAGGGTTAGGGTAATGGATAGTGTTAGGTTTAGGGTTAGGTTAGGTTTAAGGTAATGGATATGGTTAGGTTTTGTGATAGGTTTAGGGGTAAGCGTAGGGTTAGCATTAGGGTTATGGTTATCATTAGGGTAATTTATAGGGTTAGACCTAAGGTTAGGGCTAGGGTAATTGTTAGGATTAGGGCTAAAGTTAGGGTTAGGGTCAGGGTTAGGGCAAGGGTTACAGTCCAGATTAGGTTTAGGGTACAGTTCAGGGTTTGAGCTAGGATTTTGCTATGGCTAAGGTTAATATAGGGTTTGGTCTACAGTGATGGTCATGATTAATGTTACGGTTAGGGCTAGGGTTATCATTACGGTTAAGGTAATCGGTCTAGATGTCAGGTTATATATAGGTTTAGGTTAGGTTAGTGTTAGGTTTAGGTTTAGGATTAGGGTTAGTGTTTGTTCTAGTTTAGGTTTAGGGTTAGGGTTAGGTTCACTGTTAGTTCAAGGTTTAGGTTTATGTTTACAGTTAGGGTAGGTTTAGCTTTAGGTCTAGTGTTATTATTAGTGTTAAGTTTAGGGTTAGGGTAATGGGTAGGTTTCGAGCTAGGTTTAGGGCTAGGGTCAAGTTTAGGATTAGGGCTTGGGTTAGGGTTAGGTTTAGGCCTTGGGTTAGTGTTAGGTTCAGGTTAAATGTACGGTTAGGGATTGAGTTAGATTTAGGGATAGGGCTAGTGTTAGGGTTATAGTCAGGGCTAGGGTAGGTTTAGAGTTAGGTTTAGGTCTAGGGTTAGCATTAGTTTTGGGATTATGGTTAGTGTAATGGATAGAGTTAGAGCTATGGTTTGGGCTATGGTTATAGTTAGGATTAGGGCTAGAGTTAGGGTGAGGTTTAGGGTTTGGTGTAGGGTTATGTTTAGGGTAAGGTTTAGGGTTTGAGCTAGGGTTAGGGATAGAACGACAGTTAGGGTAAGGGTTAGGGCTAGGTTTAGGGTTAGAGTTATGCTTAGAGTTAGGTTTAGGGCTGTAATTTTGGCTAGATTTTGTTGAGGTTTATGGCTATTGTTAGGTATACGGGTGATGTAAGAGCTAGAGTTATGGTTATGGCTAGATTTAGAATTCGTATGTTGTTAGGGTTATTTTTTGGGTTAGTAAAAGGTTTACAGCTAGGGTATTTGTTAGGGTAAGTGTCAGGGTTAGGTTTAGGGTTAGGTCCAGAATAAGGACTAGGGTTAGGTCAATGGATAGTGTTAGAGTTTGGTTTATGTTATGGATTATTGTTAGGGCTATGGCTAAGGTTATGGCTATATTTAGGATTAGGATTTAGGATTATATATTAGGGCTAATTTTAATGTTAATGTTAGGTTTAGGGTTAGAGTTACTCGTTGGGCTAGTGTTAGGTTTCAGATAAGGGTTAGGGTCAGGTTTAAACCTAGGTTTAGTGTTAGGGTCAATATAAGTTTGAGGGTTAGGGTTAGGGTTTGGGTTAAGTTTAGAACTAGAATGAGGGCTAAGGTTAGGACTGGTAATAGAGTTAGGGTTTGGGGTAGGCACAGAATTAGCATTAGGACTAGGGTAGCAATAGAGTAAGGGTTTGACTAAGTGTAACAAATAGGGTTAAAGCTAGGATTAGGACTAGGGATAGAGCTAGGGTTAGGGCCAGGGTTAGGGTTAGGGTTAAATCTAGGGTTAGGCCTTGGATTAGGGCTAGGTTTTATGTTAGGTTTAGGGCTATGGCTAATTTAGGAATTGATATTATGAGTAGGGCTAGTTTTAGGGTTAGGTTTAGGGTGAGGTCTAGTGTTAGGATTATGTTTAGGGATAGGGTGATGTGTAGAGCTGGGTTTAGTGATAAGGTCAGAGTCAGGATTAGTATTAGTTCTGCGGTTAGTGTCAGGACTCGAATTAGGGCTAGGGTAAGGACTAGGTGTAGAGTTAGGGTTTTGTTTAGGTTAAGGGTTAGAGTCAGTGCAATGACTCTGTTTTGCATGAGGCTAGGGCTTGTTTTAGGGCTAGTTTTCAAATTAGTGTTAGGGTTAGAGCTAGTGTTAGGGTGTGCTTTAGGCTTAGGGTTAGGGTTATATTTAGAGTAGAGTTAGATCTAGGTTTAGGGCTAGAGCGATGGTTAGGGCTAGGGTTAGGGCTAGGGTTTGAGTTATCATAAGTTATAGGGTTAAAACTAGGGATAGGGCTAGGGCGAGTGTTAGAGTTAGTCTTAATGTTAGGGTTAGATTTAGGGTTAGAATTAGGTGTTAATTAGGGTTAGGATTAGAGCAAGGGTTACTATTAAGGCTGACTCTAGGTTTATGGCTAGAGTTATGGTTATGGTTATGGTTATGGTTATGGTTAGGTATGATGTTATAGCTAGCTTTAGAACTAGGGCAAGGGTTAAAATTAGGGTTAGTTCCATGGTTAGGGTTAGGTTTAGGATTAAGGCTTAGATTAGGGCTAGTATTAGGGCTAGAGTTTGCTTTAGGGTTAAGGCTTCATTAGGGCTAGTATTAATGTCAGGTCTAGGGTTATGGTTAGTGATGGTTTTAGGGTTAAGTTTATTAGGGTTAAGATTAGGTTTATGTTTATGCTTAAGTTTCGGGTTCAGGTTAGGTTTAGGGTAATGTATAAGTTTAGGATTGGAAATAGTTTTAGGATTATCCTAGAGTTAGCATTAGGGTTAGGATGAGGATTACAATAATTGATAGGGTTATAGCTGGAGTTAGGGCTAGGTTTATGGTTAGGATTAAGGCTAGGGTTAGGGTTGGGTTTGGTTTATGGCAAGGTTTAGCAATAGGGTTAGTTTTGTGGTAAGGGTTAGAGCTAGAATTAGGGTTATGGTTAGAGTTAAAGTTTGTGGTTATGGTTAGGCCTCCAATTACGTATAAGTTTTGGGTTAGGTTAGGGCTAGGTTTAGGGCTACAGCTAATGTAAGAACTAGGGTTATGATTAGAACTAGTTTTAGGGTTAGAGTTAGGGCTAGGTCTATGGTTAGGTTTAGGTTTAGGCTTTGAGTGATGTTTAGAGCTAGGGTTAGTTTTAGGGTCAGAGTCAGGGTCAGGGTTTGTTTTAGGGTTAGGGATAAGCCTCGAATTAGAACTACGTTTAGGGCTAGGTGTAGGCTTAGGGTTTGGTTTATGATAAAGTTTAGGGTTAGGGATATGGCTCAGTTGTTTTGTAGGGCTAGTTTTAGGATTGGCATTAGTATTTCAGCTTGTGTTAGTGAGAGGTTTAGCTTAGGGTTAGGATTAGATTTAGAGTTAGGGTTAGATAAAGAATTAGGGATAGAGCAAGGAATAGGGCTAATGTAAGGCAAGTTATAGGATTATGGTGAGGGATAGGGTTAGAACTAGGAATAGGTCTACGGCGAAAATTAGATTTAGTCTTAGGGCTAGGGTTAGGTTAGGTTTAGGGCTAAATTAGGGCTAGGATTAAGTCTCACGTTTGTATTAGGGTTAGGCCTTGTTTTAGGCTTAGGTTTAGGTTTAGGGGAAAGGATGGAGTTAGAGCTGGTTTTAAGGCTATGTCAATGGTTAGAAATTTTGGTTAGAGCTAGGGTTATGGTTTGGTTTATTAGTAAGGCTAGGTTTAGGGCTAGGATGAGGGCTAGGGTTAGTTTTAGGGTTGTGGCACGAATTAGGGCTAAGTCTAGTGTCAGGTCTAGGCTTACATTAGAGATAGATTGAGGGTTAGATTTATGGCTAGGAATAGTGTAAGGGTTAGGTTTAGGGTAAGGGTCAAGTTTAGAGTGACAGGAATTATTAGGGTTAGAATTAGGTTTTGGATTTGGTTTAGATTAGGGTTTAGGTTTAGAGCTTGAACTTGCATTAAAGTTTGGTTAGGGTAATGATAGGTTTAGGTTTTGCGTTCATGTTAGGAGTAGTGTAATTGATAGGGTTAGAGTTAGCAAAAGGGTTAGGGTTAGGCCTAGGGTTAGTCTTAGGGTTATGCTTGTGCTTAGGGTAATGGATAGGGTTAGGGCTAGAGTTATGGTTAGTATTTGGGCTATACTTAGGTTTAGGCTTAGGGTTAGGGTTAGGTTTAAGTTTAGGGTATGGTTTAGAGTTTGAGATAGCATTAGTGCTAGGGCAAGGGTTAAGTTTAGGGTTAGGTCTAGGTTATAGTTACAGTTAGAGTCAAGGTTACTGTTAAGTTTAGGGCTAGTGTTATCATTAGGTTTAGGGTATATGATAGGGTTTCATGTCATGTTAGGTTTAGGGTCGGGGTTAGATTTTGGCTTAAGGTTAGGGTTAGGTTTGTGGTAAAGGTTAGGGTTTGAGCAAGGTTTAGCTCTATGGCAAGGGTTAGGTTTATGGTTATGTCTAGGGTTAGGGTTAGGGTAGATTTATGGTAAGGGCTAGCGTTATCATCACGGATAGGGTTAGGGTTAGGGTAATGGGTTTGGTTAGATCTAGGGTTAAATCTATGGTTATCATTAAGTTTAGGGTTAGAGTTAGGATAATATATAGGTTTGGAGCTAGGGTTAGGGATAGGGTTAAGGTTAGGATTAAGGCTAGGGTTAAAGTTAGGTTTAGGTTTAGGCCATGGATTATTGTTAGGGTTAGGTTAAGTTTAAGGGTTGGGGATTGAGCTAGTTTTGGGACTAGGACGAGGATTAGGGTTAGAGTCAGTTTGAGGGTTAGGGCTAGGGTTAGCATTAGGGTTAGGGTTACGGTAATGGATAGAGTTAGAGGTAGGTTTTGGCCTACGGTGATAGCTAGTTTCAGGGTTAGTGATATGGCTAGGTCTAGTGTTAGGGTTATGTTTTTTGTTAGGATAAGGTTTAGAGCTAGGGTTTTTGTTAGGGTAAGGATCAGTGTTCGGGTTAGGGTTAGGTTTATTGTTAGGGCCAGCATTAGGAGTAGGGTTTGGTCTAGTGGTAGTGTTAGTGCATCGGTTAGGTTAAGGGTTATAATTAGGGCTAGGGCAAAATTTTTGTTTAGGACTAGGCCTAGAGTTATCACTAGATGAAGGATTAAGTGTAGGTCCAGGTCTAGTGTTAGGGTTAGGTTTAGGTATAGGGTTACAGATAGTGCCAATGTTAGGGGACACTTTACGGTTAGGGTCAGGTTTAGACCTATGGTTAGTGTTAGGGTCATGATAAGGATCAGGGTAAGGGTTAGGGTTTGAGATAGTGATAGAACTAGATTGAGGGTTAGGGTTAGGACTAGTAATAGAGTTATGTTTTGGGTTAGGCTAAGAATTAGATTTAGGATTAGGGTAGCTTTAGGGTTAGAGTTTGGCTTAGGGTAAGGGATTGGGTTAGCACTAGTGTTAGGGCTAGGGTTATGGTTAGGCTTAGGGCTAGGGTTAGGGTTAGGATTAGGGCTAGGGTTAGGTTTAGGGTTAGGGTTAAAGCTAGGTTTAGAGGTTGGAGTAGGGCTAGGCTAGGTTTTGTGTTAGCTTCAGGTCTACGGCTAAGGTAAGAACTAGGTTACAATTAGGGCTAGTTTTAGGGTTAGTGTTATGTCTAGGTTTAATATTTGGTTAGGTTTAGGGTTAGGGTTATGTTTAGGGTAATGGATAGGTTAGGGTTAGCGAATGTTATGATTAGGCTGAGGGTTAGCATTAGGGTTACAATTAGGGTTAGGGTTAGGGTAATGGATAGGGTTAGAGCTAGGGTTAGGGCTAGGGTTATGGTTATTGTTATGGTTAGAATTTGTGTTAGGTTTTAGGGTTAGTGCAAGGATTAAAGTTAGGGTTAGGTTTAGGGTAAGGGTTAGAACTTGGTTTAGGTTTAGATTTAGTGTTAAAGCTAGGTTTGGGGCTCGCATTAGGGCTAGATTTGGGGTTACATTAGGGCTAGTGTTAGGGATACAGCTAATGTAAGAACTAGGGTTATGATTAGGGCTAATTTTTGGGTTATGGTTAGGGCAAAGTCTAGTTTTATGGTTAGGTTTAAGTGCAGGGTGCTATTATAAGCTAGGGTTAGTGTTAGGTTCAGAGACAGGTTCAGAGTTAGTTTTAGGGTGGGGGATAAGACTCAAATTAGGGGTAGGCTTAGGGCTAGATGTAGAGTTAGGATTTGGTTTAGTTTTAGTGTTATGATTAGTACTATGGCTCATTATCTTTTAGGGCTAAGGCTAAAGTTAATAGTAGTTTTACGATTAATGTTAGTGTTATTGCTAGTGATAGGGTGAGTTTAGGCTTATGAGTACATTTAGAGTTATGGTTAATTCTAGGGCTATTGCTATGGCTAGGGCTAAGGTTAGGTCTAGTATTTGGATTATGGTAAGAGATTGGGTTACAACTAGGAATAGAGCTAGAATGATAGTTAGAGTTAGTCTTAAGGCTAGGGTTAGGGTTAAGTTTAGGGCTAAATTATGGCTAAAAATAGGTCTAGGATTGGTATTAGGGTTAGGCCTAGGGTTAGGGATATGTTTAGCATTAGGTTTAGGTTTAGGTTTAGGGGTAGGGATGGGGTTATAGCTAGGTTTAGGGCTACGGCGATGATTAGAAATAGGTTTAGGTCTAGGGTTAAGTTTGTGTTAGGATTAAGGCTAGATTTGGGGTTGGGATGAGGAATAGGGTTTGTGTTAGGGTTAGGGCAAGTTTGGGGTATAGGCATAACATCAAGTTTAGGGTTACAGCTAGGGATAGGGCTAGGGATAAGACTAGAGCTAACCCAGAACCCAGTCCTAACAGTAGACATAGCCATAACCCTAACCCTAAAACTAGCCCTAATCATAACCCTAGCTCTTACATTACCCATGGCCCTAACCCTAGGCCTAGTCTAACACAAAACCTAGCCCTAATCCTAGCTCTGAACATAGCCCTCATTTTAACCCTAAACCTAACCCTAGCCCTGACCCTAACCTTAAACCTCACTTTAGATGTAACCCTAGGTCAAAGCCTAAACTTTACCCTTAACATAAACCTAGCCCTATCCCAAATCCTAACCTAACACTAGCCCTAATCCTAACCTTAACCATAGCCCTAACCATAGCTCTAATTATATCCACTACCCTAACCCTAGCCCTAATCCTACACATAACCCTAGCTCTAACCCTAGCTCTAATTCTATCCACTACTCTAACCATAATCCTAACCCTAATGCTAGGATTTGTGTTAGGTTCAATTCAAGTTCAGAGTGGTTTTAGGGTTAGGGTTAGGGTTTGGACTCGAATTAAGCCTAGGGTTTGGGCTAGGTGTAGGGTTAGGTTTGGTTTAGGTTAAATTTTAAAGTTAGGGCTATGGCTTGGGTTTGTTTTAGGGCTAGGACTAAGGTTATGGCTAGTTTTAGGCTTAGCATCAGGTTTAGGGCTAGTATTAGGTGTAGGTTTAGGCTTAGGGTTAAAGGTAGATTTAGATTTAGGATTAAATCTAGGGTTAGGTCTATGGATAAGGATAGGGCTACTCTTAGGTCTTAGTTTATGACTAGAATTGGGGTTATGGTAAGAGATAAGGGTAGAACTAGGAATAGGGCTAGGGTGAGAGTGAGAGTTAGTCTTATGGCTAAGCTTAGCGTTTGGTTAGGTATAGGGTTTAATTAGGGCTAGAAATAGGGCTAGGTTTATGGTTATGTTTAGGCCTAGGGTTAGTTTTAGGCTTAGGGTTGGGTTTAGTGTAAGTGATGGGGTTAGAGCTAGGGATAGGGATAGAGTGAAGGTTAGAATTAGGGTTAGGGATAGGGTTTCATTAGAGTTAAGATTAAGGCTAGGTTTAGGGTTAGAAGAGAGCCAGGGTTTGTGTTAGAGTTAGGGCCAGGATTAGTGTTAGGGTGAATGTCAGGTTTGGGTTATGGTTAGGAATAGTTTTACGGTTAAGTTTATGGCTATGTTTGGTGTAAATGATAGGTTTAGAGTAGGGTTCAAATTTAGAGCTAGAGGTATTATTAGGGTCAGAGTCAGATTAAATGTTTTGTTTAGGTTAGGGTTTAGGGTTAGGGCTCGAATTAACATTAGGGTTTGTGTTAGGGTAATGACAGGGTTTGGTTGAGGGTTCAGGTTAGATTTAGCATTATGGATAGGGTTATATTTAGGGAGAGGGTTAGATATAGGCCTAGGGTTAGCATTATAATTAGGGTTATGTTTAGGATAATTGATAGGGTTAGAGGTAAATTTAGGGCTAGGATTATGGATAGGATTAGAGCTAGTTTTAGGCTTAGGGTTATGGGTTTGATTTGTTAAGTTTAGGGCTAGAATTACGGGTAGGGCAATGTTAGGTCTAGAGTTATGGTTAGGGATAGTTTTAGAGTTAGGATTATGGCTAGGTACAGTATAAGGATTAGGTTTAGGGGTAGGGTCAGGGTTAGAGCTAGGTATATTATCACCGGAAGGTTCAGAGTTAGGGTTTGGTTTAGGTTAAGGTTTATGGTTAGGGCTTGAATTAGCATTAAGGTTAGGGTTAGGGTAATGATAGGATTAGGTTTAGGTTAATGAAATAGGATTGTGTTAGGGATAAGTTTAGGATTAGGCCTAGGGTAACCATTAGAGTTATTGTTATGGTTAGGGTAATGGATAGGGTTTGAGCTAGTGATAGGGCTAGGGTTATAGTTAGAATTCTGGCTAGTGTTAGGATAAGGTTTAGGTCTAGGTTCTGGGTTAGGGTTAGATTTAGGGTTAGTCTTAAAGCTAGGGTTCAGGCTTGGATTAGGGCTTGGTTTTTGGGTTTTATTAGGGCTAGGATTAGGATATGGCTAATGTATGAACTAAGCTTGCAATTAGTGCTAGTTTTAGGTTAGGGTTAGGGCTAGGACTAGTTTTATGGTTAGGTTTAGGGTTAGGGTGATGTTTAGAGCAAGGGTTATTGTTACAGTGAGTGTCAGAGTCAGGGCTAGTTTTAGGGTTAGAGTTAGAACTTGAATTAGGTCTAAAGTTAGTACTAGGTGTACAGTTAGGGTTTGGTTTAGGTTAAGGTTTAGGGATATAGGTTGGTTTTGTATTAAGTTTAGGGCTACGGTTATGGCTAGATGATGGATTAGCATAAGGGTTAGGCTTAGCGATTGGGTTAGGGTTAGCATTAGGGTTAGGGTTATGTTTAGTGTAATGAATAGGTTTAGAGCTAGGGTAAGGGCTAGGTTATGGTTTGGATTAAGTCTAGGATAAGGGCTAGGGCTAGGGTGTGATTTGGGGTAGTTAGGGTAAGTGATAGGTTTAGGGAAGTGTTATGGTTAGGTTAGGGTAAGGGTTAGTGTTTGAGCTAGAGTTAAGGCTAGGGTGAGTTTTAAGTTTAGGTCTAGGTTTACATTTATGGTTAGAGTTAGATTTAGTGTTAGGGATAGGATTTTAATTAGGTTTAGGATTAGGGATAGGGTAATGGATGTGGTTAGAGCTAACTTTCAGGCTAGGTTTAATGTTAGGATTAGGGCTAGGGTTATGGTTATGGTTTAGCATAGCGCTAGTGTTATGTTTACTGTAAAGGTTAGGCTTTGAGCTAGGTTAGGTCTAAGGTGAGGCTTAGGTTAGTGTTAGGTTTAGGGCTCGGGTTAGGCTGAGGTTTATGCTTAGAGTTAAGTTTAGGCCTAGGATTAGGGCTAGGTTTTGCGTTAGGTTTAGTGCTAACAATGTAACAGCTAGGGTTATGTTTAGGGTTAGTTTTAGGTTTAAGGTTATGGCTAGGTCTAGTGTTAGGTCTAGGTTTTGGGTTATTGTCAGGTTTAAAGCTAGGTTCAGTGTTAGAATTAGGGTCAGTTTTTGGGATAGGTATAGGGTTAGTGTTCGAGCCAGATTTAGTACTAGGTTTAGGTCTTGGTGTAGGCTAAGTGTTCGGTTTAGGTTAAGGGTTAGGGTTAGGGCTAGTGCTAGGTTTTTGTTTAGGTCTAGGGCTAGAGTTATAGCTATATTTAATATTAGCTTTGGATCTAGGTCTAGTGTTAGGCTTAGATATAGGTATAGGTATAGGGTTACAAGTAGGGCTAGTGTTAGAGTTTGGTTTAGGGTTAGGGTCAGGTTTAGACCTAGGGTTACTGTTAGGGTCAGATGAGGGTCAGGGTTAGGTTTAGAGGTAGAATGAGGGCTAGGGTTAAGATTAGTGTTATGGTTAGAGTTTAAGTTAGGCTAAGGATTAGGATTAGGACTAAGATTAGCATTTCGGTTAGGGTTTAGCTTAGTGTAAGGAATAGAGTTAGTGTTAGGGCTAGTGTTAGTTTTATGGTTAGGCTAGTATTAGGGTTAAAGATAGGATTAGAGCTCGGATTAGGGATAAAATTTGTGTTAGGGTTAGGGCTACAGATAGTGCAATGAGTAATGTACGAACTAGGGGTATGATTAAGGCTAGTTTTAGGGTTAGGTTAAGGCTAGATATAGTGTTAGGGTTAATTTAAGGTTAGGGTGATGTTTAGAGCTAGGATTCCTGTTAGGGACAGTGTCAGGGTCAGGGTTAGTTTTAGAGTTAGTTTTAGGGTTAGATGTAGGGTTAGGGTTTGTTTTAGGTTAAGGGTTAGGATTAGGGCTATGACTTTGTTTTGGTTTATGGCTAGGACTAGGGATAGGGCAAGTTTTAGGATTAGCATTATAGTTAGGGGTAATGTTAGGGCTTGGTTTAGTCTTTGCTTACAGTTAAATTTAGAGTTAGGTTTAGATTTAGACTTAGGCTTAGATCTTTGATTAGGATTAAGGCTAAGGATAGAACTAGGGCTAGGGCTAGGGCAAGAGTTAGAGTTAGTCTTATGGCTAGATTTAGGGTTAGGATAGGATTAAATAAAGGCTAGGATTAGCACTAGTTGCTGTATTAGGCCTATGTTTAGGGAGAGTGTTAGGGTTAGGTTTAGGGTTATGTTTAGGTTTTTGGTACAGGATGAGGGTATAGGTAGATTTTAGGCTAGGGTGAGGAATAGAATTAGACTTAGTGCTCGGGTTATGGTTTGGGCTAGAATTAAGCCTAGGTTTAGGGCTAGGATTATGGCTAGGGCTAATTTCAGGTCTAGTGTTTTGTTTAAAAATAGTTTTAGGGTTACGTTTATGGCTACTTCTAGTGTAAGGGTTAGTTTTAGGGTTAGGATCAGGTTTAGAGCTAAGGTTACTATAAGGGTCAGTGATGCAATTAGTGTTTTGGATAGGTTAAGGTTTAATGTTAGGGCTCAAATTAGCATTAGAGTTAGGATTAGGGTAAAGATAGTGTTAGGTTTAGGTTTGTGGTTAGGTTTAGGGTAATAGATAGGGTTAAGTTTTGGGATATGTTTAGGTTTAGTCCCAGGATTAGCATTAGGGTTACGGTAATCGTTAGTCAATAGATAGGGTTAAAGAGAGGCGTATGGCTAGGGATATTATTACGATTATTGATAGGGTTAGGCTTATGGTTATGGTTAGGTTTGTATCTAGGTTTACCGCTAGGGTTATAGTTACAATTAGTGATAGAATTAGGGTTAGGGGTAAATCTAGGAAAGTGCTCAGAATAAGCCTAGGTTTTGGGTTAAGTTAAGGCTAAGTTTAGGGTAACAGCTAACATAAGTACCAGGGTTGTGATTAGGGCTAATTTTAGGGTTAGGGTTAGGGCTAGGTCTATTGTTATATATAGGTATAGGGTAAGGGTGATATTTAGAGCAAGGGTTAGTGTTAAGGTCAGAGTCAGGGTCAGGGTTAGTTTTAGGACTTGGCTTAAAACTTGAATTTGGGATAGAGTTATGGCTAAGTTTAGGGTTAGGGCTTAGTTTATATTAAGGGTTAGGGTTAGGTCTATGGCTTGGTTTTGTTTTAGGGCTAGGGTTACTGCTATTTTTATGATTAGCCTTAGGGTTAAGGCTAGTGTTAGGTTTAGGTTTAGGCTAAGGGTTAGGTTTAGATTTAGAGTTAGGGTTAGATCTAGGATTGGTGTTAGGGCTATGAATAGGCCTAGTGTTAGACGTATTGTTTGGGCTAGGATTAGGGTTCCAGTTAAGTATAGGGTTAAAATTAGTGTTAGGTCTAAGGTGAGGGGTAGAGTTAGTCTTTGGGCTAGTGTTAGGGTTAAGGTTAGGGATAGGGCTAAATTAGGTCTAAGATTAGTTCTAAGGTTAGTGTTAGGGATAGGCCTAGGGTTATGGTTAGGGTTATAATTAAGGCTTTGTTTAGGGCTATAATGAGGGCTAGGGTATGTGTTAGGTTTAGGGCTAGTATCATGGCTAGTGCTAATATCAGGTCTAGAGTTATGCTTGGGGATAGTTTTAGGGTTAGTTTTATGGATAAGTCTAGTGTAAGGGTTAGGTATAGGGTAAGATTGAGGTTTAGAAATAGGGGAATTATTAGGTTCAGTGTCAGTTTTAGGGTTTGGTTTAGGTTTGAGTTTAGGATTAGGGCTCCAATTAGCATTAGGGTTATGGTTAGGTTAATGATTGGATTAGGTCTAGGGTTCAGGGTAGGTTTAGGGTAATTGATAATTTTGACAATAGTAATATGCTTAGGGTTAGGCCTAGGTTTAGCATTAGGGTAAGGGTTATGTTTAGGGTAATGATACAGTTAGACTTAAGGTTAAGGATAGGGTTATGGTTAGCATTAGGTCTTGATTTAGGGTTAGGGTGAGGGTTAGAACTAGGGTTAGGTTAAGGTTATGTTTAATATAAGGGTTAGGTTCTGAGCTACGATTAGGGCTAGGCTGAGAGTTATGTTTAGGATTAGGTCTAGGAATAGGATTATGGTAGTTTTTGGGTTAGGGTTAGGGTAAGGATTAGACCTAGGATTAGTGGTAGGGTCAGTAAAAGAGTTAGGGTTAGTGTTAGTGTTTTGGATAGGACTAGGGCTAGGGTTAGTTCTAGTTGTAGTGTTAGGGTTTGGTTTAAGTTAAGGTTTAGAATTAGGGCTAACGCTCGGTTATGTTTTAATCCTAGGGTTAGGGTTAGGATTAGTGTTAGTGTTAGGCTTAGGCTTAGTGTTTGGGTTAGGGTTAAATTTGGAATTAGGATTAGATATAGGGCTAGGGATAGAACTAAGGATAGGGCAAGGGTTATGGATAAGTTTAGCGTTATGGTAAGGGATAGGGTTAGAACTAGGGATAGGGCTAGGCTGAGAGTTAGTTTTAGAGCTAGGATTTGGATTAGGGTTAGAGATATGACTCAATTAAGGCTAGGATTAGGGCTAGGTTTAGTGTTAAGTTTACGCCTAGGGTTATGGGTAGGGTTAGGGTTAGAGTTTAGAGTTAGAGTTTAGAATTTAGGTTTAGAGTTAGGGCAAAGTTTGGGGTAAGGGATGGCTTTATAGATATGTTTAGAGTTAGGGTCAGGTTATAATTAGGGTTAAGGCTGTGGTGAGGGTTATGGTTATGAATAAGGCTAGGTTTAGGGCTAGGATGAGGGCTGGGGTATATTTTTTTAGGGTTAGGGCTATGATTAGTGCTAGGGCTAATTTCAGGTCTAGATTTATGGCTAAAGATAGTTTTAGGGTAAGGATTATGTGTACAAATAGTGTAAGAGTTAGGTTTAGGGTTAGTGTCAGGTTTATAGCTAGGGGTATTATTAGGGTCAAGTTCTTGGTTAGGGTTTGGGATAGGTAAAGCTTTGAAGTTAGGGCTTGAATTAGCATTAGGGTTATGGTTATGGTAATAGATAGAGTTATAAATCAGTTTAGGGCTAGGGTCATGGTTATGATTAGGACTAGGTTTTGGGTTAAGTTAGTGCTAGGGTTAGGGTTATTGCTACTGTAAGTACTAGGGTTATGATTATGGATAATTTTAGTGTTTTAGGGACAGGTTTACTGTTAGGTTTATGTTTAGGGTTAGTGTTATGGTCAGGGTTAGTTATAGGGTTTGGCTTAAAACTCTAATTAAGGCTCGGATTAGGGCTAGGTGTAGGGTTAGGGCACAGTTTAGTTTAAGGGTTAGGGTTAGAGCTTTGGCTCAGTTTAGTTTTAGGGCTAGGGTTAGAGTTAGGGCAAATTTTAGGATTAGTGTTAGGGTTATGGCTAGTCTTAAAATTAGGCTTAGGCTTCGGTTTAGGGTTAAATTTAGAGATAGATTTTTATTTAAGGTTAGTTCTAGGACTAAGGTTAGGGCAAGGGTTAGAAGTAGGATTCGGTATATGGTTAGGTTTAATGGAAAGGGAGAGGATTGTAATGAGTGATAGGGCCAGTGTGAGAGTTAGAGTTATTCTTAGTGATAGAGTTAGGGATAGGGCTAAATTATGGCTTGGGTTAGTGTTGGGGCTAGGGTTAGAGCTAAGTTTAGAATTAGCATCAGGGTTAAGGCTAGTTTTAGGCTTAGGCATCGAGTTAGGGTTAGATTTAAAGTTAGTTTTCAATCTAGTGTTAAACCTAAAACTAAGGATAGGGCAATTGTGACAACAAAGGTTAGGGTTAGAATTAAGGTAACATTTAGGGTAAGGGATGTGGTTTTGGCTAGGTTTAGGGCTAGGGCAAGGGTTAGTATTAGGGTTAGGGCTAGAGTTAGAGTTAGGGTTATGATTAAGGCTAGGTTTATGGCTAGGATGAGGTTTAGCGTTTGTATTAGGGTTAGGGATAGTATTAGGGCTAGGACTAATGTCAGGTCTACGGTTATAGTGAGGGCTAGATTTAGTGTTAGGTTTATGGCTTGGTCTAGTGTAAGGATTAGATTTAGGGTAAAATTCAGGTTTATATCTAGGGTTATTTTTAGGGTCAGAGTCAAGTTTAGGGTTCAGATTAGGTTAGGGTTTAGGTTTAGGGTAATGACAGGGTTATCTTTAGGGTTTAGGTTTGGTTTAGTGTAATGGATATGGTTAGAGTTAGGCCTAAAGTTAGCTTAGGTTTAAGGTTATTGTTAGGGTAATGGATAGGTTTAGACCTAAGGTTAGGGCTAGGGTTATGTATAGGATTAGGTCTAGTTTTGTTCTAGGCTTAGGTTTAAGTTTAGGGTTAAAGTTGGGTTTAGGACTCGGATTAATGCTAGGTTTTTGGTTAGGTTAGGGCTGGGGTTAAGGCTATGGCTAATATATAAAGTAGGGTTATGATTAGTGCTAGTTATAGTGTTATGGTTAGGGCTAGGTCTAGTGTTAGGTTGATATTTATGGTGATGATGTTGTTTAGAGCCAGAGTTAGTGTTAGGGTCAGTGTCAGGGTCAGGCTTAGTTTTCGGGTTAGGGTTAGGACTAGAATTAGGGATATGGTTAGGGCTAGGTGTAGGGTTAGGGTTTGATTTAGGTTAAGGGTTAGGGTTATTGCTATGACTCAGTTTATTTTAAGGCTACAGCTAAGTTTAGAGCTAGTTTTAGGATTAGCATTAGAGTTAGGGCGTAGGGTTCCGGATAGATTTAGTGTCAGGGTTAGATCTAGGGTTATGAACAGGCCTATGAATTGGGCTAGAGTTGTACCAATGCTTAGGGTTAGGATTAGGGTTCTAGTAAGGGATAGAGTTAGAACTAGGGTTAGGGTAAGGGTGAGAGTTAGAGTAAGTCTTTGGGCTGGAGTTAGGGTTAGGGTAAGGATAGGGCTAAATTAGGCTAAGATTAGGTCTAGGGTTAGTGTTAGGGTTAGGCCTAAGGTGTGGGTTAGGGATAAAATTAAGGCTATGTTCAGGGCTAGATAAGAGCTAGGGTTTGTGTTAGGGTTAGGGCTAGGATTAAGGCTAGTGTTAATATCAGGTCTAGGGTTAAGGTTAGGAATAGTTTTAGGGTAGGTTTAAGGTTAAGTCTAGTGTAAGGGTTAGGTAGGGTAAGTGTAAGGTTTAGAGCTATGGGAATTATTAGGGTCACGGTCAGTGTTAGGGTTTGGTTTAGTTTTGAGGTTAGGTTAGGGCTCAAATTAGCATTAGGGTTAGGGTTACCATAATGATTGGGTTAGGTTTGGGGTTCAGGGTAGCTTTAGGGTAATTGATAGGTTTGGGAATGCTATAGGGTTAGGGTTAATACTAGGGTTAGCATTATGGTAATGGTTATTTTTTAGGGTAATGTATATAGTTAGAATTAAGTTTAGGGCTAGGGTTATGGTTAGCATTAGGTCTTGTGTTAGGATTAAGGTGAGGGTTAGAACTAGGATTAGGTTTAGGGTTATGTTTAGCATAAAGGTTAGGTTCTGAGGTATGATTATGGCTAAGCTGAGAATTAAGTTCAGAGTTAGGTCTAGGGATAGGATTATGGTAAATTTTGTGTTAGGGTTGGGGTTAGGGTTAGACCTATGTTTAGTGTTAGGGTCAGAATAAGGGTCAGGGATACGGTTAGCCTTTGGAATAGTGTTAGAGCTAAAATGAAGGCTAGGTTTAAGACTATTAATAGGGTTAGCATTTTGGTTAGTCTAAGGACTATGAATATTTCTAGGGTTACTCTTAGGTTTATGGTTTCACTTAGGGTAAGGGATTGATTTAGATCTAGGTTTAGGGCTATGGATAGGGTTAGAGTTAGAGTTAAGGGTAATTGTTCAGGATAGGGTTAGGTTTAGGGTGTGTGCCAGAATTACAACTAGCGTTGGGTCTAGGGATAGGGTTAGTCTTTAAGTTAGGTTAATGGTTATTGTTAGGGCTAGTGCTAGGTTTCTGTTTAGGGCTAGGGCTAGATTTATGACTATATTTAGTATTAGATTTCGTCTAGTGCTAGAGTTACTGTTAGGTTTAAGTATAGGTTTACTGGTATGGGAAGTGTTAGGGTTCGATTTAGTGTTAGGGTCAGGTTTAGACTTAGGTTTAGTTTTAGGGTAAGAATAAGGGTTAGGGTTAGGATTAGGTTTAGAGCTAGAATGAGGGCTAGGATAGGACTAGTAATAGAGTTAGGGTTTAGGGTAGACCAAGGATTAAGTTTAGGACTAGGGTGTCATTAGCATGAGGGTTTGGCTTACGGAAAGAAATAGGGTTTAATGTAGGGTTAGGGTTAGAGTTAGGCTTAGGGCTAGGGTTAGGTTTGGGTTTAGAGTTAAAAAACAGGGTTAACATTCAGATTCGGGCTAGGATTTGTGTTATCATTAGGGTTATGGCTAATGAAAGCACTAGGTTTCTGTTTAGGGTTAGTTCTATGGTTAGCATTAGGGCAATGTTTAGAGCCAGAATAGTGTTTGGGGCCGAGTCAGGGTCAGGGTTATTTCTAGGGTTAGGGTTAGGACTCAAATTAGGGCTAGGTTTAGGGCTAGGTGTAGGTTTAGATTTTGGTTTAGGTTAGGGTTAGGGTTATGGCTCCGCTTTGTTTTAGGTTTAGGGTAGATTTAGGGCTAGTTTTTAAATTAGCATCTAGTGTTAGAGAGAAGTTTATACTTAATTTTAGTTTTAGATCTAGGTTGAAGCCTTTGGCCAAGGTTAGGGCTAAGTTTTGGGCTAAGGATAGGGCTAGCATTAGGGTTAAGGTAAGGGATAGGTTTAAAAATAGGGATAGGGCTAAGACAAGAGTTAGAGTTAGTCCTAGGGATAGGGATAAGTTTAGGTTTAATGTTACAGCTAAATTAGGGCCTGGAATAGTGCTAGGGTTAGTGTTAGATTTAGGCCTAGGTTTAGAGCTAGGGTTAGGTTTAGCATTAGGGTTAGGGTAAGGTATAATGTTACAGCTATGTTTAGTGCTAGGACAAGTTATAAATTTAGGGTTAGGGCTTGGGTTAAAATTGGGGTTAGGATTATGTCTAGGCTTAAAACTAGGATTAAGGATAGGGATAGGGCTAATGTCAGGTATAGGGTTAAGATTAGCTTAGTGTTAGGGATAGGGCTATGGCTCAGTTTTGTTTTAGAACTAGGCCTAGGGTTGGGGCTAGTTTTATGATTAGTGATACTGTTAGGGCTAGTGGTAGGGTAAAGTTTAGGCTTAGATTTATTGTTATGGTTAGATCTAGGTTTAGGGATATGGCTAGTGTTAGGGTTAAGGTTAGGGTTAATGTTAGGGTTATGATAATGGATAGGGAACTAGAAATATGGCTAGGGCAAGAGTTCAAGTTAATCTTCGGGCTAAGGTTAGGGTTAGGTTTAGGGTTAGGGCTAAATTAGGGCTAGAATTAGCACTAGTGTTAGTGTTTAGGCCTAGGGTTAGGTTTAGTGTTAGTTTTGGGGTTAGGATTAGACTTAGGGGAATGGATAGAGTTATAGCTAGCTTTAGGGCTATGGCGAGGGTTAGAATTAGGGTTAGGGATAAGGTTAGGATTTGGGTTAGGATTAAGGCTAGTTTTAAGGTTAAGCTGAGGGTTTGTGTTAGAGCTAGGGCTAGGATTAAGGCTAGGGCTAATGTCAGGTCTAGGTTTATGGTTACTATTAGTTTTAGTGTTAGATTATGGCTATGTCTATAATAAGATTTAGGTGTAGCTTACGGGTCAATGTTAGAGCTAGGTGTGTTATTAGGGTCAGGGTCTTGTTAGGGTTTGGTTTAGGTTAAGATTTAGGTTTAATGCTTGAATTAGCGTTTGATTAGGGTTAGGGTTAGGGTTAGGATAATGGATAGTTTTAGGTTTATGGTTCTGGTTAGGTTTAAAGTAATGGATAGGGTTAGTGTTAGCGATAGGGTTATCATTAGGCCTAAAGATAGCATTTGTGTTAGGCTTATGTTTAGGGTATTGGGTAGGGTTAGAGCTAAGATTAGGGCTATCGTTAAGTTTAGGATTAGGGCTAGGGTTAGGTTTAGGCCTAGGGTTAATGTTAGGATTATGTTTATGGTAAGTATAGGCATTTGAGCTACGGTTAGGGCTAGGGCGAGGGTTAGGTTTTGAGTCAGGGCTTGGGTTAGGTTTACGGATAGGGTTATGTTTAGATTAAGAATTAGAATTTGAGCTAGGGTTAGGGCTAGGGCGAGGGTTAGCATGAGGGTAAGGTCTAAGGTTATGGTTAGGGTTATGAATAGGTCTAGGTTTAGGGCTAGGGTAAGGGCTAGGTTTTGTGTGATGTTTAGGGATAACGTTAGGGCTATTGGTAATATAAGAGCTAGGGATATGGTTATGGCTAGTGTTAGGGTCAATGTTATGGATAAGTCTAGTGTTAGTGTTAGGTTTTGGTTTAGGTTAAGGTTTAGAGCTAGGGTTTCTATTAAGTTAATTGTCTTTGTTGGGTTAAGGCTAGTGTTATGTTTAGTGCCACAATTAGGACTAGGATATGGTGTAGCGATAGTTTTAGTCTTTAAGTTAGGTTGAGGGTAATTGTTAGGGCTAGTGGTAGGTTTTTTTAGGGATAAGGCTAGGTTTATGACTCTATTTAGGAGTAGGTTTGGTCTAGTGCTAGTGTTACTTTTAGGATTAAGTATAGGTTTACTGGGAAGGGTAGTGTTATGGTTCAGTTTAGGGTTAGGGTTAGGTTTAGATCTAGGGTTAGTGCTAGGATCAGAATAAGGGTCAGGGTTAGGATTAGGGTTAAAGCTAGAATGAGGGCTATATTTAGGACTAGTAATAGAGTTAGGGTTTGGTGTAGGCTAAGGATTAAGGTTAGAACTAGAATAGCATTAAAGAGAGGGTTTAGCTAAGGGTAAGGAATAAGGTTAGAGGTGCTGTTAGGATTAAGGTTCAAGTCAGGTCTCAGATTAGGCTAGGATTTGTGTTACCAATAGGACTACAGTTAATAAAAGACCAAGTTTTCTGATTAGGGGTAGTTCTAGGGTTAGCATTAGGACAATGTTTAGAGCTAGGGCTACTGTTAGGGTCCAACTCAGAGTCAGGGTTATTTCTATTAGGGTTAGGAATCAAATTAGGGCTAAGTTTATAGATAGGTGTAAGGTTAGTGTATGGTTTAGGTTAAGGGTTAGGGTTAGGAATAAGGCTCAGTTTTGTTTTAGGGCTAGGGTAGGTTTAGGGTTAGTTTTTGATTTAGCATTAGGTTTAGGCCAATGTTAGGGTGAGGTTTGGGCTTAAGATTAGAGATTACAACCAGGTTTAGGGCTAGGGTGATGGTTAGAGTTAGGGTTGAGGCTAGGACTAGGTTTGGGGTTATGGTAAAGGATAGGTATTGAACTAGGGCTAGGGCTAGGGCAAGAGTTAGAGTTAGTCCTAGGGCTAGGGATAGGATTAGGTTTAGGATTAGGGTTAATTTAAGGCTAGGATTAGCCCTAAGGTTAGTGTTAGGTTTTGGCCTAGAGTTAGGGCTAGGGTTAGGGTTAATGTTAGGGTTAGGGTAAGGTATGATGTTACAGCTACATTTTGGGCTAGTGCATCTGATAAAATTAGGGTTAGGGCTCTGGTTAAGGTTAGGATTAGGATTAAGGCTAAGCTTACGGCTAGGTTTAGGGTAGGTTTTGTGCTAGGGTAAGGGCTAGTATTAGGTCTAGAGCTAATGTCAGTTCTAAGGTTATGGTTAGGGGTAATTTAGGTTTAGTTTTATGGCCAGGTCTATTGTAAGGGTTATGTTGAGGGTTAGGTTCTGGTTTACAGCTAGGGTATTATTAGGATCAGAGTCAGGGTTAGGGTATGGATTAGGTTAAGGTTTAGGTTTATGGCTAAAATTAGCCTTAGAGTTAAGCTAATGGATCTGGTTAGGTTTCAGGTTCAGGTTAGGTTTAGTATAATAAACAGGGTTAGGGTAATGCATACGGTTAGAGTTTGGCCTAGGGACATAATTTGTTTAAAGATAGGTTCAGGTAATGGGTAGGATTAGAGCTACAGTTAGGATTAGGGTTATAGTTAGGTTAGGGCTATGGTTAGGGTTAGGCCTAGGGTTAGAATTTCCTTAGGCTTATGGTTAGGGTAATGGATAAAATTATATCTAGGTTGAGGGCTAGTGTTATGGTTAGGAATAGGGCTATGGTTCAGTTTAGGTTTCAGTTTAGGACAAGGTTTAGCTTAAGGGTAAGGTTTAGGTTATGTGTCAGGGCTAGGGATAGGGTTAAGGCTATGATTAAAACTAGGGTTATTGCTTGGATTAGGGCTAGGTTTTGGGTTAGGTTATGGCTAGTGTAGGACTACTGCTAATGTAAGAGATAGGGTTATGATTAGGGCTACTATTAGGGTTAGAATTAGGATTAGGTCTAGTGTTTATATTAGATTTAGGTTTAGGAAGATGACTAGAGATAGGGTTAGTGTTAAGGTCAGAGTCAGTATTAGGGATAGGGATCAAATTAGGGTGAGGGTTAAGGCTGGGTGTAGGTTAGGATTTGTGTTAGGGTTAGGGTAAGAATTAGGGATAGTGATAATATCAGGTCTAGGGTTACGTTTAGGTTAGAGTTAGGGTTGGGGCTATGGCTCAGTTTTGTTTTAGACTAGGGCTAGGTTTAGGGCTAGTTTGGGGATTAGCAATAGTATTAGGGCTAGTAGTAAGGTGAGGTTAAATCTTATATTAATTGTTATGGTTAAATCTAGGTTTAGGGCTAGGGCTATGGTTAGGGCTAAAGTTAGGGCTAGTGTTACAGTTATGATAACAGAGAGGGTTAGAACTGGAAATAGGGCTAGGGAGATCGTTAGAGTTAGTCTTAGGGCTAGGGTTAGGGGTGGGTTTAAGATTAGGGCTAAATTAGGGCTAGGATTAGTGCTAGGGTTAGGGCTAGGGTTAGAGTTAGTGTTAGTGTTAGGGATAGGTTTAAGTTTAGGGAAAAGGATGGTGTTATAGCTAGGTTTAGTGATAGGGTGAGATTTAGAATTAGGGCTATGGCTAGTTTAGGGTTCGGTTTATTATTAAGGCTAGATTTAGGGATAGGTTTGAGGGTTTGTGTAGGGCTAGTGCTAGGGTTAGGGCTAGGGCTAATATCAGGTCGAGGGTTATGGTTAGGGATAGTTTTAGGGTTAGATTATGGCTAGGTCTATTGTAAGGTTTACGTTTAGGGTAAGGGTCAGGTTTAGAGCTAGGTGTATTATAAGGGTCAGGGTCCGGGTAGGGTTTGTTTTAGTTTAAGGTTTAGAGTTAAGGGTTGAATTAGCAGTCCAGTTAGGGTTAGAATTAGGGTAATGGATTGGCCTAGGTTTAAGGTTCAGGTTAAGTTTAGAGTAATGGATAGGATTAGTGTTAGTGATAGGATTAGCATTATGCCTAGTTTTAGCATTTGAGTTAGGCTTATCTTCAGGTTAATGGATAAGGTTAGAGCTAAGGTTAGTGCTAGGTTATGGTTTGGATTAATGCTAGGGTTAGGTTTAGGCCTAGGGTTAGAGTAAGGTTTAGGTTTAGTGTAAGTGTTAGGGTATGAGCTAGGTTTAGGGCTAGGGTGATGGTTAGGTTTAGAGTCAGGGCTAGGGTTGTCATTAGCATTACCATTCGGGCTAGGTTAAGGGCTAGAATAAGGCTCTGTTTGCGTGGTGTTTATGACTAGTATAAGGGTTATCAATTAGGGTTAGTGTTAGAGTTAGAGTTAGCACCACAATTAGGACTAGTGTTTGATGTAATGATAGGGTGAGTCTTTGGGTTAGGTTAATGATCATTTTGGGGCTAGTGCAAAGTTTTTGTATAGAGCTAGGGTTAGATTTATGACTATATTTAGGATTAGGTTTGCTCTAGTGCTAGTGTTACTGTTAGGTTTAGGTACAGTTTTACTGGTAGGGGTAGGGTCTGATTTAGGGTTAGTGTGAGGTTTAGTTCTAGATTTAGTGTTAGAGTCAGAATAAGGGTCAGGGATTGGGTTAGAGTTATAACTAGAATGAGGGCTAGGGTTAGGACTAGTAATAGAGTTGGGAATTGGAGTAGGCAATGTATTAGGATTAGGACTAGGTAATATTAGGGTGAGTGTTTCACTTAGGGAATGGGGTGGATTTAGACTTAGGATAAGGGTTAGGGATAGGTTTAGGGCTACGGTTAATGTTATGGTTAGTCTTAGGGTTAAACTTAGGGTTAGAGTTTGGATTAGTGCTAGGATTTGTGTTAGCTTTAGGTCTACAACTAATGAAAAAAATTGGTTTCTGATTAGGGCTAGTTCTAGGGTTAGTGTTAGGGCAATGTATAAAGCTAATGTTAGTTTTATGATCCGAGTTAGGGTCAGGGTTAATTCTAGGGTTAGTTTTAGCACTCAAATTATGGCAAGGTTTAGGGCTACTTTTCTGGTTAGTGTTTAGTATAGGTTAAGGGTTAGAGTTAGGGTTATGGCTCAGTTTTGTTTTAGGGCTAGGGTAGGGTTAGGGCTAGTTTGCCAATTAGCACTTGAGTCAGGGCTAGTGTTAGGTGAGCTTTAGGCTTAAGTTTAGGGTCAGATGCACGTTTAGGGCTAGTGCAAATTTTAAGGCTAAGTTTGGTGCTAGGGATAGGGCTAGAGTAGGGGTTATGGTAAGGGATAAGTTTATAACTGGGGATAGGGCTAGGATGAGAGTTAGAGTTAGTCTTATGGATAGGGTTAGGGTTAGGTTTAGGGTTAGGGCTAAATTAGGGATACGATTAGTGCTAGGCTTAGTGTTAATTTTAGGCCTAGGTTTAGTGCTAGGGTTAGGGTAAGGTATGATGTTATAGCTACGTTTTGGGCTAGGTCAATGGATAAAATTAAGGATAGGGCTACGGTAAAGGTTATGATTAGGATTAAGGCTAGGCTTATTGCTAGGTTTAGGGTTAGGGTTTGTGTTAGCGTTAGGGTTAGGATTAGGGGGAGGGCTAATGTCAGGTCTAGGGTTATGTTTAGGGATAGTTTTAGGATTAGTTTTTGGGTTATGTTTAGGTAAAGTGTTAGGGCTAGGTTTAGGGTTAAGGATAGGGTTAAATCTTGGGTTAGGGCTCAGATTAGGGCTAGGTTTTGGGTTAGGTTATGGATAAGGTAGGATTAGGATTATTTTAAGTACTAGAGTTAAAATTAGGGCTAGTTTTAGAGTTAGCATTAGTTCTATGTCTAGTGATTAGAATAGGTTTAGGATTAGGAAGATGATTAGAGATAGGGTTAGTGTTAGGTTCAGAGTCAGGATCAGTGTTACTGATCATTGTTAGGGATAGGACTCAAATTAGGGCTAGGTTTAAGGCTAGGTGTAGGGTTAGGTTTTGTATTAGAGTTAAGGTAAGAATTAGTGATAGGGCTAATGTCAGGTCTAGCGTTACCGTTAAGCTAGGGTTAGGGTTAGGGTTATGGCTCAGTTTTGTTTTAGAGCTAGAGCTAGGGTTGGGGCTAGTTTTAGGATTAGCGATAGTGTTATGGCTAGTGGTAGGATGAGGTTTAAGCTTAGATTTATTGTTATGGTTAGATCAAGGTTTAGGGATAGGGCCTGCATTTGGTTTAAGGTTAGGGCTAGTGTTAGGTTTATGGTAATGAATAAGGTTAGAATTAGAAATAGGGCTGTGGTGCAATTATAGTTATTCTTTCGGCTAGGGTCAGGAGTAGGTTTAGGAATAGGGCTAAATTAGGGCTAGGACTAGCGCCAGGGTTAGTGTTAGGGTTAGGCCTAGTGTTAGGGTTGGTGTTATGATTAGTGTTAGTGTTAAAGTTAGGATTATACTTGGGGAAGGGATGGGGTTATAGCTATGTTTAGAGCAAGGGTTCGGGTTAGAATTTGATTTAGGGCTACAGTTAGGGTTTGGGTTAGGATTAAGGCTAGGTTTAGTGCCAGGATTAGGGTATGTGTTAGGGCTAGGGCTAAGATTAGGGCTAGGACTAATGTCAGGTCTAGTTTCAAAGTAAGTGGTAGTTTTATGGTTAGGTTATGGCTAGGTCTAGTATAAGGGTTAAATTTAGGGTAAGGGTCAGGTTTAGAGCTAGGTGTTTTATTAGGGTCAAGGTTCGGGTATGGTTTGGTTTAGGTTAAGGTTTAGGGCTAAGGCTTGTATTAGCATTAGGGTTCAGTTTAGGATTAGCGTAATGGATAGGGTTAGGATTAGGATTCAGGTTAGGTTTAGAGTAATGGATATGGTTATTGTTAGTGATAGGGTTAGCGTTTGTCCTAGGGTTAATATTTGTTTTAGGCTTATCTTTAGGGTAATGAATAGGGTTAGAGCTAAGGTTAGGGCTAGGGTTAAGGTTAAGTTTATGGCTAGGGTTAGGGTTAGGCCTAGGGTTAGTGTCAGAATTAGGTTTAGGGTAAGTATTTAGATTTGAGGTAGGGTTAGGTCTAGGTTGATGGTTAGGGTTAGAGTCAGGGTTAGGTATGGGGTAGGGTTAGTGTTATGATTAGGAAAAGGGTTAGAGTTGAGCTCGGTTTAGGACTAGGGCGAGGGTTAGGATTAGGGTTAGGTCTAGGGATACACTTAGGGTTAAAATTAGAGCTAGGTTTAAGGCTAGGATAAGGGCTAGGTTTGTGTGATGTTTATGGCTAGCATTAAGGCTATGGGTAATATAAGAGCATGGATTATGGTTATGGCTAGTTTTAGAGTTAGGTTTATGCATAAGTCTAGTGTTAGGGTTAGGTTTTGGGTTAGGATAAGGTTTAGAGCTAGGGTTTGTGTTAGGGTAAGCATCAGTGTTTGGGTTAGGGTTAGCGCTAGAATTAGGAATAGCATTGGGTCTAGCAATAGGTTTAGTCTTTGTAATAGGTTAAGGGTTATTGTTAGGGCTAGTTCAAGGTTATTGTTTAGAACTAGCAATATATTTATGACTCTATTTGGGATCAGGTTTGGTCTAGTGCTAGTGTTACTGTTAGGTTTAGGTATAGCTTTACTGGTAGGGGTAGTGTTAGGGTCCAGTTTAGGCTTAGTGTCAGGTTTAGATATAGGGTTGGTGTTAGGGTCAGAATAAGGGTCAGGGTTTTGGTTAGGGCTAGAGCTAGAATGAGGCCTAGGGTTGGAACTAATAATAGAGTTAGGGTTTGGGATAGGTTAAGAATTAGTGTTAGGACTACAGTAGCATTATGGTGAGAGTTTGGCTTAGGGTAAAGGATAGGATTAGAGGTAGGGTTAAAATTAGGAATAGGGTTATGGATAGGGTTAGGGTTAGGTTAGATTGCTGTTTGAGTTAGTGTTAATGTTAGGGTTAAGGTTAGGGTTAGCATAAGTGTTGGGTTAGGGTTATAGTTAGGTTTAGGATTAGTGTTAGGTTTACGATTATGGTTAGTTTTAGGTTTAGGGTTAAGATTAGGTGAGTGTTAGGGTTAGGGGTAGGGGTAGGGTTAGAGACAGGTTTATGGTTAGGGTTAGGGTTAGGGTGAGGGTGAGGGTTAGTGTTAGGGTTAGGGTTAGCGTTAGGGTTAGGGTTAGCGTTAGGGTTAGTGTTAGGATTTTTGTTAGGGTTTGGTTAGGTTTAGATTTACAGTTAAGATTAGGATTATAGTAAGGGTTAAGGTAAGTATTATGGTTATGGTTATGGTTAGGGTTAGGGTTAGTTTAGGGTTAAGGTTAGTGTTTCTGATAAAGTTAGGTGTAGACTTAGGGTTCAGGTTAGGGTTCGGGTTAGTTTTAGAGGTAGAGTTAGTGTTGGATTTAGGATTAGTGTTAGGATTAGCGTTCGGTAAGGTTAGGGTTAGGATTAGGGATAGTGTTAGTGTTAGAGTTAGGGTTCCTGTAAGGGTTAGGGTTAGGGTTAGTGTTAGAGTTATTGTTAGGGTTAGTGTTAAGTTTATCATTAGGGTTACTGTTAAGACTAGAGTTAGAATTAGGTTTAGAGTTAGTGTTAAAGTTAGGGTTAGGGTTGTGTTAGGTTTAGGTATAGGGTTAGGGTTAGTTATAGTGTTAGGGTTAGTTTTAGGGTTAGGGTTATGGTTAGGGTTAGGTCTTAGTTTATTGTTTTTTAGGTTTAGGTTTAGGTCGAGGTTTGGGTTAGGTTAGGGTTAGTGTTATGGTTTGGTTAAGGATTGTGTTAGGGTTAGCATTAGGTTAAGTGTTTGTGTTAGGGTTAGTGTTAGGGTGGGGGTTAGTGTTAAGGTTAAGGTTAGGATTACGTTTAGAGTTTGTGTTAGAGTTAGGTTTAGGGTAAGTGATAGATATCGGTGTAGGTTTACGGTTAGGTTTAGGGTTTGTATTACAGTTATGGTTATGTTTAGGGTTAGGATTATTGTTTGGGTTAGTGTTAGAGTTACGTTTAGGGTTAGTGTTAGGGTTAGGTTTAGAGTAAGTTTTAAGGTTAGTGTTATGTTTATGGTGAGGTTTAGTGTTAGTGTTAGTGTTAGGGTTAGGGTTAGGTTTAGGGATAGTGTTAGAATTAGGGTTAGGGTTCGTGTAAGGGTTAGGGTTCGTGTTAAGGTTAGGATTAATATTAGTGTTAAGGGTTAGGGTTAAGTTTAGGATTAGTGTTTGTGTTAAGGTTAGTGTTAGGGTTAAATTAGTGTTAGTGTTAGGGATTTGTTTCAGGTTAGGTATAGTGTTAGTGTTATGGTTAATTTTTGGGTTAGTGTTAGAGTTAGGGTTAGGGTTAGGGAAGTTTAGGGTTAGAATTAGGGTTAGAGTAAATTTTAGGTTAGGGTTATGGTTATGGTTACAATTAGTGTTAGTTTTATTGTTAGAGAAAGGGTTAGGTTTAGTGTTAGTGTTAGGTTTAGGGTTAGTGTTAGGGTTAGGGTTTGTGTTGGGTTTATGGTTAGTTTTATAGTTTGTGTTACAAAAAGGGTTAGGACTAGGGTTAGAGTTAGGTTAGGGTTAAAGTTAGGGTTAGGTTTAGGGTTAGTGTTAGGGTTAAGTTTAGGATTAGTGTTTGTGTTAAGGTTAGTGTTAGGGTTAAATTAGTGTTAGTGTTAGGGTTAGAATTCCTGTTAGGGTTAGCGTATGGCTTAGGTTTAGGTTTAGGTTATGGTTAAAGTTAGGGTTAGTGTAAGATTTAGGGTTAGGTTTAGGATTAGCATTAGTGTTTGGTTTAGGGTTATAATTAGTTTTAGGGTTACTGTTAATGTTAGTGTTAGAATTAGTTATAGGTTTCTGTTAGGGTTAGGGTGAGAGTTAGGGTTATGGTTACAGTTAGGTTTAGCTATAGGGTTTGGATTAGGGTTAGGGTTAGCATTAGGGTTAGTGTTAGACTTAGGGTTAGGGTTAGGATTAGTCTTAGAATTGGTGTTAGGGTAGGGATAGGGTTAGGATTTGTGTTAGGGTTAGGGTTCTCGTTAGGGTTAGAGTTAGGGTAAGTGTTAGGTTTAGGGTTAGGGTTAAGATTAGAGTTAGTTTTACAGTTAGGTTTAGTCTTATCGGTTATAGTTAGGGTTAGAATTAGGGTTAGGATTAGTGTTACATTAGGGTTAGGGTTAGTGTTAGGTAAAAGGTTTAGAGTTAGGATGATGTTTAGGGTTAATGTTAGGGTTAGGGTTACCTTTAGGTTTAGGTTTGGGTTGTTGTTAGGATTAGGGTTAGGTTAAAGTTAGTGGTTGGTTTAGGTTTTGTGTTAGTGTTAGCTTTAAGTTTAGTGTTATGATGAAGGTTAGTGTTAGGGTTAGATTTGGGTTAGGGTTAGGGTTTGGGTTCGTGTTATGTTTAGGATTAGGATTAGTGTTAGGTTTTGGTTTAGGGTTAAGGTTAGAGTTAAGGTTAGAGTTATTGTTAGTGTTAGGTTAGTTTTATGGTTATGGATAGGGTTAGTGTTAGAGTTACGGTTAGGATTAGGTTTAGTGTTAGGGTTAGTTTTAGAATAGGTTAAGGTTAGGGTTAGTTTAAGGTTAGAGATAGGGTGAGGGGTCCTGTTATTGTATGGGTTAGAATTAGTGTTAGTATTAGGTTTAGGTTTAGAGTTAGGGTCAGTGTTAGTTTTAGGGTTAGGGTTAGGTTTAGCCTTAGAGTTTTGGTTAGGGTTATAGGTTGGTTTAGGTTTAGTGTTAGGGTTTGGGTTAATTTAGTGTTAGGTTTAGGGTTAGGGTTAGTGTGAGGGTGAGAGTTAGCATTTGGGTTAGGTATATGGTTAGGTTTATTGTTATGGTTAGAGTTAGGGATAGGGTTATGGTTAGGTAGGTGTTAAGTTTAGGGTTTGGGTTATGGTTAGAATTAGGTTTGATTTAGGGTTAGAGTTAGGGTTAATTGTGGGTTCAGGTTTAGCGTTAGGTTTAGTGTAGGGTTACATTTAGGGTTACGATTAGGATAAGGTTTATAGTGAGGCTTAGGGTTAGGGTTAGTTTTAGTATTAGGTATTTGGTTATGTTAATGGTTATTGTTAGGGTTAGAGTTAGTGTTAGTTTTCGGTTAAGGTTAGGGTTATGGTTAGTTTTACTTTTAGGTTTAGGATTAGGTTTAGTTTTAGGGTCTGTGTTTTGTTTAAGGTTAGGGTTATGTTTAGGGATAGGTTAGTGTTAGGGTTAGACTTAGGGTTAGGGATGGGGTAGGGTTAGGTTTCTGAATAGGGTTATGGTTACAATTTGTGTTAGTGTTAGTGTTATGGTTAGTGTTAGTGTTAGGGTTAGAGTTAGGGCTAGGGTTAGGGTTTAGATTAGGTTTTTTGCTACATTTTGTGTTTGTGTTAGTGTTAGTGTTAAGGTTATGGTTAATGTGAGTGTTAGTTTCAGGTTTAGGATTAGGGTTAGGGTTTGGATTAAGGTTATGGTTACAATTTATGTTAGTGTTAGTGTTAGGGTTATGGTTATGGTTAGGTTTAGGGTTAGGGTTATGGTTAGGTTTAGGGTTAGGGTTATGTTTAGTGTTAGCATTAAGGTTAGCATTTGTGTTAGGTTTCACTTAAGGTTATGGTTATGGTTACAGTTATGGTTAAAGTTAGGATTAGGGTTAGGTTTACAGTTAGAATCAATGATAGGTTTAGTTTTAGAATGAGTATTAGGTAAGGATTAGGCTTATTGTTAGGGTACAGTTTAGGGTTAGCTTTAGGTTTAGTTTTAGAATTAGGTTGAACATCAGAAATAGGGATCAGGTTAGGTTTAGGGTTAGTTTAAAAGTAAGGATTAGGTTAGAGTTAGGTATAGTGTTAGGGTTAGTGTTAGGGTTAGGCTTATGGTTTGTATGAGGTTGAAGGTGAGGGCTAGGGTTTAGTTAGGTTTAGAGATAGGGTAAATGTTAAATTAGGATCAAAATTAAGGTTAGGGTTAGGGTTAGGGTTAGTGTTAGGGTTAAGAACAGGGTTAGACTAAAGTTTAGGTTTACATTTAGGGTTAGTGTTAGGGTAAGGGTTAGGGTTAGCGTTAGGAGTAGGGTTACGATTACTGTTAGTGTTAGGGTTAGTGTTAGTGTTAGGGTTAGGGTTAGGTTAAGGGTTAGTTATAGGATTAGGGTTCATGTTATGGTTAGGGTTAGGATTAGTGTTAGTGTTAGGATTAGGGTTAGTGTTAGTGTTAGGGTTAGGGTTAGTGTTACTGTTAGTGTTAGCGTTAAGGTTAACATTAGTGTTAGGTTTAGGTTAGGGATAGGGTTAGTGTAAGTGTAAAGATTAGGGTTAGGTTTAGGTAAGGGTTAGGGTTGAGGTTAGGTTAGGGTTAGGGTTGTGGTTTGGCTTATTTTTTGTGTTAAGTTTAGGGTTAGGGTTAGTCTTTGTGTTAGGTTTAGAGTTAGTTGTGGGTTTGTGTTAGGGTTATTGTTAAGGTTAGGGTTAAGGTTAAGGTTAATGTTAGGTTTACGTTAGGGTTAGGGTTAGTGTAAGGGTAATTGTTAGGGTTAGGTTTAGGTAAGGGTTAGGGTTAAGGTTAGGTTAGGGTTAGGGTTGTGGTTTGACTTATGATTTGTGTTAAGATTAGGGTAGTGTTAGCGTTTGTGTTAGGTTTAGGGTTAGTTGTGAGTTTATGTTAGGGTTACTGTTAGGCTTAGGGTAAGGTTAAGGTTAGTGTTAGGTTTAGGTTAGCGTAAAAAAATAGTGTTAGGTTAAGGGTTAGGGTTAGGTTTAGGTAAGGTTTAGGGTTAAGGTTAGGTTAGGTTTAGGGTTGTGGTTTGGGTTATAATTTGTGTTCAGGTTAGATTTAGGGTTAGGGTTTTTTTTTTAGGTTTTGAGTTAGTTGTGGGTTTGTGTTAGGTTTACTTTTAGAGTTAGTGTTAGGGTTCATGTTAGGGTTAGGGCTAGGTTTATTTTTAGGGTGAGGTGTAAGTTTTTGGTTAGGGTTAGGGTTAGGGTTAGTATTCCTCTTAGTGTTAGAGTTAGTTTTAGGGTTTGTGTTTGTTGAAAGCCACAGCCGAAGGGAACACAGCAAACTTCCAGCTGCCAGCTGATGATTGGCTCACATCGGCCGCAGCAAACTTCCAGCTACCAGATTTTGATTGGCTCACAGGAGCCCCAGCAAACTTCCAGCTGCCAGCTGATTGGCTCCTCTGCAGTGATGCTCATTGGGCTGTTTCCCCGCTGTTTCAGACCATGGAGCTGCTCATTGGGGAACTTTTTTTGGCTCCAACCACACGACCCAGCCAATCTGCCTCAAGACAAGGATGAGTAGGGGTGTTGAGAGGCTTGTGGGAAGCCGCTGGTGGCAGTTAGGCCCTGAGGGAATTCCTGAAGAGCTCGTGTGGTACGGCGTGTGTTTTCTAAAAATAAAGTTCATTTCTGCTTGATAAATGGCTCGTGAATTGTGCCCAGCCAGACTGTGGCATTTGTTGGTCCGCACGGGGAATGACTGAGGGTAAGTGATAAGGTAAACTGTTCACCCCTGAGGGCAGGGCAAGAGGATGGGTAGCCATTTTAAGATTCTTCTTTTGTTTTGTTTCACTTTTGTTTTAAGTTGCCTGTTCCTGGAGATGTGTAAGATGGAAGAAAAACCGCTCACATCTGATGACAAATTATTTGTGTCTGAGGAACAGATAAGGAAAAAGGACAGATGGACATACCAGGGCGATAGAAAGGCTATTATAATGATTTTTTGTTGTTCCAATTTTGTTTCATTCTGTTTCAGTTTTGTTTGGCGTCATCTTGTTGGGTTGTATTATAGTAGAAATATGGGATCAGAAATTAGTAAAAAGCAAACCAAAAGAGTGTTAACTAAATATTTAGAAGAAGGAGGCTTCCCAGTAAAATCAAGAGCAGTCAGGGCATACGTTGACACAATACAACAATGTAGCCCATGTTTTTTTAAGGAGGAGTTCTTAAATATATCACAATGGAACCATCATGGTGAAGATTTAACAAGAATAGAAAAAAGAAAAGGCCCAGGGACTCTTCCAGTTTGCACATTGCCATTGTGGACATTCGTATCTTGTTTGTTTAGTCCAAAGCCTTCAGTTCGGACATTGGAAGAGGAAGGAGAAGACATATTGATTCAAGTAAAAGGGAAGATCTCTCAAGTTAGTCAGACAGAGGAAAAAATTCAAGTAAAAGAGAAGGTCTCTCAAGCTAGTCAGACAGAGGAAGAAAGTTTAGAGCAGAAAAAGCCATCAGGGGAAAAGTTACAACAGGAGATTGCTACTAACACTTTTCTATCACCAGAGGGCGAAAGTGTCCAACCAATAGTGCCACCTCCATATGCTGGGAGGCCCCCAACCCCCATATTTGATAGATGGGATCCTGAGACAGGACCTCAAATATTAACATTCCTTGTATTTGAGCAGGCAGGAGATCAGTGAATTCACCATGCTTTTAATTTCAAAACAGTGAAGCAGCTAAAAGAGACTGTAACAACCTATGGTCCTCAAGCACCCTTCACTAAAAGCATGGTTGAATCCATTACCAACTTGAACATGATGCCAGCATATTGGGCTAATATGTGTAAAGCTGTGCTAAATGGAGGATAATACCTGTTATGGAAGGTTGCCAATGAGAAATTTTCCAAGGAGACGGTTAGGCGAAATGCAACAGCTGGTTATCCTCAAAGAAATCTAGATATGTTGTTAGGAAAGGGACCTTATCAGGATCAGCAGCAACAAGTTGCATATGATCCTGGCATATACTCACAAATTGCTGCAAATGTGGTTAGGGTATGGAAGACTTTACAAGGACATGGAGGTTTACAAGGTCAATTATCTAAGGTAATACAAGGAACTAATGAACTTTACATTGAATTTGTAGATAGCCTTATTCAAACAGCTACCAGAGTTTTTGGGAATACAGAACAAGCAATGCCATTAATAAAACAACTGGCTTATGCACAAGCAAATCGTTGGTGCATAGAAGTCATTAGACCATGGAAACATGAAGATTTAAACACATATATTAAATTATGTAGAGACATTAATGAACAAGGGCAAGTCTTGGCACCTGCAGTAGAACAGGTTTTAGATGCCAGGCCAAAAACATGCTACAACTGTGAACAAACAGGATATTTTAAAAGGAATTGCCCCATAGGAGGAGGGTTTAACAAAACTAGGTATCAAAAGAGTAGAATACTGGGTATTTGCCCACGATGCCATAGAGGGAGACATTGTTCTAATGAATGCCGTTCTCAAACCACCATAGAGAGTAATCCGTTATCAAAAAATGAACAAAGACCAGTTGTCTATCCACGATATCATGGATAAAGCCATCAGGCTCCATTGCCAAAAAATAGACAGGGGAGCGCAATGCTCCAGGGCCCAAGACCACAAATATACGGAGCACTGGAGGAACCCAGCAACCCCATCAGGGTAGTGCCCAGGACACATTGTCCATTAGATCCCTCACTAGACAAACATAGGAAGAGCAGGATTGGACATCTGTGCCTCTGCCAGAACAGTACTAACTCCAGAGATAGGGGTTCAAATCATTCCCACAGGGGTAAAAAGACCTCTTCCCAAAGGAACAGTAGACTTATTATTGGGACGCAGTTCTTGTACTCTAAAAGGACTTATGATAAGTCCTGGGGTAATTGATCCTGATTATAAAGGTGAAATAAAAATTATAGCCAATACTCCAAAGAGTATATCAGTAATTTCACCAGGAGATAGAATAGCACAGTTACTAATAATACCCAGCCTACATGATAAATTTTCCAGTCATACTGTAGAAAGAGGTTCCAGAGGATTAGGCTCCAGAGGTGTAGATTGGGCTATGCTTTCTTTAAATTTAGATTCTTGACCCATGCTAAAACTAAATATTCAAGGACATGAATATAATGGGATACTGGATACAGGTGCAGACCTTAGCATCATCTCTCGTCAAGAATGGCCAAAACATTGGCCGTTACAACAAGCCACTCAAACGCTTCGAGGCCTAGGAGTGGTGACTAATCCCCATAGAAGTGCAATGGTATTCGATTGGAAGGATCCTGAAGGATGTGAAGGAACTATACAGCCATATGTATTGGATCATCTTCCCATAAATTTATGGGGATGAGATTTCCTAGATAAATTAAGACTAACATTAACAAATAACATCAATTCAAATGTTCCCACTATTATGGCTAGACAAGGTTTTAGGAAAGGAAAAAGATTAGGAGAACAAGAACAAGGTATAGCAGCACCAATACAAATAGATCAAGGAATAGACAGACGTGGATTGGATTTTCAGGAGGGGTCACTAAGACAATAAAAATTACTTGGAAATCAGAAAGACCAGTATGGTTTCCTCAGTGGCCCCTGACTAAACAAAAGATACAAGCAGCCTATGACCTGGTCAAATAACAATTAGCAGAAGGACATATACAACCTTCTGTATCTCCCCATAATACGCCCATTTTTGTCATCAAAAAGAAATCTGGTAAATGGAGATTATTGCAAGATTTAAGAGCCATTAATTATGAGATGGTTATTATGGGATCTGCTCAATTGGGGATTCCTCAATTGTCTGCTTTGCCAAAAACTTGGTATGTTTTAGTTATAGATATTAAAGATTGGTTTTTTTTTCAATTCCAATTCATCCTGAGGATAGTCCACATTTTGCATTTACGATCCCTGCACTGAATCATGAAGGTCCTGATCAGAGATATAAATGGAAAGTACTCCCTCAAGGAATGGTTAACAGCCCAACTATGTGTCAAATTTATGTTAACAAATTAATCCAGCCACTTAGAAATCAAAATTCTGAACTAAAAATATTTCACTATATGGATGATGTATTATTAGCACACTAAGATAAAAACACATTGCTAGAATGTTATGCCACACTTACAAACTTATTAAAAATTATAATCTAGAGATAGCAATAAAGGACAATTACATTTTCCAAGTAATTATTTAGGAGTTCTATTATTCTCAACCATGTTCCATCCACCAAAAATTCAAATACGTGTAGATCAACCCAAATCACTTAACGACGTTCAAATGTTATTAGGAATCATAAATTGGATAAAGCCTTATCTAGGTATACCAACAGGAGAGTGGGACCTTTATTTGATATCCTAAAAGGTCCATCAGATCCAAATTCACCCCAAATGTTAATGCCTGAAGCAAGAAAGGCATTAAAAGTCATTGAAACATATATGGAAAATATGCATTTGTATAGAATTTATGTAAGTTTGCCTTTATTATTTATTGCACTACCAACAAAAAATATTGTTACAGAATTATTTTGGCAAGAAGGTCCATTATTATGGATACATTTATCTTATTCTCCTAACACTATTCTTACTAGATATCCAGGAGCTACAGGACAAATTAATACTCAAAGGAATAAAAGCAGCAAAGGGAGTGTTTGGAATGTCTCCAAATAAAATTATTACCTCATATTCTATGGATCAAATTGATGAGTTACCTAATAAGTTAAATACTTGGGAAATAATCATGTGCAAATCTAATGTTTCATTTGATAACCACTTACCATCTAATCCTTTATTGTCTTTATGGTCATCACATCCTGTAATTTTTCCAAAAATGACAAGAAAAACACCTATCATTAATGCTCCGAATATATTCACTAATGGGTCAAACAATGGTACATCAGCAATAGTTCTCCTGATCAAACTTTTGCATTTTTAGTACCCAAACAATCAGCTCAAAAGGTAGAGCTTAATGCAGTATTACAAGCTTTTGTGATGTTTAAAGATTCTGTATTTAATTTATTTTCCGATAGTCAGTATATAGTTAATGCTATAGTATCCCTTGAAGATGCTGGTAGGATTTCCCCTTCCTCTACTGTTTTCTCTTTGCTTTCCAATATACACTATCTAATCTAGAACAGAAAAGATCCATTCTTTATACGATATATCAGGGCACATACAGGATTTCCTGAAGCCGTTAGTTTGGGCAATGATTTAGCAAATAAATGTACACATGACATACATATCTTCTCTACACTAGAAGAAGCTACAAATTTTCATAAAAGTTCCATGTCAATGCTAATACTTTACAAAAGCATTTTAAAATAACTAAGGAAAAAGCTAGAAGAAGAATAAAACAATGTAAAAATTGTATGACCTTTTTACCACAAGGTAATCTTGGAGTCAATCCTAGAGGACTGATACCTAACCATATTTGGCAGATGGACATCACACATTTGTCAGAATTTGGAAAATTAAAATATTTGCATGTTACAGTTGATACTTATTCTGGATTTTTGATGGGCTCCCTTCATGCCAGAGAAAAAATTAAAGATATTATAGCTCATTGGTTATAAAATTTTGCCACACTGTGGGTGTTCCAAACAGTTAAAAACAGATAATGGTCCTGGTTATACTTCTACCTCTTGTAAACAATTTTGCTCATCATTTGGCATTACTCATGTAACAGGAATCCCATACAATCCAAAGGGACAAGGAATAGTTGAAAGAGCTCATCAAAGTATTAAAATGCACTTATTAAACAAAAATAGGGAATTGGGAAGGGGTATATATTCCCCAAAGATAAACTTAAAATAACCCTTTTTACTCCAAACTTTTTAAATTTAGATTCATCATGGTTTAGTGGTGCAGAAAGGCATATGTGTCCAAAAAATGTACATAAGCCCAAGGTACTTTGGAAAGATATTCTAACAGGACAATGGAAAGGTCCTTACCCAGTAATTGTCTGGAGTCGGGGGTCTGTTTGTGTGTTTCCACAGGGAGAACAGCAGCCGATTTGGATTCCAGAGATATTAACTAAAGCGATTTCTACAAATCAAAAAGAAGATGATTTGGTTCAAATCCATAACAGCTGATATCCAAAACTCCAGTTTGGCTATCCTTACATCTGCAACTGAACCAGGATGCTTTTTTTTAAAATATCTATTTTATTATTGCCCTTTCCCACATCATGAATTTCTATTTTGTTTTTTGAGCTCATACAGACCTAGGTTAATGTTTTGCTGATCAGTTCTATTTTTTGACTATAGAGTTTTTAAACATTGCAATGGAGATTTCACCTGTAAAAATTATAAGGCCTTTACTATTATGTTATGTGTTGTATGTATTATATTATGTGTGCACACTTGTGTTTTGTGTTGTATGTTTGTATGTACATATGTCCATATATCATATATGATGAGCGCTCATGAAAAAATGGATCCAAATTTTTTTTATTCACGTGATTTAAATGGTTTAATTTAAATTGAGTAAACAGCTGTTGAGGATTGTTTTAATATGTGCACAAAAAAGGAGGTTAACAGATCTGTTTGTTTACTTTCACCTTTCCTTTTCATTATATTTAATAATTCTGTTCAGGATAATGTAAATTGTTCAGAAAATTGTTTTCCTTTAGTGCCTGCTGGAATGTTACATAATTTTTTCTTTAGCCATTATTGCCAGAATTCCTATCTTCATCCAAATGCCAGTGAAGACAAAGATAAAACCAATCTACAGCTTCTGCAATAGCTATCACTGAACTGCTTGCAGAGCTTGCCTGGACTATGTATCACTTGTATGCATTGTGAACTGTCTGTTGGTGCAGCGACTCGTGGTAGTGTTGGGGTATTTTTGCTGATGGTGTCATCGGTGGTACAATTTTTCCAAAAGGAGCCGTCAATTGGCTTGGTGTATCCTCCTCCCATCTGCTTGTGATGATCCTGCAGCTAAGATTTGGGGGCCAACAGAGGTGAGGCAAATAACCTCACCCTCCTCCTTCTGGTACAATGACCTATCCACAGGTGTGTCTGTATGCTGGACCGGTAGTCAATGATGGGTAAGATCCAATTGCAATTGTACCAACCTAAGACAGGAGGCTAATACTTTGAGGTCAGCTCATCCGATGATGGGTAAGAACCATATATAGTATAGGACAACCTAAGGCAGGCATGGTCCCTAAGCCACATGCTTGTTGTTTAAACAAAGTGGGGAAATGTTTAGAGCCACAGCCGAAGGAGCCCCACCAAACTTCCAGCTGCTAGCAAACTTGTAGCTGCCACCAAACTTCCACCTGCCAGCTGATGATTGCCTCACAGGGGCCCCAGCAAACTTCCAGCTGCCAGCAGATTGGCTCCTCTGCAGTGATGCTCATTGGGCTGTTTACCCCTTTCAGACCATGGAGCTACTCATTGGGGGACTTTTTTTTTGCTCTGCCCATGTGACCCATCCTATCGGCTTCAAGAGCAGGAGGACTCGGGTAGGGGTTTGAGAGGCTTGTGGGAAGCCGGTGGTGGCAGTGGGGCTCTGAGGGAATTCCTGAAGAGCTCCTGTGGTGGGGGGTGTGGGTTATAAAAATAAAGTTCATTTCTACTTGATAAGTGGCTTGTGAATTGTGCCCAGCCAGACTGTGGCAATGTTAGTGTTAGGGTTAGAGATAGTATGAGGGATAGGGTTAGGGTTAGGGTGAGGTTTAGATTAGGGTTAAGTTTAGGGTTAGGGTAAGGGTTACGGTTAGAATTAGAGTTATGATTAGGGTAATGGTTAGGGTTAGTATTAGGTTTAGGGTTAGGATTAGTGTTAGTGTTAGTATTTTGGATAGGGTTAGGTTTAGGTTTAGGGTTAGTGTTAGGGTTAGGTTCATGTTATGGTTAGGGTTAGGATTAGTGTTAGGTTTAGGGTTAGAGTTAGTGTTATTGTTAGGTTTAAAATTAGGTATAGGTTTGCTTTTAGGGTTAGGGTTAGGGTTAGTGTTAGGGTTCGGGTTAAGGTTATTGTAAGGGTAAAGTTTAGGGTTAAGATTAGGTTTAGTATTAGGGTTTGGGTTAGTGTTATGTTTCCAATTAGGGTAAGGGTTAGTGTCAGAGTTAGGCTTAGGGTTAGGGATAGCGTTTGGTTAGTGTTAGGTTTAGGGTATGGTTTGTGTTAGGTTTAGGGTTAGGCTTAGGATTTCTGATAGGGTTACGTTTAGGGTTAGATTATGGTTAAAGTTAGGGTGAAGGTTAAAGTTAGTGTTATGGTTAAGGGTAGGTTTAGGGTTACTGTTAGGGTTAGGGTTAGGGTTATTATTAGTGTTAGGGTTAGGGTTAGTATTAGTGTTAGGGTTAGGTTTAGTGTTAGGGTTAGTGTTAAATATACGGTGAGTGTTAGGTTTAGGGTTATGGTTAGTGATAGGGTTAGAATTATGTTTAGAATTACCGTTAGCATTAGGTTTCATGTTAGGGTAAAAGTCAGGGTAAGGATTAGGTAAGGGTTTTTGTTTGCGTTAGGTTAGGGTTAGGATTATGGTTTGGGTTAGGGTTAGTGTTAGTTTAAGAGTTAGGGTTAGTGTTAATGTTAAGTTTAGGGTTAGGGTGAGGGTTAGGATTAGTGTTTTGTTTAGGGATAGATCTAGGATTAGTGTTAGGGTTAGGGTTAGGGTTAGTGCTATGGTTAGTGTTAGGTTTAGGTTAGGTTTAGGGTTATGATTAGGTTAAGGTTAGGGTTAGGTTTACAGTTAGGGTTAGGGTTCGTGTTAGGGTTAGGTTAGGGATAGGGTTAGGTTTGGTTTCATATTAGAGTAGGTTTAGGTTGAGTGTTAAGTTTAGGTTTAGGGTTAGGTTTAGGGTTAGGGTTTGGTTTAGTGTTAAGTTTAGGGTTAGGATTAGGTTGAGGGTTAGTTTTATGGTTAGTTTTAGGGTTACAGTTGACTTCATGTTAGGAATAGGGTTAGGTTAGTGTTAGGGTTAGGGTTAAGGTTTTGGATAGTGTTAGGGTTAGTGTTAGTTTTTGGGATAAGGTTAGGGTTAGGTTAGTGTTAGGTTTATGATTAGTGTAAATTTAGGGTCAGGATTAGGCTTAGGTTAGAGTCACTGTTATAATTAAGTTTACACTTTATGTTACGGTTAGTATTAGGGTTATAATAGGTTTAGGGTTATGGTTAGGATTAAAGTTAGTGTTAGAGTTAGGAATAGTGTTAGGGTTAAGATTAGGGTTAGTTTTAGGGTTAGGATCAGTGTTAGGGTAAGGTTTAGGTTTAAGTTTAGGATTATAATTAGAGATAGTGTTATTTTTAGGGTTAGGGTTATTGTGAGTGTTAGGGTTAGGTTTAGGGTTAAAGTTAGGATTAGGGTTAAGTTAGGGTTTTGGTTAGGGTTAGGGTTTTTGTTAGGTTTGGGGTTAGGTTTTGGTTTAGGCTTCTTGGTAAGGATAGGGTTAGGGTTAGATTTAGGTTAGGGTTAGGGTTTGGCTTAAGGTTCGTGTTAGGGTTAGTGTTAGTGTTAGTTTTAGGTTTAGGGTTAGTGATAAGGTTAGTGTTAATGTTACAGTTGGGGTTAGCATTAGTGTATAGTTTAGCATTATAATTAGGTTTACGGTTAGTGTTAGGTTTAGGAGTAGGGTTAGTGTCAGGTTGAGAGTTAGGTTTAGTTTTAATGTAAGGGTTAGGGTTGGGGATATGATTAGGATTTGGGTTAGTGTTAGGGTTAGAGTTAGGGTTCGATATACATTTCGTGTTAGGGTTGGGTTTGATATTATTTTAGGGTTAATGTTACTCTTAGGGTTATGTAAGGATTAGGGTTAGGGTTATGGTTAGGATTAGGGATAGTTTTAGGATTAGGATTACGGTTAGTATTAGGTTTAGGGTTAGGATTAGGTTTAGATTAGTGTTAGGGATATGGTTAGGTTAAGGTTTGGGTTAGGTTTAGGGTTAGGTTAAGTGTTCGTGTTAGTGTTTGTGTTAGGGTTAGGTTAGAGTTAGGGTTAGATTTGCTTTTGTATTAGGGTAAGTTTAGGTTGAGTGTTAGGTTTAGGTTAAGGGTTAGGTTTAGATTTAGGTTTAGGGTTAGTGATAGGATTAGGGTTAGTGTTAGGGTTCAGTTTATTGTTAGGTTTAGGGTTAATATTAGGGTTTAAGTTAGGTTTAGGGTTAGTTTTAGGTTCAGAGTTAGAGTTCATGTTAGGAATAAGGTTAGGTTAGTGTTAGGGTTAGGGTTAGGGTTTTGGTTAGTGTTATGGTTAGGGTTAGTGTTAGTGTTTGGGATAAGGTTAGGGTTAGGTTAGTGTTATATTTATGATTAGAGTTAGAATGAGGCTTAGGATTAGGTTTAGAGTTAGTTTTAGGGTTATGGGTAGGATAGTGTTAGTGTTAGTGTTAGTGTTAGTGTTAGGGTTAGCATTAGGGTTAGGGTTTTTGTTAGGTTTAAAGTTAGTGTGAGGGTTTACGTTAGGGTTAGGTTTAGTGTATGTGTTAGTGTTAGTGTTAGGGTTAAATTTAAGGGTAGTGTTATGTTTAGGGATATGTTTAGGGTTACTTTTAGGGTTAAGGTTAGGTCTAGAATTAGTGTTATGGTAGGGTTAGGGTTTGGTTAATGTTATGGTTATGGTTATGGTTAGGGTTAGGGTTAAGTTTAGTTTTGGGGTTAGGGTTAGGGTTTGGGTTAGGGTTAGGGTTAATTTTAGAATTAGAGATACGGTTAGGGTTATGGTTAATGTTAGGTTAGTGTTAGGGTAACAATTATAATTTGTGTTAGGGTAAGGTTTAGTTTTAGGTTTTCTGTAAGGGTTAGGGTTAAAAGATAGGTTTAGTTTAAATGTTAGGGTTAGGGTTATTTTTACATTTATTGTTATCTTTAGGTTTAGGATTAGTGTTTGGGTTAGTGTTATACTTAGGTTTAGGGTTAGTGTTAGCGTTAGAGTTAGGGTTAGTGTTACAGTTAGGGTAATGGTTATGAAGAGGGTTAGAATGAGGCATAGGGTTAGGGTTAGTTTTACGGTCACAGGGAGGTTAGGAATTGTATTATGATTAGGGTTATTGTTACTATAAGTGTTAGGCTTAGGGTTAGGGTTAGGGTTAGTGACAGGGTTATTGTTGGGGTGAGGGTTAGTTTTAGATTACGGTTAGGGATAGTGTTGCTTTAGTGTTCATGTTAGGGTTAGGGTAATGTTTAGGTAATTGTTAGGGTTAGTGTTAGGTTATGGTTCGTGTTATGTTTTGCTATAGGATATTTATTATGTTTATGGTAATGGTAAGGGTTAGGGTTAATTTAGGTTTAGGTTTCGGGTTTGGGTTAGGGTTGGAGTTAGCATTATGGTTAGTGTTAGTGTTAGGGTTAGGTTTAGGGTTAGGTTTAGTTTTGAGGTTGTGGTTAGTTTCAGGGTTAGTGCTAGTGTTAGGGTTATTGTTTGTTTTAGGGTTAGATTTAGGATTAGGGTTAGTGTTAGAGTTACAGTTAGTGTTAGGATTTTCTTAGGGTTATGGTTAAGGTTAGTGTTAGGGTTAGGTTTAGATTTAGGGTTAGGGTTAGTGTTAGGGTTAAGTTTAGGGTTAGGGTTAGCATTAGTTTTTGTATTAGTGTATACTTAGATTTAGGGTTAATGTAGGGTTAGAGTTAGAGTTAGTTTTACAGTTAGGGTTAGGGTTATGGTGAGGGTTAGGGTTAGTGATAGGTTAGGATTACGGTTAGGATTAGAGTAAGTGTTAGAATTAGGTTTAAAGTTAGAGTTAGGTTTAGTGTTTTTGTTAGAATACGGTTTTAGGTTTAGGGTTAGGATTAGGGTTAGTGTTCGAGTAAAAGTTACTGTTTGGTTAGGGTTTGTGTTAGGGTTGGTTTTATGGTTTGTGTTCTGGTTATGTTTAGGGTTAGTGTTAGGGTTAGGGTTAAGGTTAGTGTTAGGGTTTGGTTTAGGGTTAGGTTAAGGTTAGGGTTATTGTTAGCATTAGAGTTAGGGTTGGGTTTAGGTTTAGGGATAGAGTTAGTGTTAGTATTATTGATAGGGATAGGGATAGGATTATAATTAGGGTTAGGGATAGTGTTAGGATTAGGGTTAGGGTTAGGTTTAGGGTTAGGGTTAGTATTATAGTTAGGAATAGGTTTAGGGTTAGGGTTAGTGTTAGGGTTAGGGTTAGGGTAAGGCTTAATGTAAGGTTTAGGGTAAAATTTAGGTTAGGTTTAGGGTTAGGGTTATGGTTACGATTAAAATTAGTGTTAGTGCAGGGTTATGTTTAGGGTTAGTGTTAGGGTTATGGTTAGGGTTAGTGTTAGGGTTATGGTAAGGGTTAGGTTTAGGTTTAGGGTTAGGATTTGTCTTAGGGTTTCAGTAAGGATTATGTTTAAGGTTCCAATTACTGTTAGGTTTAGGGTCAGGATTAGGGTTAGGGTTAGGTTTGTATTAGGGTTCATATTAGTTTTAAGGTTAGGGTTAGTGTTAGCTTTAGGTTCAAACTTAAGGTTAGTGTTAGGGTTAGGTTTAGGGTCATAGTTAGGTATAGGGTTAGTGTTACAATTAGGGTTAGGTTTACAGTTAGTTTATGGTTAGAATTTGGTTGAGGGTTAGAGTTAGGCTTAGGATTAGGGTTATTGTTAGGGTTAGTGGTAGGGTTAGGTTTAGGGTTAGTTTTAGGGTTACGGTTAGGGTTAGAGTTAAAGTTAGGGTTAGTGGTAGTGTTAGAGTTAGTTTTAGGTTTAGGGTTAGGGTTTCTGTTAGGGTTAAGATTAGGGTTAGCTTTATGGTGTGTGTTAGGTTTAGGGTTATGGTTATTGTTAGGGTTACAGTTAGGGTTAGGGTTAGGGTTAGTGTTAGCATTATGATTTAGGTTAGTGTTAGCTTTAGAGTTAGGGTTTGTGTTGGGGTTACAGTTATGGTTATGGTTAGGGTTACGATAAAGTTTAGGATTAGGGTTAGAGTTAGGTTTAGGTTTAGGGTTAGGTTAGGATTAGGGGTAGGATTAGGGTTACTGTTAGGGTTCAGGTTAGGGATAGGATTAGTGTTAGAGTTAGGGTTAGGGTTTCTGTTAGGGTTAAAGTTAGGGATAGTGTTAGGTTTAGGTTTACAGTTAGGATAAGTGTTAGTTTTAGGATTGCGTTCGGGTTAGGGTTTGCGTTAGAAATAGTGTTAGGGTTTGGTTTACATTAGGTTTAGGGTTAGACTTATGTTTCATGTTAGAATTAAGTTTAGGGTTCATGTTAGGTTTTGGTTTAGGGTTAGGGTTAGTGTTAGGTTTACGTTTAGGGTTAGGGTTATATTTAGTGTTAGGTTTAAGGTTTGTGTTAGGGTTGGGGTTAGGATTTGTGTTAGGGATAGGGTAAGGGTTAGGGTTAAGATTAATGTTAGGGTTAGGGTTTGGGTTAAATTAGGGTTAGAGTTAGATTTAGGTTTCATGTTATGATTAAGGTTATTTTTTGTGTTCGGTTTAGGTTTAGGGTTAGGGTTAGTGTTAAGGTAAGGTTGAGGGCTAGGGTTATATATAGTGTTAGTGTTAGGGTTAGGGTTAGTGTTATGTTCAGATTAGGGTTATATTTTGGGTTAGGGTTTGTGTTAGGGTTACTGTTAGGCTTAGGATTAGGTTATTTTAGGCTTAGGATTAGTGTTAGGTTTAGTTTAGGGTTATTGTTAGGGTTAGTGTCAGGGTTAGGGTTAGGGTTAAAGATAGGTTTAGTGTTAGGTTTAGGGTTAGTGTTAGGGTTAGTGTTAGGGTTAGTGTTAGAGTTTGTGTTAGGACTAGGGTTCGTGCTAGGGTTAGGGTTAGTTTTAGTGTTAGGTTTAAGGTAATGTTTAGGGTTAGGGTTAGTGTTATGTTCAGGTTAAAATTCGAGTTTGGGTTAGTTTTAGATTTAGATATAGGGATTGTGTTAGAATTAGGGTTAGGGTTAATTTTAGGGTTAGGGTTAGGGTTAAAATGAGGGTTAGGGTTAAGGTGAGCTTAGGGTTAGTGTTAGGGTAGGATTAGGGTTAGGGTAAGAGTTAGTGTTAGCATTAGGAATAGGTTTAGGGTTTCTGTTTGCGTTAGGTTTAGGTTTAGGAGTAGGGTTACTGTGTTTGGGTTAAGTTTAGGGTTAAGTTTAGTGTTAGGATTATGGATACTTTTAGGGTAGAATTATCATTAGGTTTAGGGTTAAGATTTATCTTACCATTAGGGTCAGGATTAAGAGATAGGGTTAGTTTTGGTTTTTGGGATAGGGTAAGGATTTGGGTCAGTGTTAGGTTTTGGTTAGGGTTAGGTTTCGGTTATAGTTACTGTTAGGGTTAGGGTTTGTGTTATGGTTAGGGTAAAGGTTAGGGGCGGGTTTAGTATTTCGGGTAGGTTATAATTAGGGTTAATGTTAGGGTTAGGGTTAGGTTTAATGTTAGGGTTAGCGTTAGAATTAGGGTTAGGGTAAGTTTTAGAGTTAGGGTTAGGTTTAGGGTGAAAATTAGTGCTAGATTTAGGGTTAGGGTTAGGTTTAGTGTTAGGGTTAGGGTTAGTGACACATTTAAGATTAGGGTTTGTGGTTCGGTTATGGTTAGTTTTATAGTTTGGGTAACTATAAGGGTTAGGATTAGGATTAGAGTTAGGTTAGATTTAGGGTTAAGGTTAGGTTCAGGGTTAGTGTTACGGTTATGGTTAGGGTTAGGGTTAGGATTAGTGCTTGTTTTAGTGTTAGAGTAAGGGTTAAATTATGGTTAGGGTTAGGGTTCATGTTAGGGTTAGCTTTTGTGTTAGGTTTAGGTTTAGGGTTATGGTTAAAGTTAGTGTTAGTTTTAGGGTTATGGTTAGGTTTAGTGTTAGTGTTAGTGTTTGGGTAAGGATTATACTTAGGTTTACTGTTAATGATAGTGTTAGGGTTAGGGTTAGTTATACGTTTAGGATTAGGGTTAGGGTTAGAGTGAGGGTTTGGTTTAAGTTTAGGGTTACAGTTAGGGTTAGGTATAGGGTTTGAATTGGGGTTAGTTTTAGCATAGGGTTAGTGTAAGACATGGGGTTAGTTTTAGGATTAGTGTTATAATTAGTGTTAGGGTAGTGTTAGGGTTACGATTGTGTTAGGGTTATGGTTCGGTTTCGAGTTAGGGTCAGAGTTATGGATAAGGTTAGATTAAGTGTTAGGGTTAGGGTTAGAATTAGGTTTATTTTTGGTGTTAAGTTAGGGTTAGGGTTAGTGTTAGGTAAAAGTTTAGGGTTAGGGTGAGGTTTAGGTTTAATGTTAGGATTAGGGTTAGGTTTAGAGTTATGGTTAAGTTTTTGGTTAGGGATATGTTTAGGGTTAGGTTAAGGTTTTGTGTTAGTATTAGGGTTAGTGTTAGGGTTACGGTTAAGGTTAGTGTTAGGGATAGGTTCGGGATAGGGTTAGGGTTTGGGTTCATGTTAGGGTTAGGATTATGGTAAGTGTTAGGTTTAGGTTTAAGTTGAGGGTTAGAGTTAGGCTTAGGTTTATTGTTATAGTTAGTTTAGTTTTAAGATTAGTGTTAGTGTTAGGTTTAGGGTTAGGTTTAGGTTTAGCAATAGGGTTAGATTTAGGATTAGGTTTAGCGTAGGGTTAGGTTAAGGTTAGGGATATGGTGAGGGTTCATGTTAGTGTAAGGGTTAGGGTTAGTGTTAATATGAGGTTTTGTTTAGGGTTAGGGTAAAGGTTAGCATTAGGGTGAGATTTAGCATTAGTGTTTGCGTTAGGTTTATAGTTAGGTTTAGATTTAGTGTTAGAGTTTGGTTAGTGTTAGTGTTAGGTTTAGGTTTAGGGTTAGTGTGAGGTTTAGGGTTAGGGTTTGGTTTAGGTATAAGGTTAGGGTTATTTTTATGGGTACAGTTAGGATAGGGTTATGTTTAGTAAGGTTTAGGTTTAGGGTTATGATTACAGTTATGATTAGGGTTAGCTTTAGGGTTAGGGTTAGGTTAAGTAGTGGGTTTAGGTTTAGCGTTAGGTTTAGTTACGGTTAGGGTTATGATTATGGTTTGGATTAGGATTACAGTAAGGCTTAGGTTTAGAGTTAGTCTTAGTTTTATGGTTAAGGTTATGGTTATGGTTAGGGTTAGGGTTAGGATTACAGTAAGGTTTAGGATTACTATTACGTTTAACGTTAGTGTTATGTTTAGATTTAGGTTTAGGGTTAGGATTAGTGATAGGTTTAGCATTGGGGTAAGAGTTATACTGTTAAAATTTGGGTTAGGGTTAGTGTTAGGTTTAGTGTTAGTTTTAGGGTTATGGTTAGGTAAGCGTTATGGTTAGGGTTACGAAAGTGTTAGGGTTATCGTTTGGGTTAGGGTTTATGTTAGATTTAGGGTTAGGTTTATGGTTATGTTAAGGTTAGGGTTATGGTTAGGGTTAGGGTTAGGTGTAGTTTAAGGTTTAGTTTTAGGATTAGGGTTAGGGTTAAGGTTAGCTTTAGTATTGGGCTTTTGTTTCGGTTTATGTTTAGTGTTAGGGTTAGTATTAGTTTTAGGGTTAGGGTTAGTGTTAGGTTAGGTTTAGGTTTACGGTTAAGGTTTTTGTTAGCATTATGTTTATGGTTAGGTTAAGGTTTTGTGTTAGTATTAGGGTTAGTGTTAGGGTTACAGTGAAGGTTAGTGTTAGGGTTAGGTTCGTGATAGGGTTAGGGTTTGGGTTCATGTTAGGGTTAGGAATATGGTTAGTGTTAAGTTTAGGTTTAGTGTGAGAGTTAGAATTAGGATTAGGTTTATTGTTATAGTTAAGTTAGTTTTAAGGTTACTGTTAGGGTTAGATTTAGTGTTAAAATTAGGTTTAGCAATAGGGTAGATTTAGGATTAGGTTTAGGTTAGGGTTAGGTTAAGGTTAGTGATAGGGTGAGGGTTCATGTTAGTGTAATGGTTAGGGTTAATATTAGGTTTTGTTTAGGTTTATGGTAACAGTTAGCATTAGGGTTAGGTTTAGCATTAGTGTTTTGGTTAGGTTTATAGTTAGGTTTAGGTTTAGTGTTAGGGTTAGTTTAGTGTTAGTGTTAGGTTTAGGTTTAGGGTTAGTGTGAGGTTTAGGGTTAGGGTTTGGTTTACGTATAAGGTTAGGGTTATTTTTATGGTTACAGTTAGGATAGGGCTATATTTAGGTAAGGTTTAGGTTTAGGGTTACGGTTAGGATTAGGGTTAGGTTTAGGGTAAGGGTTAGGTTAAGTAGTGGGTTTAGATTTAGTGTTAGATTTAGTTAGGTTTAGGGTTACGATTACGGTTAGGATTAGCATTTCACTAAGGCTTAGGGTTAGTGTTATGGTTAGTTTTAGGGTTATTGTTATGGTTATGGTTAAGGCTAAGGTTAAGTTTAGGATTATGTTTAGGTTTAGGGTCACGGTTAGGCTTAACTTTAGTGTTATGTTTAGAGTTAGGTTTAGGGTTAGGGTTAGTGATAGGGTTAGCATTGGGGTAAGAGTTACTGTTAACATTTGGGTTAGGGTTAGTGTTAGGTTTAGTGTTAAGTTTAGGGTTAGCGTTAGGTAAGGTTTAGGGTTAGGGATAGGTAAGGGCTAGGGTTATGGTTTGGGTTAGGGTTTATGTTATATTTAGGGTTAGGGTTAGGGTTATGTTAGGGTCAGTGTTATGGTTAGGTTTAGAATTAGGGGTAGTATAAGGGTTAGTTTTATGTTTAGGGTTAGGTTTAAGGTTAGGCTTAGTATTAGATTTTTGTTTCGGTTTATGGTTACTGTTAGGGTTAGTGTTAGTATTAGTGTTAGGGTTGGGGTTAGTGTTAGTGTTAGGTGTAGGGTTAGGGTTAGTGTTAGGCTAAGGTTTAGGGTTAGGTTAGGGTTAAGTTTAGGGTGAGTCTTAGGTTTATTTTTAGGGTTTGGATAGGGTTAGAGTTAGTATTAGGCTTTGGTTTAGTGTTAGGCTTAGAGTTATGCTTAGTGTTAGAGTTAAATTTAGGTTTAGGGTTAGGGTTACTTTTAGGGTTATGTTTAGGATTTGGGTTAGGGTTAGGTTAAGGATTTGGGTTTTGGTTATAGTTAAAATTTGTGTTGGTGTTAAAGTTAGGGTTAGGGTTAGGGTGAGGTTAAGGTTAGTGTTAGCTTGTTGGTTAGGTTTTGGGTTAGTGTTAGGCTTAGGATTAGTGTTAGTTTTAGGGTTAGGGTTAGGATAAGTGTTCATGTTAGGGTTAGGGTTACTTTCAGGGTTGGGGTTAGGTTTTAGCGATATGGTTAGCATTATTGTTAGTGTTAGGGTTAGGGTGATACTTAGGGTTAGTGTTAGGGTTAGGGTTAGGGTTAGATTTAGTGTTAGGATTAGGTTTAGTGTTAGGTTGAGAGTTAGTGTTAGGGTTAGGGTTAGGGTTATGGTTATGGTTAGTGTTAGGTTTAGGGTTAAGGTTTGGATTACGGTTATGGTTACAATTTTTGTTAGTATGAGGGTTAGGGTTAGGTTTAGGGTTAGGGTTAGGTTTAGTGTTAGGGTTATGTTTAGTGTTAGGGTTAAGATTAGGGTTTGTTTTAGGGTTATATTTAGGGTTATGGTTACGGTTACACTTATGTTTAAAGTTAGAATTAGTGTTAGGGATTCGGTTAGGGTTAGTATTACGTTAGGGTTAGGGTTAAGTTTAGGGTTAGGATTAGGGTTAGTATTAGTTTTAGGTTAGGGTTAGTGTTAGGTTTAGTTTTACGTTGAGGCTTAAAGTTAGGGTGAGGGTTAGGGTAAGTAATAGATTTTGTTTTAGGGTTAGGATTAGTGTTAGGGTTAGGGTGAGTTTTAGTGTGAGGGTTAGGGTTAAGGTAGGGTTAGTGTTTCGATGAGGTTTAGGGTTAGGGTTAGTGTTAGGTTTGGGGATAGATTTAGGTAATTTTTATGATTAGTGTTAGATTTAGTGTGAGGGTTAGGGTTAGGGTTAGTGTTAGGGTTAGGGTTTGGTTACGTGTTTGGTTTAGGGTTAGTGTTAGGTGTAGGGTTAGGGTTAGGGTTAGAGATAGTGTTAGTGTTATAGTTAGATTTAGGGTTAGGTTCAGTGTTAGGTTTAGTGTTAGGGTAAGTGTTATTGTTAGGGTAAGTTTTAGGGTTAGTGTTAGGTTTAGTGTCAGGATTAGGTTTATGTTTATTGTTAGTTATTGAGTTAGGGTTAGGGTTAGTTTTAGTATTAGGGTTAGGGTTAGGTTTAAGTTTATTGTTACGGTTAGCATAAGATTTAGAGTTCAAATCAGGGTGCATGTTAGGATTATGGAAAGTTTTAGGTTTAGTGTTAGTGTTAGGGTTAGCATTATGGTTAGGGTTAGGTTTAGGGTTAGTGTTATGGTTATGGTTTGCGATAGGGTTATGTTTAGTGTTAGGATTACGGTTAGGGATAGGGTTAGTGTTAGGGTAAGTGTTAGGGTTTGGGATATGTTTAGGTTTAGTGTCAGGGTTAGGGTTAGGTTTAGGGTTAGTTTTAGAATTAGGTGTAAGTTTCAGGTTAGTCTTAGGGTCAGTGTTAGGGTTAGGATAAGGGTTATTGTTATGGTTAGGGTTAGTGTTAGGTTTAGTGTTAGCTTTATTGTTATGTTTAGGGTTAAGTTTTGTGATAGGGTTAGGGTTATGGTTAGGGTTGGATTTAGGGTTAGTGTTAGGTTTAGGTTTAGGGTTAGTGTTAGGATTAGTCTTAGAATAAGGATTAGGTAAGTGTGAGAGTTAGGGTTAGGTTAGAGTCAGGGTTACGGTTTAGGTTATGATTTGTGTTAGGTTTAGAGTTAGAGTTAATGTTAGGGTTTGGTTTAGGGTTAGGTTTAGTGATATGGTTAGTGTTTGGGTTCGTGTTAAGGTTAGGGATAGGGTTATTGTTAGGTTTAGTGGTAGGTTTAGGGTTTCTGATAGGGTTAGGTAAGGTTAGCGTTAGGGTTATGTTAGAGTTATGGTTATGGTTTCGTTTAGGTTTAGGGGTAGGTTTATGGTTAGAGTTAGGGTTAGTGTTTAGCTTAGTGTTAGGATAGTATTAGGGCAATGGTTAGGGTTCGGTTTAGTGTTTGTGTTTGGGTTAGTGTTATGGTTAGAGTTCGTATTAGGGTTAGTGTTATGGTTATTGTTAGGATTAGGTTTAGGTTTAATGTTGGGTTAGTGTTATGGTAAGGTTTAGAGTTAGCATTAGTGTTGGGTTTAGGGGTAGAGTTACATTTAGGGTTAGTGTTAGGGTTATTGTTAGGGTTAGTGTTAGGATTAGGTGTAGGGGTAGGCTTAGGGTTAGTGTTCTGATTTGAGTTAGGCTTAGTGTTCAGGTTAGGTTTAGAATAAGGGTTTCAGTTAGGGTTAGGTTTAGGGTTGGAGTTTAGGTTTGTGTTAAGGTTCGAATTAGGGTTAGGGTTCATGTTAGAGTTACGTTTAGGGTTTGTATTATGGTTAGAATTAGGATTAGGGTTAGGGTTAGAATTACGGCTAGGATTAGTGTTAGGTTTAGGTTTAGGGTTAGGATTAGTGTTAGATTTGGTTTTAGGTTAGGGTTAGAGATGAGATTAGCATTAGGTTTACGGTTCGGTTTAGTCTTAAGTTTAGGATTAGTTTTAGGTTTAGGGTTAGGGTTCTTTTTAGGGTTAGGGTTAGGTTTATGAGTAGTGATAGATTTAGGATTTTCTGTAGGGTTAGTGTTAGTGTTAGGGTTAGCGTTATGGTTAGGATTAAGTTTAGTGTTAGTGTTAGGGTTAGGGTTAGTGTTAATGTTAGAGTTAGATTTAGTGTTAATTTTAGGGTAAGGATTAGGTTTAGGATTTGTGTTAGGGTTAGGGTTCGACTTATGGTTAGGGTTCGTGTTAGGCTTAGTGTTAGGGTTATTGTTAGGATTAGGTTTAGGTTTAGGGTTAAGGTTATTGTTACGGTTAGAGTTAGGGTGAGGGTTAGGATTATTTTTGGGATTTTGGTTAGAGTTATGTTTAGGGTTAGTGTTAGGATTAGTGTTATGGTTAGGGTTAGCTTAGGGTGAGTATTATGGTTAGTGTTAGGTGTAGTGTTAGTTTTAGTGTTAGGGTTGGGGTAGGGGTAGTGTTATGTTTAGTGTCTGAGTTTGGGTTACGCTTAGGCTTAAGGTTAGGTTTAGGGTTAGGATTTCAGTAATGGTTAGGGTTAGGGTTGATGTTTGGGTTAGTGGTAAGATTAGAGTTAGGTTAGTGTTAAGGTTGGATTCAGGCTTTGCATTATGTTTAGAATTAGGGTTAGGGTAGAGTTATGGTAAGGATTAGGGTTAGGTTTAGATTTAGGGTTAAGATCAGTGTTAGATTTTGTGCTTGGGTGAGGGTTAGTGTTAGAGATAGGATTAGGATTAGGGTTAAGGTTAAGATTAGTGTTAAGTTTAGGGTTAGTGTTAGTTTAAGGGTTAGGGTACTTGTTAGGGTTAGGTTTAGGGGTAGTGATAGGGTTAAAATTGTGGGTAGGTTTAGTGTTAGGCTCAGGGTTAGAGATAGTGTTAGGATTAGTGTTAGGATTCGGTTTAGGGTTAGGGTTACGTAAGGCTTATGGTTGGGGTTAGGTTAGAATTAGGCATATGGTTTGCTTTAAGTTTTGTGTTAAGTTTAGGGATAGGGTTAGAATTAGGGTTACAGTAATGGTTAGGGTTAGATTTAGGCTTTGAGTTAGTGTTAGATTTAGTGTTAGGGTTAGGGTTAGGATTAGGTTTAGGTTCAGTTTTAGGATTAGGGTTAGGTTAGGGTTTGTTTAATGGTTAGGATTAGAGTTAGAGTTCGTGTTAGATTTAGTGTTAGGGTTAGTGTTAGGGTTAGGGTTAGAATTAGTTTTAAGTTTAGTGTTAGAATTAGGGTTAGGTTAGGGTTTGCTTAATGGTTAGGATTAGAGTTAGGGTTCGTGTTAAATTTAGGGTCAGGTTTGTGGTTAGGTTTAGTGTTCGAGTTACGGTTAGGGTTAGGATTAGGTATAGTGTTAAGTATAGGGATATGTTTAGGGTTAGGGTTAGTTTTAGGGTTAGCGTTAGGATTAAGGTTAGTGTTAGGATTAGGGTTAGAATTAGTATTAGTGTTTCTGTAAGGGTTAGGCTTGGGTTAGGGTTAGAATTAGTGTTAGTGTTAGAATTAGGGTTCGGGTTAGGGTTTGGGTTTGTTTTAGAGTTAGGTTTTAGGGTTAGGATTAGTGTTACAGTTAGTGTTAGGGTTCAGGAATGGTTTGTGTTATGGTTAGGGTTAGGCTTAGGGTTAGGTGTAGGGTTACAGTTTGGGTTAGAATTAGGTTTAGGGGTTAGTATTAGGGTTAGTGTTAGGTTTATGGTTAGGGTTAGTGTAGTGTAAGTTATAGGGTTAGGTTTGGGTTTAGGGTAAATCTTAAGATTAGGGTTAAATTATTGTTAGTTTTAGTGTTAGGGTTATTATTAGGGTTAGGTTTAGGTAAGGGTTAGTTTTAGGGTTCGGATTAGGGTTAGAGTTATGGTTTTTGTTAAACTTAGTGTTAGGGTTAGGTTTTGTATTAGGGTTAGGGTTACCTTAGGATTCGGGTTAGAGTTAGGTTTAGGGTTAGTTTTACGGTTACGGGTAGAGTTAGTGTTAGTTTTAGGGTTAGGGTTAGGTTAGGTGTAAGGTTAAAATTATGTTTAGTGTTTGGGTTAGGGTTAGATTTAGGGTTGGGATTAGTGTTAGGATAAAGGTTAAGGTTAGTGTTAAGTTAGGGTTAAGGTTACGGTTATGGTTCATGTTAGGGTTAGTGTTAGTGTTAGGTTTAGGTTTAGGGTTAGGGTTAGGGTTACAGTAGGTTGAGCATTAATGTTTGGGTTAGGGTTAGGGACAGTGTTTGGCTTAGGGTTAGGTGTTAGGGTGAGATTTAGTGTTAGGGTTATAGTTAGGTTTATTGTTAGCCTTATGATTAGTGTTATGGTTATGGTTAGGTATAGCATTAGGGTTTGTGTTAGAGTTAGGGTTAGTGTTAGTGTAAGGTATAGTGTAAGAGTTAGGGTTAATGATAGGGTTACAGTTGGGGTTAGGGTTAGAGTTAGAAATAGTTTTAGTGTTACCGTTATATTTAGCATAAGGGTTAAGGTTAGAGTTCATGATAGGGTTAGGTTTAGGGTTAGTGTTAGGGTTAAGTTAAATGTTAGGTTAGTGATAGGGTTAGGGTTAGGGTTAGGTTTAGTGTTAGGTTAGGGTTATGGTTAGTGTTAGGTTAAGGTTAGGGTTATAGTTAGAGTTAAGGGTTGTGTTACAGTTAGGGTTAGTGTTGGGGTTAGTGTTAGGGTTAGGGTTAAAGTGAGTGTTGGGGTTAGGTTTAGGGTTAGGGTTAGGTTATGGTTAGGGTTAGGGTAATGGTTAGAATTCGTGTTAGTGTAAAATTAGGGTTAGGGTTAGGGTTTGTGTTAGGGTTAGTGTTAGGGTTAGTTTTAAGTTTAGGCTTAGCATTTGTGTTAGGGTTATGTTTAGAGTTAAGGTTACATTTTGGATTAGGCTTATGGTTAGGGTTAGTGTTAGGGTAGGTTTGGGTTAGGGTTAAAGTTACTGTTAGGGTTAAAGTTAGGGTTTGTGTTAGTGATAGAGTTAGGGTTATGGTTTTGGTGAGGGTTAGGCTTAGTGGTATGGTGAGGTTTAGGGTTCGTGTTAAAGTTAGGAGTAGAGTTAGTGTTAGGGTTAGTGTTGGGGTAGGATTATGGTTAGGATTATAGTTAAGAATAGGGTTAGGATTATGGTTAGTGTTAGAATTAGGATCATGATTATGCGTAAGCATTAGAGTTTGGTTAGGGTTAGATTTGTGGTTTGGGCTAGGGTCTGTGTTAGGTTTAGGGTTAGGTTTAGGGTTAGGGTTAGTGTTAGGGTTAGTGTTATGTTTAGGTTTAGGGTTAGGGTTAGGGTTAGGGTTCGCATTAGCTTTAGGGTTAATTTTAGTGTTTGGGTTAGTGTTATAGTTAGGTTTAAATTTATTGTTAGGGTTAGGGTTAGGGTTAGGGTTAGTATTAGGTTTAGGTTTAGGATTAGGTTTAAGGTGAGTGTTAGGTTTAGTTTTGGGTTGTTTTTAGGTTTATGGTTATTTTAGCGTTAGCTTTAGGTTAGGGTTATTGTTAGTGTTAGGGTTAGTGTTATAGTTAGTGGTAAGTTTAGGGTTAGGTATAGGGTTCAGTGTCGTATTAGCGTTAGGGTTAGGGTAAGTGTGAATATTAGAATTAGGGTTATGGTTAGAGTTAGTGTTATGGTTAGAGTTACTGTTATGTTATGGTTATGTTTGTGTTATGGTTAGGGTTAGGGTTTATTATACTGTTAGGGTTAGGGATAGGGTTAGGGTTAGGTAAGGATGAGGGTTAGGGTTTTCTTAGGGTCAGGATTATGGTTGGGTTAGGGTTTGTGTTAGAGTTAGAGTTACAGTTAATGTTAGTGTTAGTATTAGGATTAGTGTTAGTGTTAAGGTTAGGATTAGGTTTAGGGTTAGTGTTAGAGTTAGGGTTAGGGTTTGGATTATGGTTAGAGTTAGGTTTAGTGTTCGAGTTATGGTAAGTTTAGGGGTAGGGTAAGATTTAGGGTTAGGTTTAGTTAAGGTTAAGTTTTAGGGTTAGGTTTAGGGTTAGTGTTAGGGTTAGGGTTTGGGTTAAGGTTAGTATTAGGTTTAGTTTTAGTGTTAGGATTAGTGTTAGTGTTAAGGTTTGTGTTAGGTTTAGTATTAAGTTTAGGGTTAGGTTTAGTTTTAGGATTAGGGTTAGTGTTAGGATTAGGGTTAGTGTGAGTGTTAGCCTTAAAATTATAGTTCGTCTTAGGGTTAGTGTTAGTGTAATGGCTAGGGTTAGGGTTAACGTTAGAATTAGTGTTAGAGTTAGGATTAGGGTTAGGAATCGTGTTTGGTATACGAATAGGTATGGGTTAGTGTTAGGGTTAAGGTTATGGTTAGTGTTAAGATTAGTGTTATGGTATGGGTTAGGATTAGACTTAGTCTTAGGGTTAGGTTAGTTTTCAGGTTAGGTTTAGCATTTAAGTAAGCATTAGGGGTACTGTTAGTGTTAGCATTAGGTTTATGGTTAAAATTATGTTATTATTAGGGTTAATGTTAAATTTGACGTTAGGTTTAGAGTTAGAGTTAATGTTACGGTTAGGGTTAGGGTGAGTGTTAGGTTTAAGTTTAGGGTTAGGGTTAGCTTTAGTGTTACTGTTAGTTTTAGGGTTAGTGTTAGGGTTAATTATACTGGTAGGGTTAGGGATAGGCTTAGAGTTAGTGTTGCGGTTACAGTTATGTTTAGTTTTAGTGTTATGGTTAGGGTTAGAGTTAGGGTTAAGATTAGTAATAGGGTTAGGTTTAGGGTTAAGGTTAGTGTTAGGGTAAGGGTGAGGGTTAGGATTAGGGTTACTATTTGAGTTAGGACTAGGGTTAGAGTTATTGTTAAGGTTAAGGGTTACAGTTAGGATTAGGTTAGGGTTAAGGTTAATGTTAGAGTTAAATTTTGTGTTAGGGTTAGTGTTAGGGTTAGTGTTAGGATTAGTTTTTGGGTTAGGGTTAGAGTTAGAATTAGGATTAGGGTTAGGGTTAGGGATAGATTTAGGGTTAGGGTTAGAGTTAAGTTTAGGGTTACAGTTAGGATTAAGATGAGGGCTAGGATTAGATTCTGGGTTAGTGTTAGTGTTCGAATCTGGGTTTCTGTTAGGTTTTGTGTTAGGGTAAAGTATAGTGTTAGGGTTAGGGCTAGACATAGGTTTCGTGATAGAGTTAGGGTTATGGTTTCCATTAAGGTTTGTGTTAGGGTGAGGGTTAGGGTTAGGTTTATAGTCTGTTTAGGGTTAGGGTTAGGGTTAGGGTAGATATAGGGTTAGATTTAGGGTTAAGTTTAAGATTCACGTTATGATTAAATTAAGGTTAGGGTTAGTATTAGGGTGAGAATCAGTGTTTGTGTTAGGGTTAGGGTTATGATGAGTGTTAAAATCAGGGTGAGGGTCAGGGTATGGGGTAAGTTTAGGGTTATGTTTAGTGTTAGTGTTTGTTTTAGCGTTAGGGTTTATTATACTGTTAGGGTTAGGGATAGGTTTAGATTTATTTTTAGGGTTAAGTTATGTTTATGGTTAGTGTTATGATTAGTGTTAGGGTTAGGTTTAAGGTTAGTGTTAAGGTTAGGTTTAGGGTTAAGGTTAGTTTTAGGGTAAGGGTTAGATTTAGGTTTAAGGTTAGGGTTAGTGTTAGAGTTAGGTTTAGGGTTTGAGTTAGGATTAGGGTCAGGGTTATTGTTAGGGTTAGGGTTACAGTTAGCATTAAAATAGGGATAGAGTTAATATTAGTGTTAAGTTTTGTGTTAGAGGTAGTGTTAGGATTAGGTTTACAGTAAAAGTTAAGTTTAGTGTTAGGGTTAGAGTTAGCTTTTGGGTTAGTTTTAAGGTTAGGGTTAATGTTAAGTTTAGGGTTAGTGATAGGGTTAAGGTAAGGGTTAGGATTCAGGTTAGGTTTAGTGTTAGTGTTAGAATTGGAATTGTGGTAGGGTTCTGGTAAGGGTGAGTGTTACTGTTAGGATTAGTGTTATGGTTAGCTTTGTGTTAGGGTTAGGGTTAGGGTTAATTTTAGTGTCAGGTTTAGGTATAGGATTACAGTTAGTGTTAGGTTAGCGTAAGGATTAGGATTAGGGATAGGGTTAGGTTTGTGTTAGGGTTAGGGTTAATTATAGTGTCAGGGATAGGTATAGGTTTAGAGTTAGTGTTAGGTTAGCATTAATTTAGGGTTAGGGTTAGGGTTAGGTTTAGGGTTAAGGTTAGGTTTATGGTTAGTGTTAGTGTTAGAGTTATGGTTAGGGTTACTGTTAGGGTAAGGGTTAGGTTTAGGGTTAGTGTTAGGGTTAGTATTAGGTTACTGTTAGGGTTAGGGTTAGTTAGTTTAGAGTTAGGATTAGGGTTAAGGTTTGTTTGAGGATTAGGGTTAGGGTTAATGTTAGTGTTACAGATAAGATTAGGGTTATATTTAGGGTTAAATTAGGGTTAGGTTTAGTGTTAGGATTATGATTAGGTTTAGAGTTAGTGTTAATGTTAGTGTTAGAGTTAAGGGTAGAGTTAGTGTTAGTGTTAGTGTTAGGGTTATGGTTATGGTTAGGTTTAGGGTAGGTGTTAGGTTTGGGGTTATGGTTAGGTTTAGAATTAGTGATAGGATTATTTTTGGGTTTAGGTTTATTGTTATGGATAGGGTTAGGGTTAGTGTTATGGTTAGTGGTTGTGTTAGGGTTCGGGTTAGGATTAGTGTTAGTGTTAGATTTAGACTTCAGGATTTTGTTAGAGTTAGGGTTATAGTTTAGATTAAGGTTAGTGTTAGGGTTCTGATTGGGTTTAGAGTTAAAATTACTTTTAGGGTTAGGAATAGGGTTAAGTTTAAGGTTCGTGTTAGTTTTAAGGGTTAGCATTAATTTTAGGGTTAGTGTTAGGGTTACAATTAGTGTTTGTGTTAGTGTTATGGTAATGGTGAGTGTTAAGGTTAGGTTTAGGTTTAGGACAAGGTACAAGGTTAGGGTTAGATTTAGTATTAGTGTTTGTGTTTGCGTTATCGTTAGGGTTTATTATAGTGTTAGGGTTAGGGATAAGTTTAGATTTAGTGTTAGGCTTAGGATTAGGTTTAGTGTTAGTGTTATGATTAGTGTTAGTGTTAGGGTTAAGGTTAGTAAAGAGGTAGGATTAGGATTAAGGTTAGTGTTAGGTTAATGGTTAGGGTTAGTGTTAGGATTAGTTTTAGGGTTTGAGTTAGGATTAGGGTTAGGGTTTTTGTGAGGTTAAGGGTTACACTTAGGATTAGGATAGGGTTAGTGTTAATGTTAGTGCTACATTGTGTTTTAGGGCTAGTGTTAGGATTAGGTTTAGGGTTAGGGTTAGTGCTAGAATTAGGGTTAGGTTTAGACTTAGTATTAGTGTTAGGGTTAAGTTTAGGGTTAGTGTTAGGGTAGAGGTAATAGTTAGGATTAGGGTTAGGTTTACTGTTAGGGTTACAGTTAGTGTTAGGGTTAGGGTGAGTGTTAGGTTTAGGTTTAGGGTTAGGGTTATATTTGTGTTAGTGTTTCTGTTAGGGTTAGGTTTAGGTTTAATTAGAGTGTTAGGGTAAGGGATAGCCTTAGAGTTAGTGTTAGTGTTAGGATTAGGGTTAGTGTTAGGGTAAGGGTTATGTTTAGTATTAGGTTTAGGGTTAGTGTTAAAGTTAGTTTTAGGTTTAGGTTTAGTTTAGAGTTAGGGTTAGCGTTAAGGTTAGAGTTAGAGTTAGGTTTAGTGTTAGGATTAGGGTTAGGGTTTGTGTTAGGGTTAAGTTTAAACTTAGGGTTTTGTTAGGGTTAGGGTTAGAGTTAGTGTTAGGGTTGCTGATAGAATTAGGGATATATTTAGGGTTAGAATTAGAGTTAGGTTAGTGTTAGGATTATGGTAAGGATTAGAGGTAGAGTTAGTTTTAGTTTTATGGTTAGGGGTAGGGTTAGTGTTAGTGTTATGGTTATTGTTAGGGTTAGAGTTAGTGTTATGGTTAGTGTTAGGGTTAAAATTAGTGTTGGTGTTACGGTTAGGGTTAGACTAAGGGTTCGTGTTAGGGTTTGGGTTAGGTTTAGGATTAGGGTTAGTGTTAGGGTTGGGGTTAGAATTAGGTTTAATTTGGGTTAAGGGTTAGAGTTAGTGTCAGTGTTAGGGTTACTGTTAGGGTTTGTGTTTCAGTTAGTGTTACAGTTAGTGTTAGGTTTAAGTTTAGGGTTACAGTTAGGATTTCTATTAGGATTAGTTTTAGGGTTAGTGTTAGGTTTAGGGTTATATTTAGGATTATGGTTAGGGTTAGATTAGGATTAGGGTTAGGTTTAGGGTTAGGGTGAGGGTTAGTGTTTGATTTAGGGTTTGGGTTAGTGTTAATGTTAGGTTTATGGTTCGGGTTGGGATTACAGTTAGAATTAGCGTTAGATTGGGGTTAGGGTTAGGGTTAGTGTTAGGGTTTAGTTTACGTTTAGGTTTAGTGTTAGGGTTTGGGTAAGGGTGGAGGTTAGTTGTCCGGTTCTTTTAGGATAAGTAAGGTTTAGCGTTAGTGTTATGGTTTCTGTTTGTGTTAAGGTTAGGGTTAGACTTAGAATTTGTGGTAGTTTTAGAGTTAGATTTAGAATTAGGATTAAAATTAAGATTGGTTAGGGTTTGGGTTAAAGTTATTGTTAGAGTTAGTTTTAGGGTTAGTGTTAGTGTTAGGGTTAGGGTGTTTGTTATGATTAGGGTTAGTGTTAGAATAGTGTTACGTGTAGGATTATGGTTAGTTTTAGAGTTACTGCTAGTGTTTGGGTTTGCACTAGGGTTATTGATAGGGTCAGTTTTAGTGTTAATGTTAGATTTGGTTTAGGGTTATTGTTAGGGTTAGGGTTAGAATTAGGTTTAGGGATATGTTAAGGGTTAGAGTTAGTGTTAGTGTTATGGTTACCATTAGGGTTAGTGTTAGGCTGAGGGTTATGGTTAGTGTTAGGGTTAGGTTTAGGCTTATGGTTAGGTATTCTGTTAGGGTTAGTTTTATGGTTAATGTTAGGTTTAGAGTTATGGTTAGGATTATGGTTATGGTTAGGGTTTGGGTTAGTGTTAATGTTAAGTTTCGGGTTCTGGTTGGTATTACTGTTAGAATTAGCATTACATTGGGCTAGGGTTAGGGTAAATTTTAGGGTTAAGGTTATGGTTAGGGTTAGTGTTAGGTTTTGGGAAAGGTTTAGGGTTAGTGTTTGGGTTGTGTCATGGTTAGGGTTAGTGTTAGTGATATCATTAAGTTTAGCATTAGTGTTAGTGTTAGGGTTAGTTTTAAGTTTAGAGTTACTGTAAGGGTTAGTGTTAGGGTAAGGGTTAGTGTTAGGGTTAGAGTTAGGGTTAGGGTTATGGTTAGGGATAGGTTCAGTGTTAGGTTTAGGGTTAGGATTATGGTTAGGCTTAGGTTTAGTGTTAGGGTTAGAGTTAGGGTTAGGGTTAGGTTTAGGGTTAGTGTTAGGGTTAGGTTTAGAGGTAGGATTAGGGTTAGTGTTAGTTAGAGTTAGGGTTTGCCTTAGGATTTGTGTTAGGTTTACAGTTAGATTTAGGTTTAGGGTTACAATTAGAATGAGGGTTGGGTTAGGGTTAGGGTTACGGTTATGGATAAGCTAAAGGATTATGTTACAGTTAGTGTTAGGTTTAGGATTAAGGTTAGGGTGGTGATTAGAATTAGGGTTACAGATAGTATTAGTGTTAGGTTTAGGGTTAGTGTTAGGGTTAGGGTCAGTGTTAGCATAAGGTTTAGGTTTAGGTTTAGTGTTATAATTAGAGTTAATGGTACTGTTAGTGTTAGGATTAGGGTTTGTTTTAGAGTTAGAGTTAGAGTTATGGTCCATGTCAGGATTAGTGTTAGGGGTAAGGTTCAGGTTTGTGTTAGGTTTGTGTTAGGGTTAGGGTTTGTGTTAGGGTTATAATTAGGATTAGCATTAGATTCAGGTTTAGGGTTAGGGTTAGTGTTAGAGTTAGGGTTAGGTTTATGTTTAGGGTTAGATTGAGTGTTAGGGTTAAGGTTCGAGTTAGGGTTAGGGTTAGGGTTATGATTAAGGTTAGGTTTAGTGTTAGGTTTAGGTTTAGGGGTAGGGTTAGGATTAGGGTTAGGGTTAGGGTTAGTGTTTGTGTTAGGGTTAGGGTTAGACGTAGAATTTGTGTTAGGTTCAGGGTTAAAGTTAGGGTTAGGATTAAAGTTAGAATTAGGGTTAGGGTTAGGGTTAGGTTTAGGGTTAGTGTTAGTGTTAGGGGTAGGGATAGAGTTAGTGTTAGGATTAGGGTTAGCATGTGTGTTAGGGTTAGGGTTAGTGTTTGTGTTTGTGTTTGCACTAGGGTTAGTGATAGGGTTAGTTTCAGTGTTAGTCTTAGGGTTGGGTTAGGGTTAGTGTTAGTGTTAGGGTTAGAGTTTGTTTTAGGGTTAGGGTTAGGGTTAGGGTTAGGAGTAGTGTTAGGGTTAGAGTTAGGGTTAGGTTTATGGTTAAGGTCAGGGTTAAGGTTAGGCTTCATGTTAGGGTTAGGTTTACATTAAGGTTTATGGTTATGGCTAGTGTTAATTTTAGTGTTAGTGTTAGGGTTAGGGTTAGCAATAGTTTAATTAGGAATAGGTTCAGGTTTAGTGTTAGAGTTAGGGTTAGAGTTAATGGTAGTATTATGGTTAGGATTACTTTTAGGGATAGTGTTAGCGTTATGTTAAGTGTTAGTGTTAGGGTTAGCATTATGGTTAGGGTTTGGGTTAGTGTTAGTTTTAGTGCTAGGTTTACATTAGTTTTAGGGTTAGGGTTATGGTTAGGGTTAGGTTTATGGTTAGGGTTATTATTATGTTTAAATTTAGGTTTAGGGTTAGTGTTCGGTTTAGGGTAAGGTTTAGGCTTTGGGTAAGGGTTACGGTTAGGTTTAGTGTTAGGTTTAGTGTTAGGATTAGCATTAGTGTTAGTGTTAGGGTTAGGGTTTGGGTTAAGGTTAGTTTAGTGTTAGGGTTAGGTTTACAGTAACAATTAGGGTTATGTTTAAGGTCAGTTTTGGGGTTAGTGTTAGGGTTAGGGTGAGGTATAGGTTTAGGGTTCGTTTTAGGAATAGAGTTAGGTTAGGTTTAGGGTTAGGTTTAGAGTTCAGGTTAGTGTTAGTGTTGAGGTTAGTATTAGGGTTTATGTTAGGATTAGGGTTACAGTTAGTTTTAAATTTGCAGTCAGGATACGGGTTTATGTTAGGGTTATGTTTAGAATGAGTGTTAGGGTTAGGGTTAGGGTTAGGTTTAGTGTTAGTGTTAGCATTAGGCTTAGGCTTTGTGTTAAGTTTAGGGTTAGGGTTAGTGTTAGGTAAGGGTTATATGTAGGATTAGGGTTAGGGTTAGTGTTAGTGTTAGTGTTTGCATTAGATTAATGTTCAGGTTAGTGTTAGTTTTACTGTTAGGGTTAGGGATGGGTTAGAGTTAGTTTTAGGGTTAAGGTTAGGGTTTGTGTTAGCTTTAGTATTAGGCTAAGGTTTAGGTATAGGATTAGTGTTAGAGTTAGAGATAGGATTACGTTTAGGGTTAGTTTTAGGGATAGGGTTAGAGGTCTTCTTAGGTTTAGGGTTAGGGCTAGGCTTAGCCTTAAGATTAGTGTTAGGGTTAGGGTTAGCAATAGTGATAGTGTTAAGGATAGGTTTATGGTTAATGTTAGGCTTAGGGTTAGGATTAGGGTTAGTGTTATTGTTAGGGTTAGGGTTATGGATAGGGTTAGTATTAGGGTTAGTGTTAGTGTGAGAGTTATGCTTAGGGTTTGGTTTAGTGTTAGGTTGTGAAATGGTTAGTGTTATGGTTAGTGTTAGTGTTCGTGTTAGGGTAAAGTTTTCGGTGATGTTAACGGTTATGGTAAGGGTGATTTTTAGGTTTAGTGTTAGGTTTAGTATTAGAATTAGGGTTAGGGGTAGTTTTCGTGTTAGAATTTGGGTTATGATTAGGGTTTGGGTTAGTTTTAGGTTAGTTTTAGGGTTTGTGTTAGGGTTAGTGGTAGTGTTAGGTTTAGGGTTATACTTAGGTTTAGTTATAGGTTTAGGGTTAGGGTTAGTGTTAGGGTTAGAGTTAGGGTTAGGTTTATTTTTAGGTTTAGGGTATGGGTTGGTGTTAGAGTTAGGTTTAGGGTTAGTGTCAGAGTTACGGTTAGGATTAGGGTTAGTGTTAGGATTAGTGTTAGGGTTAGGTTTTGCATTAGGGTTAGTGTTAGGTTAGTGTTAGATTTAGGGTTAGAGTATGTGTTAGGTTTATTTTTAGGGTTAGAGTTAGGGTTAGAGCTAGTGTTAGGGTATGGTTATGTTTAGGGTTAGTGTTAGAAATAGGCTTAAGGGTAGGGTTAGATTTAGGGGTAGGGTTAGTATTAGGGTTAGTGTTAGGGTTGTACTTAGGGTTAGGGACAGAGTTAGTGTTAGGTTTAGGGTTAGGGTTAGGGTTAGGGATAGTGTTAGGTTTAGAAATAGTTTTAGGGATGCTGTTAATGTTAGGGTTCAGGTTAGAGTTAGGTTTAAAGTTAATGATAGGGTTAGGGTTAGGGTTAGTGTTAGGTTTAGGGTTCGGTTTAGGGTTAGTGGTAGTGTAGGGGGTTACTTTTAGGTTTAGCTTTAGGGTTAGTATTAGGGTTAGATTTCAGGTTAGTGTATATAGGGTTAGGCTTAGAGTTCATGTTAGAGTTAAAGATAGGGTTAGTGTTAGGCTTAGAATTAGGGTTTGGGTTAGTGTTAGGGTTGGTCTTAGTGTTTGGGTTAAGTTCAGTGTTAGGTTTAGTGTAAATTTAGGGTTAGGATTAGGGTTAGGTTAGGGTTAGGGTTAGGGTTAGGGTTATGGTTATGGATAAGTTAAAGGATTATGTCATGGTTAGTGTTAGGTTTAGGATTGAGGTTAGGGTGTTGGTTAGAATTAGGGTTACAGATAGTATTAGTGTTAGGTTTAGGGTTAGTGTTAGGGTTAGGATCAGCGTTAGCATAAGGTTTAGGTTTAGGTTTAGTGTTATAATTAGAGTTAGTGGTACTGTTAGTGTTAGGGTTAGGGTGAGTGTTAGGGTTAGTGATAGGATTAGGCTTAAGTTAGGATTAGGTTTAGGTTAGTGTTATATTTAGGGTTGGGGTTAGGTTTGGGTTTAGGGTTCATGTTTAAAATAGGGTTAGGGATAGATTTAGGTTAGGGTTAGGGTTTGGCTTAGGGTTTTTTTAGGTTTAGGGTTAGTGTTAGTGTTTGATTTAGGTTTACGGTTAGCGTTAGGGTTAGTGTTAGTGTTAGATTTAGGTTTAGGGTTAGTGTTAGAATTAGCATTACTGTTTGATTTAGCATTATAATTAGGTTTAGGGTTAGAGTTAGGGTTAGGATTATGGTTAGTGTCAGGTTTAGAGTTAGGTTTAGTTTTAATATAAGGTTTAAGTTTAGGGAAAGGTTTAGGGTAGGGTTAGTGTTAGCTTTAGGGTTAGGGCTCGGTTTAGGTTTCAGGTTAGGGTTAGGTTTGATGTTATTTTTAGGGTTATGGTTACTATCAGGGTTTGGTAAGGGTTAGGGTTAGGATTAGTGTTATGGTTAGGTTTTAGGTTAGGTTTAGAGTTAGGATTAGAGTTAGTGTTAGGTTTCTGGTTAGGGTTAGGGTTAGTGTTAGGGTTATGATTAGGGTAAGGGTTATGTTTACTCTTAAGGTTTGGGTTAAAGTTCGTGTTAGGGTTAGGGTTAGGGTTAGGGTAAGGTTTAGAGTTAAGGTTAGGGTTAGAGTAGTTTTAGGGCTAGAGTTAGTGTTTGGGTTAGGTTTAGGGTTAGGGTTATGGTTAAAGATATGGTTAGGATTAAAATTAGGGTTAGTGTTAGTTTACTGTTAGGGTTAGGGTAAGTTTAAGGTTAGGGTTATGATTTGGGTTAGGGGTTGTGTTACTGTTAGGGTTAAGTTAGTGTTAGTGTTAGGGTTAGGGTTAGTAATAGGGTTAGGGTTAGGGTTTGGGTTAGTGTTGGGCTTAGGGTTAGGGTTACAGTTAAGGTTAGTTTTAGGTTTAGAGTTAGTGTTATGGTTAGGGTTAGTTTTATGATTAGAATATGTGTTAGGGTTAGGTTTAGGGTTAGGGTTAGGTTAGGGTTAGGTTATGGTTAGGGTTAATGTTAGGGTTAGGAATAGGTTTTGGGTTAGGTTTCGTGTTAGGGATAGGGTTATGATTAGGTTTACTTTGTGTTAGGGTTAGGTTTATGGTTCGTGTTAGGGTTAGGGTTAGCATTACGGTTAATATTAGGGTTAGAGTTAGCGTTGAGTTTCCCATTAGTATTAGGTTTGTGGTTAGTGTTGGGTTTAGGGTTAGGGTTAGTGTTAGTGTTCGATTAGGGTTAAGGTAAGGTTTAGCTTTAGGTTTAGAGTTATAATTACAGTTAGTATTACTGTTAGAGTTTGGGTTCTGTTGAATGTTAGGTTTATAGTAAGGGTTAGCATTAAGTTTAGTGTTAGGTTTAGGGTTAGTGTTATGGTTAGGGTTACGGTTATGATTAAGTTTAGGGTTAGGTTTATGTTTATGGTTAGGGTTAGGTTAGGATAAGGGTTAGGTTTTGGGTTAGTGTTAGGGTTAGGATTAGGGTTGGGGTTAGGGTTCATGTTAGTGTTAGTGTTAGGGTTAGGTTTACTTAGGGTTAGGGGTAGGATTCATGTTAGCATTAGGGTTAGGGTTTATGTTGGGTTTAGTTTAGGGTTAGGGTTAGGATTAGTGTTAGTGTTAGGGTTAGGGATAGGGTTAGCGTTAGGGTTAAGGTTAGGTTTAGGGTTAGTTTTATCATTAGTGTTAGGTTTAGGGTTATCATTAGTGTTAGGCTTAGGATTAGGGTTCGTGTTATAATTAGGTTAGGGTTAGTGTTAGGTTTAGGGTTAAGTTTAGTGTTGGGCTTACTGTTAGTGTTAGGATTTAGATTAGGGTTAGGGTTATGTTAGGAATAGTGTTAGGTTTAGGGGTAGGTTTAGAGATATTGTTAGGGTTATGGTTAAGGTTAGATTAGGTTACATTTAGAATTAAGTTTAGGGTTAGTGTTATGGTTACGTTTAGGGTTTGGTTTAGTTTTAATGTAAGGGTTAGGGTTACTGTTAGGGTTTTGGTTAGTGTTAGGGATAGGGTTAGGGTTTGCTTAGAATTAGAATTAGTGTTAGGGTTAGGGTTAAGTTTAGGGTTCGCGTTAGGGTTAGGTTTAGGTTTAGCATTATGGTTAGTATTAGGGTTAAATTTACTGTTAGGTTTAGGGTTGTTGTTAGGGTTAAGGTTAGGTTTGAGGTTAGTGTTAGGGTTACAGTTAGTTATATGGTTAGTGTTAGGGTTATAGTTAGTTATATGGTTAGTGTTAGTGTTAGATTTAGTGTTAGGGTTAGTGTTAGTTTAAAGTTAAGTTTAATCTTAGGGTTTCAAATAGGGTTAGGTTTAGTGTTAGGATAAGAATTAGGGTTAGGTTTAGGTTTAGGGTTAGGGTAAGGTATAGTGTTAGGGTTAGAGGAAGGTTTAGATATAGTATTAGGGTTATGGTTGAGGTTAGGATTAGTGTTACGTTTAGGGTTAAGTTTAGGGTTAGTGTTACGGTTAGGTATAGGTTTAGGTTTAGGTTTAGTTTTAATGTAAGGGTTAGGGTTACAGTTAGGGTTTGGTTATTGTTAGGGTTAGGGTTAGGGTTCTCTTATGGTTAGTATTAGTGTTAGGGTTAGGTTTAGGGTTAGTATTAGGGTTAGGTTTAGTTTTTTTGTTAGGGATAAGTTTAGGGTTAGCATTACGGTTAGTATTATTGTTAAAGTTACTGTTAATTTTAGGGTTAAGTTTAAGTTTGAGCTTAGTGTTAGGGTTACAGGTTACAGTTAGGTTTAGGGTATTGTTAGGTTTAGTGTTAGGGTTAATGTAAGGTTTGGGGTTAGGTTTAAGCTTAGGGTTACAAATAGGTTTAGGTTTAGGGTTAGAATTAGGGTTAGGTTTAGGGTTAGCATTAGGTTTATATCAGGGTTAGGGTTAGAGTTAGATTAGGCTTAGGGTTAGTGTTAGTGTTAGGGTTAGGGTTATTTTTGAGTTTATGGTTAGGGTTAGTGATGGGGTTAGGTTTAGGGTTAGGTTTAGGATAGGTTTAGGGTTAGTGTTCGGGTTCATGCTAGGGTTAAGTTTATGGTTAATATTACATTAAATTTAGGGTTAGGGTTAGGGTTAATGTTAGGGTTAAGTTTAGGTTTAGGGTTACGATGAGTGTTAGCGTTAGGGTTCAGGTTAGGATAAGGGTTATTGTTACGATTAGTTTTAGGGTTAGGCTTAGATAAGGGTTGGGGTTAGGATTAGGTTTAGGGTTTGGTTAGGATTAGGGTTAGGTTTAGGTTTAGGGTTAGGGTTAGTTTTATTTTTAGTCTTAGGGTTAGTGTTAGTCATAGATTAGGGTCAGGTTTATGGTTAGGGTTAGTGTTAAGGTTAGGGTTACAGTAATGTTTAAGTTTAGTGTTAGGGATTGGATTAGGTTTACGTTTAGGTTTAGGTTTAGTGTTAGGGTTAGGGTCACGGTTAGTGTTAGGCTTAGTGTTTTGGTCAGATTTATTTTTCATGAAAGGGTTAGGGTTAGGGTTAGGGTTAGTGTTAGGATTAGGATTAGGGTTAGGGTTTGGGTTAGGGTTAGTGTTAGGGTTAGTGTTAGGTTTAGCATTAGTTTAAGGGTTAGGGTTATGTTTTGTGTTATCATTAGTGATAGGGTTGGTGTTAGATTTAGAGTTAGGTTTAAGGTTATGTTTAGTGTTAGTGTTTGGGATAGGGTTAGGAATATTGTGAGGGTTAGGTATAGGTTTAGGGTTACTTTTAGGGATAGAGCTAGTGTTAGGGGTAGCTTTAGTGTTACGGATAGGGTTAATGTTATGGTTAGGCTTTGTGTTAGGTTTAGGGTTAAGGTTATGGTTAGGGTTAGTTTTAGGATTAGGGTTAGGGTTATTGTTCGTGTTAGGGTTAGGGTCAGTTTTAGAGTTAGGGTTAGGATTAGGGTTAGGGTTAGGGTTAGGATTAGTGATATGGTGAAGGTTATGGTTTGTGTTAGGGTAAGGGTTAATGTTAGCGTTTGTGTTAAGTTTAGGGAGAGGGTAACTTTTATGGTTATGGTTAGTATTAGGGTTAGAGTGATGCTTAGTGTTATGTTTACGCTTAGTTTTTGGGTTATGCATAGGTTAGGGTTAGTGTTAGGGTTAGGGTTAGGGTTAAGCTTAGGTTTAGTGTTAAGTTTAGGGTTAGAGTTTGGGTTAATGTTAGTGATAGGGTTGGGGTTTGGGTTAGGGTTAGTGTTAGGATTAGGTTTAGTTTTACCATTAGGGTTAATATTAGGGTTAGGGTTCTGGTTTGGGCTAGGGTTTGTGTTAGGTGTATGGTTTGGGTTAGGGTTTGATTTATGTTAGGCTTAGAGTTAGGGTTAGGAATAGGTTTATTGTTAGGATTATGGATATAGTTTAGGGTTAGTCTTAGTGTTAAGTTGAGTGTTAGGTTTTGTCATAGAGTTTAGTTTAGGGTTAGAGTTTGTGTTAGAGTTAGGGTTCGTGTTAGGGTTCATGTTAGGGTTAGGGTTAGGTTAGTGTTAGTTTTAGTTTTAGGTTTTGGTTTACTTTAGGGTTAGGGTTAGGGTTAGTGTTAGGGTTATGATTAATTTTAGGGTTAGGATTAGGGTTCGTGTTAGGGATAGGGTTACAGTTAGTGTTATGGCTAGGGTTAAATTTAGGGTTAGGTACAAACCCTAGCTCTAAACCTTATCCTAAAAAAAAAAAAACATAACCCTAACACTAGACCTAGCCATATCACTAACCCTGAAACTAGCCATCACCAATGGCCAAAACCTACCTCTAACTCTATCCATTATCCTAACCCTAAGCCTAACCCTAATGCTAACACTAGCCCTAAACCTCACCCTGTATCTAACCCTAATCCTCGTTCTAGTCCAAACACTAGCCCCATCCAGAATCCTTAAACTTAACCTAACACTAACCCATGGCCTAAACCTAAACCTTACCTTAACCCTAGCCCTAATCCTAACTTTAACCTTATCCCTAACCCTAGCTCTAAACCTACATATTACCCTAAATCTAACCCTAAATTTAATGATAACCCTAGCCCTAACCCTAGCTCTAACCCTATCCATTATCCTAACTGTAACCCTAACCCTGATGATAACCCTACCCCTTACTTTAAATCTATCCTGACCCTAATTCTAGACATAACTATAAACCTAACCCTTGCCATAGAGCTAACACTTGCTGAAATCCTAATCATTACTCTAAACCTAACCCTAAACCTATCCATAACCCTAATCTTAAGCCAAAACCTAATCTTAATCCTAACACGACATTAAACACTATCCAATACCCTAAATCTAATGATAACCCTAGACCTAACCTTAACACTAACCTTGACCCTAACCGTAACTATAACCTAGACCTAATCCTACACCTAAACCTTGCCCTAGTGCTAACCCTAGCTCAAACTCTAAACCATACCCTAAACCTAAACCTAACTCTAGCCCTAAAACTAACCATAACCCTATCACTAACCATATCATTACCTTAAGCACAACCATAACCCTAAGGCTAACCCTAGGCCTAATCCTAACCCTTTTGCTAACTCTAACCATATCAATTACCCTACACCTAACATGAACCCTAAACCTAAACCTATCATTACCCTAACCAAACCCTAATGTTAATTCAAGCTCTAAACCTAAACCCTATCTAAACCAAACCTGAAACCTAATTCTAACCCTAATAATGCCCCTAGCTCTAAACCTGACCCCTACCCTATACTTAAACCTTACACTAGATCTAGCCATAAATCTTACCCTTAGTCTATCCCTACCACAAGCCTTGACCTGACTCAAGCCATAGCCCTAATTCTTACCATAACCCTAAAACAAAACCTAGACCTCATCCTTGCCCTAAACCTAGACTTATTATTAAACCAAACCATAATCCTAGCCCTAACCAAAATTCTAACCTTCAACCTAGCCCTAAAACTAGCTCTAATCCCATCCCTTCCTCTAAAACTAACCCTATCCCCAAACCTAAACCGAAGTCTAAAACTAGGCCTAACCCTAATACAAACGCTAGACCTAATCCCAGCCCTAATTTACCGCTAAACCCAACCTAACCCTAGCCCTAAGACTAACTCTAACTCTCTCCCTAGTCCTATTCCTAGTCCTAACCCTATCTCTTATCATAATCCTATCACTTGCTTTACATTAACCCTAACCCTAGCCCTAGTCCTATTCCTATATCTAACCCTAGCTCTAAATCTAACCCATTATATTTAGGGTTACCTAAGCTAAACCTCTCACTAACACAAGCTATAACACTAATGCTAATCCTAAAACTAACCCTAACCTATCCCTATCCCTATAAAACAACCTAGCCATATCCCTAACCCTAACCTTTAACATAAACAAAATCCTAAGCCTACAACTAGCCCTAAACCCAGCTCTAATTTGAGTCCTATCCCTAACACTAAAACAAACCCTGATCCTGACTCTGACCCTAACACTAACCCTAGCTCTAAACATTACTCAAAACCTAAACCTAACAATAACTGTAGACCTAACCCTAAAACTAGTTCTAATCGTAACCCTAGTTCTTACATTAGCTGTAGTCCTAAACCTAGCCCTAACCTAACTCAAAACCTATAGCTAATCTAAGCTTCAACACTACATTTAACCATAACCCTAATTCTAGCCCTAACCCTTACCCTAAACCAACACTCAACCCTTGCCATAACCCAAAACCTAACCCTAACCCTAGCCTTAATTCTAACCATAAACCTAGCCCTAACCCCAGCTGTAATCCTACCCATTACCCTAATCCTCATCCTAACTCTATTGCTAACCCTAGAAAAACCCTAAACCTATTACTAACCCTAAAACTATACATTATCCTAAAACTAACCTGAACCCTAAACGTAACCATATCCATAAACCTAATCCTAACCATAATAATCATAACCCTAAAACTAACTCTAACCATAACCCTAGACCTGACATTAGCTTAAGCCTTAATGAAACCCTAACCCTAAAACAAACTCTTGCCCTAATTTTAGCCTTAATTCTAAACCTGACCATAACCATAAACCTAACGCTAATTTTAAACCTTGCCCTAGTTCTAAAGCTAGCTATAACATAATAAACTAACCATAACCATAACCCTAGCCATAAACATAGGCTCAGCCTTACTACTAAACCTATCTCTATTCCTAGCCCTAATTAAACCTTAATTCTTACCCTCAATGTAACCCTAACACTAAGCTAATTCTAACTCTCGCCCTAACCCTATCCCTAGTTCTAAACCTATCCCTTATGATAACACCAACCCTAGCCCTAACCCTAGCCTTAACCTTTGCTGTAGCCCTAAACCTAGATATAAACCTAACTCTAAATCTAATCCTAACCCTAAGCCTAAACCACACCATAACACCAGCTCTAACCCTAACACTAATTTGAAAACTAGCCCTAATCCTAGCCCTAGTCCTAAAACAAAACTGAGCCATAGCACTGACTCTAACCTGTAACCTAAACCAAACCTTAACAATACACCTAGCCCTAACCCTAGCCCTCATTTGAGTTCTAATCCTAACACTAGAAGTAATACTAACCCTGACTCTGACCTTAACAGTAATCCTAGGTCTACACATCACCCTATCCCTAAACCTAAACCTAACACTAGACCTCGCCCTAAACCTAACCCTAAAATTAGCCCTAATCATAATGCCATTTCTTAAATTAGCCATAGCCCTAAACCTAACACAAAACCTAGCCCTAATCCAAGGCCTAACCTTGACACTAAACCTAACCCTATCCCTAGTCCTAATACTAGCTCTAACCCTATTTCTTACACTTAGTCAAACTCTCACCCTATTGCTACCCCCTAGTCCTAACCCTAATTCTATGCCTACCCCAAACCCTACATCTATTATTAGCCCTAACCCTAGTCCTATTTCCAGCTCTAAACTTAATCCAAATCCTAACACTAACCCTGACCCTTATTCTTACCCTAACACTAAACCTAGGTTTAAACCTCATCTTAACCCTTATCCAAAACTTAACACGAGCCCTACCAGTAAACCTAACCCTAAACCTAACACTAATACTAGCCCTAGACCTAAACCTAATTCTAAATATAGCCAATAACCTAGCCTTAGCCCTCACAATAACCCTTAACCTAAACCAAACACTAACTCTACCTCTAGACCTAACCCTAGTCCTCATTCTGGGCCTTAATCTAAACCTAATTCTATCCTGAACCCTAACACTTACCCTAACAAAAACCCTAGGTCTAAAACTTATCCTAACCCCAAAACTAACCCTAACAGTAGACACACTCTAAATCTAGCCAAAACCATAACTCTAGCGCTTACATAAAACCATATACCTAACACGAGCCCTAAACCTCACACAAAATCTAGCCCTAATTACAGCCCTAAACCTAACCCTAACCATAACCCTAACCCTAAACCTATCCCTAACCAAAACCCTAACCCTCATTCAAGCCCTAACCCTAGCTCAAACTCTAAACCTTACCCTAACTCTAGCCCTAATCCTGACTGTAAACATAGCCCAAACCCTAGCTCTAACTCTATCCATTACACTAAGCATAACCCTAAAACTAATGCTAGCCCTAGCCCTAAACCTAACCCTACCCTAGCCCTGACTGTAACCCTAACCCTCACCTTAGCCCTAAAACCAGCTCAATCCCTAAATCTTACACTTAACCTAACCCTAACACACTAACCCAAGACCTAACCCTAACACTAACCCCAGCCCTAATCCTAAACTTAACCCTAGCCCTAACCCTAACCCTAAAATTAACCTAACCCTAAATTAACCCTAATGACAACACTAAACCTAAAGCTAAACCTACCCTAACCCTAAACATAAACCTAACCCTAGAACTAACAGTGAACCTAACCCTAACTCTAAACCTAAGGTACTTCAAACTCTAACACTAATCCTAAACCTAAACCTAACACTAACCTAAACCTAACTCTATCTTTAACCTGACATATAAACCTATTACCCTAACCCTAATGATAACTCTAGCCCTAACTGTAACATTAACTATGACCACATCCCTAGACCAAACCCTAAATAAACCTTAGCCATAGCAAAAATCCTAACTCCAATCCTAAAATGTACCCTAAACCTAATCCTAACTGAAACCCTCACCCTAACCCTGACACTAACCTTAACTCTAGCCCTAATCCTCATCATAAACCTAGCCCTAACCCTAGGTTTAACCCTATAAATTACCCTATTGATAACCATAACCCTAATGCTAACCCTAGACCTAACCCTAAACCTATCACAAACCCTAACCATATCCATTACCTTAAACCTTACTTGAACTTTAAACTTAACACTATCCATTACCCTAACCCTATTTCTAACCTTAATGCTAATTTGAGCCTTAACCCTAAACCTTAACCTAACCCAAACCTGAAGTCTAACTCTGACCTTAAAAATACCTCAGCTCTTAATCTGACCCTTTCCCTAAATGTAACACTTTAATTTGACCAAGACCTAAACCAAACCCTAAAAATATCACTAACTATAAACCTAGACCTGACATTAGTCCTATCCCTAATTCTTGCCCAAAATCTAACAAATAAGCTAGCCCTAATCCTAGCCTTAAATCTAGTCTTAATCCTAAACCTAGACATAACCCTAGCCCTAACCATAAAGCTAATCATAAAACTAGCCTTAACCCTAACCATAGCACTAAAATAAAACTGAACAACAAGACTAACTTAAACCAAACCCTAGCACTACACCTAGATCTAACCAACCTTAGCTCTAACCTTATACATTAACCTAAAGATAGGCCTAACTCAATGCTAACCTTAGGTGTAATGCTAACCCTATCACTAATACTAACCATATCCATTACTCTAAACTTAACCTGAACCCTAAACCTAACCCTATCCATTACCCTAACTCTAACTCTAACCCTACTGCTAATTTAACCCTTAACTCTAAACCTTAAACTAAACCAAACCCTACCCAGACCCTGACCCTTACAATACACCTAGCTCTAAAACTGACCCTTAATTTAAAAGTAATCCATACACTAGACCTAGTCATAACCTAACCTTAAAACTATTCCTAACAATAACCGTCAACCTGACATTAACCGTAGCCCTAATCCTAGCGTTAGCCCTAAAGCAAACCCTCAAACCTATCCCTAAATCTAGCCTTAATAATAAACCGAGGGGCAAGCAGAAAAAATCAAAGTGATAGAGTGCCAGGGATCCCAGCAGCCTGCAGCAGGGCCCGGAGAGCCAGGCCAACTGATTCGCGTGGCCTGCCCTGCGGCTACAGAAGGCGTGGCGCCTCAGTGAAGCCATTAATTGGCAAGCAGGGAGGTTAGGGAAGGCCATTAGGTGGAATCCCACCAGCCAAGCCCACACGGACCCTTGGGCCGAGCACGGGTTCTCAGAAGGGGAAGGAAGCGGTACAGTCCCATCCCCCACAGCGGACACTCCGCCGAGCCAGTCAGCGGCCACCATCCGGGAAAGCTGAAGGATACACCGCCACTCTCCTTCAGAGTGCGACATCAAAACAGGTCGGTGTCATTCAGCTCACCCCCCAGACAGCGGGAATTCGCATAAAATCTCTCCTAGGCTTGCCGGGAGAGGGAGTATCAAGCTGAGCCTCCATACAGGCTAGGGGGAAACCAGAGACACCTGACCTCCAACCCCTCCTCCCAGTAGCAGCCAAAAGGAAACCTGGCTAGCCAGCGCTGGGGGAGGGGCAAGCAGAAAAAATCAAAGTGATAGAGTGCCAGGGATCCCAGCAGCCTGCAGCAGGGCCCGGAGAGCCAGGCCAACTGATTCGCGTGGCCTGCCCTGCGGCTACAGAAGGCGTGGCGCCTCAGTGAAGCCATTAATTGGCAAGCAGGGAGGTTAGGGAAGGCCATTAGGTGGAATCCCACCAGCCAAGCCCACACGGACCCTTGGGCCGAGCACGGGTTCTCAGAAGGGGAAGGAAGCGGTACAGTCCCATCCCCCACAGCGGACACTCCGCCGAGCCAGTCAGCGGCCACCATCCGGGAAAGCTGAAGGATACACCGCCACTCTCCTTCAGAGTGCGACATCAAAACAGGTCGGTGTCATTCAGCTCACCCCCCAGACAGCGGGAATTCGCATAAAATCTCTCCTAGGCTTGCCGGGAGAGGGAGTATCAAGCTGAGCCTCCATACAGGCTAGGGGGAAACCAGAGACACCTGACCTCCAACCCCTCCTCCCAGTAGCAGCCAAAAGGAAACCTGGCTAGCCAGCGCTGGGGGAGGGGCAAGCAGAAAAAATCAAAGTGATAGAGTGCCAGGGATCCCAGCAGCCTGCAGCAGGGCCCGGAGAGCCAGGCCAACTGATTCGCGTGGCCTGCCCTGCGGCTACAGAAGGCGTGGCGCCTCAGTGAAGCCATTAATTGGCAAGCAGGGAGGTTAGGGAAGGCCATTAGGTGGAATCCCACCAGCCAAGCCCACACGGACCCTTGGGCCGAGCACGGGTTCTCAGAAGGGGAAGGAAGCGGTACAGTCCCATCCCCCACAGCGGACACTCCGCCGAGCCAGTCAGCGGCCACCATCCGGGAAAGCTGAAGGATACACCGCCACTCTCCTTCAGAGTGCGACATCAAAACAGGTCGGTGTCATTCAGCTCACCCCCCAGACAGCGGGAATTCGCATAAAATCTCTCCTAGGCTTGCCGGGAGAGGGAGTATCAAGCTGAGCCTCCATACAGGCTAGGGGGAAACCAGAGACACCTGACCTCCAACCCCTCCTCCCAGTAGCAGCCAAAAGGAAACCTGGCTAGCCAGCGCTGGGGGAGGGGCAAGCAGAAAAAATCAAAGTGATAGAGTGCCAGGGATCCCAGCAGCCTGCAGCAGGGCCCGGAGAGCCAGGCCAACTGATTCGCGTGGCCTGCCCTGCGGCTACAGAAGGCGTGGCGCCTCAGTGAAGCCATTAATTGGCAAGCAGGGAGGTTAGGGAAGGCCATTAGGTGGAATCCCACCAGCCAAGCCCACACGGACCCTTGGGCCGAGCACGGGTTCTCAGAAGGGGAAGGAAGCGGTACAGTCCCATCCCCCACAGCGGACACTCCGCCGAGCCAGTCAGCGGCCACCATCCGGGAAAGCTGAAGGATACACCGCCACTCTCCTTCAGAGTGCGACATCAAAACAGGTCGGTGTCATTCAGCTCACCCCCCAGACAGCGGGAATTCGCATAAAATCTCTCCTAGGCTTGCCGGGAGAGGGAGTATCAAGCTGAGCCTCCATACAGGCTAGGGGGAAACCAGAGACACCTGACCTCCAACCCCTCCTCCCAGTAGCAGCCAAAAGGAAACCTGGCTAGCCAGCGCTGGGGGAGGGGCAAGCAGAAAAAATCAAAGTGATAGAGTGCCAGGGATCCCAGCAGCCTGCAGCAGGGCCCGGAGAGCCAGGCCAACTGATTCGCGTGGCCTGCCCTGCGGCTACAGAAGGCGTGGCGCCTCAGTGAAGCCATTAATTGGCAAGCAGGGAGGTTAGGGAAGGCCATTAGGTGGAATCCCACCAGCCAAGCCCACACGGACCCTTGGGCCGAGCTCGGGTTCTCAGAAGGGGAAGAAAGCGGTACAGTCCCATCCCCCACAGCGGACACTCCGCCGAGCCAGTCAGCGGCCACCATCCGGGAAAGCTGAAGGATACACCGCCACTCTCCTTCAGAGTGCGACATCAAAACAGGTCGGTGTCATTCAGCTCACCCCCCAGACAGCGGGAATTCGCATAAAATCTCTCCTAGGCTTGCCGGGAGAGGGAGTATCAAGCTGAGCCTCCATACAGGCTAGGGGGAAACCAGAGACACCTGACCTCCAACCCCTCCTCCCAGTAGCAGCCAAAAGGAAACCTGGCTAGCCAGCGCTGGGGGAGGGGCAAGCAGAAAAAATCAAAGTGATAGAGTGCCAGGGATCCCAGCAGCCTGCAACAGGGCCCGGAGAGCCAGGCCAACTGATTCGCGTGGCCTGCCCTGCGGCTACAGAAGGCGTGGCGCCTCAGTGAAGCCATTAATTGGCAAGCAGGGAGGTTAGGGAAGGCCATTAGGTGGAATCCCACCAGCCAAGCCCACACGGACCCTTGGGCCGAGCTCGGGTTCTCAGAAGGGGAAGAAAGCGGTACAGTCCCATCCCCCACAGCGGACACTCCACCGAGGCAGTCAGTGGCCACCATCCGGGAAAGCTGAAGAATACACCACCACTCTCCAACAGCTTGTAACATCAAAACAGCCAGCAGCAGGACCCCGGAGATCCAGGCCAACTTATTCGCGAGGCCTGCCCCGCAGCTACAGAAGGCGTGGCGCCTCAGAGAAGCCATTAATTAGCAAGCAGGGAGGTTAGGGACTGCCATTAGGTGGAATCCCACCAGCCAAGCCCACCGCCCAAGCCCGGAAGAGGCCCAGCGATCTGCCAGCATTGTAGTCACGACACCCCAATTGGAATAGGGACAGAGCAGAGCCGCCTTCCACTCCCGGAACAGGCCCAGAGAGCCGCCAGCGTGATAGACACGTCACCCCAATTGGAGTAGGGGCACAGCCGCTGCCCGCACCTGCAAGGGAGACTTTTCAAGTATACAAGAGCAACATAAATAAATAGGGGGTAAATTTCAAAACACAACAGTTGCACCAAGCAGAAAGAAACGCGGGCAGTATGAAAAGACAAGGAAAGAAAGGACCACAAGCAATGCAGGTCAACTCAACTTTAGAAGAGGTAATAGCTGCAACAGATGGAATATCAGATAAAGAGTTCAGGATATATATGCTTCAGATGATCTGGAGTCTCAAGGAAGACATGAGACAGCAAAATCAGACAATGAAAGATCACATTGACAAACAAATCCAGGAAGTCAAAGATCAATTTCACAGGGAGATAGAGGTAATAAAAAACAAACAAATTGAAATTCTAGAAATGCAGGAAACAATAAACCAACTTAAAAACTCAATTGAGAATACTACCAGCAGAGTAGATCACTTAGAAGAGAGAACATCAGACAATGAAGACAAAGTATTTCAACTGGAAAAGAACATAGACAGCTCAGCAAGTCTGCTAAGAAACCATGAGCAGAACATCCAAGAATTATGGGACAATATCAAAAGACCAAATTTAAGAGTCATTGGGATACAGGAAGGCACAGAGCTCCATTCCAAAGGAATAAACAGTCTATTCAGTGAAATAATACGAGAAAACTTCCCAGAATTGAAGATTGAGACAGAATCCCAAATCCTAGAAGCCTACAGGACGCCGAATGTGCAAAATCATAAGAGATCCACACCTAGACACATTATAATGAAGATGTCCAACATACAGAATAAGGAGAGAATTTTAAAAGCTGCAAGAGAAAGAAAGCAGATTACATTTAGGGGTAAACCAATCAGGATAACAGCTGATCTCTCAACACAGACTCTGAAAGCTAGAAGATCCTGGAATAACATATTTCAAACACTGAAAGACAATGGGCTCCAACCAAGAATCGTGTATCCGGCGAAATTAAGCTTCAGGTTAGAAGATGAAATTAAAACCTTCCACAATAAACAAAAGTTAAAAGAATTCGCAGCTAGAAAACCATCTCTTCAAAAAATCCTTGGCAAAACATTACAGGAAGAGGAAATGGAAAACAACATTGAAAACCAACAATGGGAGGTAGGACAGTAAAGGGGGGAAAGTAGTCATAGAGGATAACAAATCAGGTTTAGTAACATCAATAAACAAATATGGCTGGAAGAACAAACCATATCTCAATAATAACCCTAAATGTTAATGGCTTAAACTCACCAATTAAGAGACACAGGCTAGTAGAATGGATCAAAAAACAAGACCCAACAATATGCTGTCTACAGGAGACGCATTTGATAGGAAAAGATATACATAGACTGAAGGTGAAAGGTTGGGAAAAATCATATCACTCACATGGACCGCGGAAACAAGCAGGAGTGTCCATAATCATATCTAATAAAATAGATTTCAAGCCAAAGCTAATCAAAAGGGATATAGAAGGACACTTCATACTGCTCAAGGGAACCATACACCAACAAGACATAACAATCATAAATATATATGCCCCAAATAATGGTGCAGCTGTATTCATCAAGCAAACTCTTCTCAAGTTCAAGAGTCTAATAGACCACCATACAATAATCATGGGAGACTTCAACACACCTCTCTCACCACTGGACAGATCTTCCAAACAAAAGTTAAATAAGGAAACTATAGAACTCAATAACACAATTAACAACCTAGACTTAATTGACATATATAGACTATACCACCCAACATCAAGTAGCTACACTTTTTTCTCAGCAGCACATGGAACCTTCTCAAAAATAGACCATATACTATGTCACAGGGCAACTCTTAGACAATACAAAGGGGTAGAGATAATACCATGCATCTTATCTGATCATAATGGAATGAAACTGAAAATCAATGATAAAAGAAGAAAGGAAAAAGCAAGCATCACCTGGAGAATGAACAATAGGTTGCTGAGTGATCAATGGGTTTTAGAAGACATCAAGGAGGAAATTAAAAAATTCCTAGAGTTAAATGAAAACACAGACACAACATATCGGAATCTATGGGACACATTGAAAGCAGTTCTAAGAGGAAAATTCATTGCTTGGAGTTCATTCCTCAAAAAAAGAAAAAACCAACAAATAAATGATCTCATACTTCATCTCAAAATCCTAGAAAAAGAAGAGCAAAACAACAGCAAAAGAAGTAGAAGGCAAGAAATAATTAAAATCAGAGCTGAAATTAATGAAATTGAAACAAAAGAAACAATTGAAAAAATTGACAAAACTAAAAGCTGGTTCTTTGAAAAAATAAATAAAATTGACAGACCCTTAGCCATGCTAACGAAGAGAAGAAGAGAGAGAACCCAAATTACTAGCATACGGGATGAAAAAGGCAATATCACAACAGACACTTCAGAAATACAGAAGATAATCAGAAATTACTTTGAATCCTTATACTCCAATAAAATAGAAGATAGTGAAGGCATAGATAAATTCCTTGAGTCCTATGATCTGCCCAGATTGAGCCAGGAGGATATAGACAACCTAAACAGACCAATAACAATAGAGGAAATAGAAGAAACCATCAAAAGACTACCAACTAAGAAAAGCCCAGGACCGGATGGGTATACAGCAGAGTTTTACAAAACCTTTAAAGAGGAACTAACACCAATACTTTTCAACCTATTTCAGGAAATAGAAAAAGAGGGAGAACTTCCAAATTCATTCTACGACGCCAACATCACCCTGATTCCGAAACCAGACAAAGACACATCAAAGAAGGAAAACTACAGACCAATATCTCTAATGAACCTTGACGCAAAAATCCTCAATAAAATTCTGGCGAATCGGATTCAAATACATATCAAAAAAATTATACATCATGATCAAGTAGGATTCATCCCTGGGATGCAAGGCTGGTTTAATATACGGAAATCAATAAATGTTATTCACCACATCAATAGACTTAAAAATAAGAACCATATGATCATCTCAATAGATGCAGAAAAAGCATTCGACAAAGTACAGCATCCCTTTATGTTCAAAACGCTAGAAAAATTAGGGATAACAGGATCATACCTCAACATTGTAAAAGCAATCTATGATAAGCCACAGGCCAGCATCATTCTGAATGGAGAAAAATTGAAGGCATTCCCTCTAAGATCTGGTACAAGACAGGGATGCCCTCTCTCACCACTTCTGTTCAACATAGTCCTCGAAACACTGGCCAGAGCAATTAGACAGTCAAAAGAAATTAAAGGCATAAAAATAGGAAAAGAAGAACTTAAATTATCACTATTTGCAGATGATATGATTCTATACCTAGCAGACCCAAAAGGGTCTACAAAGAAGCTATTAGAGCTAATAAATGAATTCAGCAAAGTGGCAGGATATAAGATCAACACGCATAAATCAAAGGCGTTCCTGTATATGAGCGACAAATCCTCTGAAACGGAAATGAGGACAACTACTCCATTCACAATATCCCCCCAAAAAATAAAATACTTGGGAATCAACCTAACAAAAGAGGTGAAAGATTTATACAATGAAAATTACAGAACCCTAAAGAAAGATATAGAAGAAGACCTTAGAAGATGGAAAAACATACCCTGCTCATGGATAGGCAGAACTAACATCATCAAAATGGCGATATTACCAAAAGTTCTCTATAAGTTCAATGCAATGCCAATCAAAATCCCAACAGCATATCTTGTAGAAATCGATAAAAGAATCATGAAATTCATATGGAATAATAAAAGACCCAGAATAGCAAAAACAATACTAAGCAGGAAGTGTGAATCAGGCGGTATAGCGATACCAGACTTCAAGCTATACTACAGAGCAATAGTAACAAAAACAGCATGGTACTGGTACCAAAACAGGCGGGTGGACCAATGGTACAGAATAGAGGACACAGTAACTAATCCACAAAACTACAACTATCTTATTTTTGATAAAGGGGCTAAAAGCATGCAATGGAGGAAAGATAGCATCTTCAACAAATGGTGCTGGGAAAACTGGAAATCCATTTGCACCAAAATGAATCTGAATCCCTATCTCTCGCCGTGCACAAAAGTTAACTCAAAATGGATCAAGGAGCTTGATATTAAATCAGAGACACGGCATCTGATAGAAGAAAAAGTTGGTTATGATCTACACGCTGTGGGATCGGGCTCCAAATTCCTCAATAGGACACCCATAGCGCTAGAGTTAACAAATAGAATCAACAAATGGGACTTACTCAAACTAAAAAGTTTTTTCTCAGCAAAAGAAACAATAAGAGAGATAAATAGGGAGCCTACATCCTGGGAACAAATCTTTACTCCACACACTTCAGATAGAGCCCTAATAACCAGAATATACAAAGAACTCAAAAAATTAGACAATAAGATAACAAATAACCCAATCAATAAATGGGCCAAGGACCTGAACAGACACTTCTCAGAGGAGGACATACAATCAATCAACAAGTACATGAAAAAATGCTCACCATCTCTAGCAGTCAGAGAAATGCAAATCAAAACTACCCTAAGATACCATCTCACTCCAGTAAGACTGGCAGCCATTAGGAAGTCAAACAACAATAAGTGCTGGAGAGGATGCGGGGAAAAGGGCACTCTTGTTCATTGCTGGTGGGACTGCAAATTGGTGCAGCCAATTTGGAAAGCAGTATGGAGATTTCTCGGAAAGCTGGGAATGGAACCACCATTTGACCCAGCTATTCCCCTTCTCGGTCTATTCCCTAAAGCCCTAACAAGAGCATGCTACAGGGACACTGCTACATCGATGTTCATAGCAGCTCAATTCACGATAGCAAGACTGTGGAACCAGCCTAGATGCCCTTCAATAGATGAATGGATAAAAAAATGTGGCATTTATACACTATGGAGTATTACTCTGCATTAAAAAATGACAAAATTATAGAATTTGGAGGGAAATGGATGGCATTAGAGCAGATTATGCTAAGTGAAGCTAGTCAATCTTTAAAAAACAAATACCAAATGACTCCTTTGATATAAGGGGTGTAAACAAGGACAGGGTAGGGACGAAGAGCTTGAGAAGAATATTTACAGTAAACAGGGATGAGAGGTGGGAGGGAAAGGGAGTGAGAAGGGAAATTGCATGGAAATGGAAGGCGATCCTCAGGGTTATACAAAATGTCATATAAGAGGTAAGGAGGGGTAAGTCAAGAGAATACAAATGGAAGACATGATTTACAGTAGAAGGGGTAGAGAGAGAAAAGGGGAGGGGAGGGGAGGGGAGGGGAGGGGGGATAGTAGACAATAGGACAGACAGCAGAATACATCAGACACTAGAAAGGCAATATGTCAATCAATGGAAGGGTAACTGATGTGATACAGCAATTGGTATACGGGGTAAAAGCGGGAGTTCATAATCCACTTGAATCAAACCGTGTAATATGATGTATTAAGAACTATGTAATGTTATGAACGACCAATAAAAAAAAAAAAATAATAATAAACCGAACCCTAAACTAGACCTAACCCTAATTCTAACTCTTGCCCTATACCTAAACCTAGCTATTACCCCATCCCTTTCCCTAAACCTCACCTTATCCCTAACAGTAACACAAACCTTAACCCTAGCCCTGACCCTAATGCTAATCCTAGCCCTAATTTACACCTAATCTTAAACACACGCCTAACCCTAGCTCTAAGACTAACTCTAGCTCTCATCCTAGCCCTATTACTAGTTCTAACCCTATCTGTTATCATAACCATAACACTAGCCCTAACTTTAGCCCTAACCATAGCCCTAGGCCTAAACCTAGATATAACCATAACAATTAATATAAGATTAAACCTCAACTTACTACTAGACCTAACACTATTACTAATCTGAAAACTAGCCCTAACTCTATCCCTAGCTCTAAAACAAAACTGAGCCATAGCCCCAACCCTAACCCTAACCTAAACATAGCCCTAGACCTGATATTAGCACTATCCTGCACTATCCTTTATTCTTACCCTAACCCTAACACAAATCCTTACCTTACACCTAGCCTTATCCCTCATCCTAATTTGAGTCCTATCCCTAATTTTAAAAGTAACACTAATCCTGACTCTGACCCTAACACTAACCCTATCACTAATCATTCCCCTAAACCTAAACTGAATATAAACACTAGACCTAGTCCTAATGCTAACCCTTATATTAGCCCTAATCATAACCCTACTTCTTACATTAGCCATAGGCCTACACAAGCCCTAACCTAACCCAAAACCTAGCCCTATCTGGGCCCTAACCCTAGTTTTAAACGTAGCCCTGGCCCAATACTTAGCCTTAACACTTAACCTAAACCTAACCCTAAACCTAATCTTGTCCTAACCCAAAACCTAAACTGAACCATAGCCCTATTCCAAACCATAACACTAGCCCTAAACCTAGATATAATTTTATCCATTACCCTAACCATAACTCTAAGCAAATTCTAACCCTAGGCCTAACCCTAATCATACCCCTAACATAACCATAACTCTAGTCCTAAATGCAGATCTAATCCTATCCATTTCCTGAACCATATCTTTAACCAAACTCTATCCCTAGGCCTAACTCTAACCCTATGCCTTAACATAACCCTGTCCATTATACTAAACCTAACCTGAACCTGAAACCTAATATATCCATTACACTATAACCCTAATGCTAATTTTATCCATAACCCTAAAATTTCACCTAACCCCTACCCTAACCCTGACTCTCACCCTAATAATACCCCTAGCTGTAAACCTGACCCTAACCCTCAACGTAACCCTTACAATAGTCCTGGCCATAAACCTAAACCTAAAACTATCCCTAACCATAACCCTAGAACTGACATTAGCCCTAGAACTAATCCTAGCCCTAACCCTAGCCAAAACCCTACCCCTAATCCTAGCCCTAAGCCTAGCCTTAATCCTAATCCTAACTTTAATCAGAGCCCTAACCCTAATTTTATCCCATGCTGTAGCCCAAAATGTAGCTGTGATATGATACCTTACCCTAACCCTAATGCTAACCCTAATCCTAGCTCTAACTCTAGGCCAAAACCTAACACTAACCTTAGGGATAATCCTAGCCCTAAATTAACCCTAATCCTAAACCTAATCCTATCCCTAGCCCTAAGAGTAACTCTAAATCTCGCCCTAGACCTATCCCTAGTTTAAAACCTATCCCTTACCATAACACAAACCATAGCCTTATCCCTAGCCCCAATCTTAACTCTAACCATCATTGTAGCCCTAAACCTGTGCCAGGGACTAGAAGGGAGTCCTCCTTCAAAGAATAGCCTGACAGTTACAAGAAACAGCCCCCTGGGAGACATCTTGCCTGGGAGACACCCTGCAGCCATCCATCTCCCTGAGACATCCTGCGGCCATCTGTCTTCCTGAAACATCCTGCGTTATCTCACCTTGTGAAGACTTCCAGCAACTGCCGATAAGAGAGCTTCCCCATCCCCAGCCTATAAATACCCCTGTGTGAACAATAAAAGTTTGCAGCTTGATCAGAACTCCTGTCTTGCTGTCACCTTTCGTGTCTCTTATCCCTTCATTCCTCCCCATCTAGGTTCGCTGCCCACGTTGATGTGTCCTGCCGGTCGGGACATTTGGCGCCCAGTGTGGGGCTTGAGCCTTTGACTGAGGGGGAACGCCGTCCTCCGGGAAGACTTGGCCAAGTGGGAGCACATGATCGCCTCGGCAGACACGACGGAGAGACAGATCCAGGAGGAGAGCGAGGACAACGCAAGGTGAGTGACCCACCATGGGACAAGCAATTTCGTCACATGAGTTGTTTTTTTCAGGCCTCAAGGAGGCCCTCAAGACACGTGGGGTGCATGTTAAGAAAAAGGACTTAAAATTGTTCTTTTCATACATAGGAGAATTGTGTCCATGGTTTCCCCTTGAAGGGACCATTGATGGTAAAAGATGGCTTAGAGTAGGAGAATGTTTAAAAGATTATTATGAATCCTTTGGCCCAGAAAATGTACCTGTTCCCACCGTTTTTTACTGAAACTTAATTAATGAAATTCTTAAAAGTTCACCCTTTGACAATTATACCTTAAAACTTGTCAGGATTGGGGAGGAGGCTATGCAAAAGACCTCTCGTCCCCCCTCTGCATGCCCTTCAGTTAGTATAGACACAGATCCTTCTCAGTCTCCCCAGGACCCTGGGAACCTTCCTGGTCCCGCTCAAAACCCCACCCTAATAAATAAGGCTCCAATGGTTACCAACCACCTTTATCTAGTTTTAAATCCTGGAGACACATTGACCCCTGGAGAGGAGACTACCTTGGAGAAGAAAGCAGCTCGCTACCATTCAGAAGACCTGCCACCTCCCAGGACCCTGCCACAGTCTATAGGACTCACACATCAACCTCCCTCCTATATCCCTCCTGCCTTTTGTGCTCCGGCCCTTCAGGGGCCAACTGCCCCCTCAGATATTTTTCTCCACTTCCCCTGCCTGACCTAGCTCCCTTGTGAGAGTCTCTCCAACATAGATGGGAACAGATCCAACTTTTAAAAGAATTAAGATCCCTTGACTCTGAGCTCCGCTCATTAGCCTTAGGCACGGAGTCAACCCGAGCTGGCCCAAGGCGGTCTAATACAAAGACCTGTTCTCCCCTTCCCAGTCACCCACAGTCAGACAGATAAGCCCGCCCAGGCTGAGGACAAAGACTTAGAGGAGGTTCAAGAGAAGGAAGCAGGGGAGAGGATCAAGGGGATGAAGCACGGGAAGGGCAAGAGGAAGATCAGGACTCAGAGGATGAGGAGTTTACCCCTAGGCAGAAAGGAACCCAGAGTGTCTACAAAAAATTAAGCCTGCATTTTCTTGAAAAACTTAAAATGGCTTGTGCTCACTATGGACCCACTGTTCCCTACACATTGGCTTTACTAGAGAGTAACAGTGCACAATGGCTTACTCCCAATGATTGGAAATTTTTAGCCCGAGCTACCCTCAGTGCTGGAGACTTCCTGTTATGGAATGCAGATTTCAAAGAGCACTGTCGGGAAACTGCTCAGAAAAATTTAACTAAGGCATCCTCTAAATCCTGGACTTATGTTAAGCTAGTGGGCAATGCGCCCTTTGACACTAACCCTAAACAGGCGTGTTTCCCTGCTGGACTTTTGGCGCAGATTCAGACGGCTGGCTTAAATGCTTGGAGACGCCTCCCTCAAAAGGGCTCGGCTACCACTTCCCTAGCAAAAATTCAACAAGGGCCTGATGAGCCTTATAGCGACTTTGTTGCCCGGCTTAACCTAGCCGCGGAACGCCTGCTTGGACCAAGCGAAAGCAAAAGAACCTTTGTAAAACATCTTGCCTTTGAAAACACCAACCCGGCATGTCAGGATGTTCTTCAACCACATAAGGAGAAAGGGGAACTTTCTGACTTTATTAGACTCTGTGCCAGGGTGGTGCAGCTCATGCCATGGGTCTGGCCATAGGTGCTGCCTTTACCAAGGCCTTTCACAATCCTGGCTTACGTACTTGCTTTACTTGTAAACAACCTGGCCATTTTGCACGCGAGTGTCCAACAGGCAAACAAAGCCTAGGGATAGCATCTCCTCAAACCAGGCCTAAACCACCCCCAGCCACCCTTTGCCCTAGATATGGTAAAGGTCGTCACTGGGCCAATGAGTGTAGATCTAAGACAAATGCCCTTGGACAACCTATTTCTTCCCGCTTCTTGGGAAACTCTCTCTTCCTTACCTGCACTTTAAGGATTACTCCACCTCTGTCTACTTAAAAAAGGGACAATGAATGCAGTAATGTGTTGATATTATAGATTGTTTCTTGGGGATGATCTTGGCTGAATGTGTATCTAAAAGATGATTTTTTATTGTAACAATCTGGTATCTAAATGGGTTTCTAAAGCATTGCACAATCTTGCAGTTAAAAGTTGGGTTTAAGTAATTGTTTAGTTTGTGATTTCAGATAGTTCATGCTAGAAAACTTAAATACTTAGGATGGAAAATTAAAGAACTCTACTTCCAAGTTGGCAAGTAACTCCCAATCAGTGAGTTTTATTTTTTCATCAATTTTTGAATTGGGTAGCTTGAAAAGATTTCACTAGGTGTACCAGTATATTAACTTGGGCAAGGATAATAAATTATGATATGATATCTGTTCCCCTCAGTGTGTAAGATTTAAAAAAAGTGTTAAAATAAAACATTAGTCTGGCTTATTGAAATGACATTAATTAGCAACAGTCTTGGAAATTTTCAAAGCTTAATTTTGGATATACATGGTAGTGTGTGGATTTTTTCCAGGTGATTTAATGTAACTTAATACTACTTTAGGAACTTCAGAACAAAGAAAGTAGCTTAATGATCCTAAATAAATTTTTTTCTGATGGTAGAGATCCTATTTTCAGTTTTGTGTGAGCAAGTTTTTCTAGTGTAGAAAGATATAAAAATATAAAATTTTGAGAATTGCATCTTAAACTTGTATCATAATTTTCAACATCCAAACCTGGAAATTATGACTTATGGTTAAAATGCCTTAGGCATGAGGTTTCTGCTCAGAATTCCAGTTTTCCCAGTTCCTTCCAGACCTCAGCCAGGACTTAAGTTGATATGCAAATAGAAGAAGCCTGGAGTCCGCTCAGTAGGAGATAGATCTGATGATAGACCCAACCTGATCTTTTCTTAAAATTGAGCATCTCGCCATAAAACCATGAAAAGATAATTTTGGCTTTACTATAAATTACTGCAAATTCTGAACCTGCTTGGAATGCCTGCCCGTGCCTTGAACTCACCCATGCCTGGCTCTCTGACCAGATAGCAGCTTTCTCTGAAACTTTAGTGACACCTCATAAATATTGGCCTTCCCTGGCCAGAAAATGACCCTCTCTGAGGCTCTAATGGACCTCATAAATTCTGATGTTGGGGCCAGCAAAAAAAAATGTAAACTACCATTAGTGTGATGCTTGTCAGAGTTCTGTTATCTGTAACCCCCCTTTGTGTAACTTTCTGGGCTATAAGCTGGGCTGTAGGAAAGGTGTTGGCTGTCTTTTTCCTGCCGTTTTGGGAGGGAGAGGCAGCCAGGCTGGTCAAAATAATAAGCTTGCTTTAATTTGATTTTAATTGGAGTCAGTGGTCTTTTCTTGCATCCTGGTCTAACATTTTGGAGTTCCCCAGCGAGATGACCCTGCCCAACCAGATCACAAGACCAGACTTCTGGAAATTCTGAAGCCAGCCTTCGCTCCAGGGCTCCGGGCTGGAGAGCCACTCTAGGGGGTGTGCAACTTGAGATGTTCCAAGGCTTTGGAGTGAGCCTTCGGTCCCCGGAGCACTGCAGTGAACTGCCGCACTAAAACTATCAGCAAGCACCTGGTGGAGGAGGCCTCCATAGGTAAGTTAGGCGCGATGCAGAATAATACCTATGATACTGATGTTGGAAATACTTCCTTTGGAAATTTCTCAACAGTAAAAAATTATTCCTCACCCACCCCATCTCTTTGTCCCCCCCAATGGCACAGTTTTTATGTGTGGAGGAAACTCAGCCTTCCCCAGGCTTCCAGCGAATTGGACCGGTGTCTGTGTTCTTGCCTTATTACTCCCTGATATAACTATTGTCCTAGGAGATGAACCTCTACCCATTCCTAGCCTAGACACAGTAGTCAAAAGACACAGGAAGGCAATACAGGCCTTACCACTCCTTGCCAGCCTTGGAATAACAGCTGCTGTGGGCACAGGTACAGCTGGCTTAGGCACGGCTATACACTCTTACCATTACCTGTCTCAACAACTTATAGATGATGTACAAACTCTGTCAGGAACCATTAAAGATTTACAGGACCAATAGACTCCCTGGCAGAAGTGGTCCTTCAAAACAGACGAGGCTTAGATCTGCTGACAGCTAACCAGGGAGGTATTTTCTTGGCCTTAGGGGAACGATGCTGCTTTTATGCCAATAAATCAGGCATAGTACGGACTAAAATTAAGTAGCTTCAAGAAGATTTAGAAAAGAGACGAAGGGAACTATTTGAAAATCCCCTCTGGACTGGGCTTAATGGATTTCTACCCTACCTTCTTCCACTATTAGGCCCTTTGTTGGGTTTGCTTTTAATGGTGTCCATAGGATCCTGCATTATAAACAGGCTGGTACAATTTATTAAAGAACAGATTAATATTTTGGCCCATACAGGTCCACTATCATCGTCTGGAGATGGAAGACCGCGCTGCCAACATTTAAAAGGATGTTCTACCCTTCTCACAGGCTTATTTCTTAAGTTTACATCCCCACAGATCCCCCTTTCTTAAAAGTGTCTTTTTTTTTTTCCTGAACTCAAACAAGACCAAACCAAAAAGTAAATTGTATGGTATTTACTAATTACTGGCCAGTCATCTTTTAGGACTCTTGCTTTTCTTAGATTCTGTATTTTTTTTTTTGGAGCTCATGATTTTGATCCTATAGGCAAGTTAATGTTTTCTGATCAGTTCTATTTTTGATCAACTGTGGAGTTTTTAAACATTGCAATGGAGATTTCACCTCAAAAAACAGCTACACGGCCTTGTATATGTGTGCACATTTGTGTTATGTGTTGTATGTCAGTATGTCTATATGTGTATATGTCCATATATCATGCAGTTATATGACAATTGGCAGATATACGAGGAGCACTCATAAAAAATTAAAAAAAAATGGATCCAAATATCTTTGATTCATGTGATTCGAATGGTTCAATTTAAATTGGGTAAACAGATAAAAGTAAAGGTGTCTTTAAAATTAAGCTTATAAGTTTTTCTAACCTACTAAAATGTTGATGTCTATGAAATAATTGCTTAAATTTAGAAATTTACAAGTATTGTTTCAAAATGTGAACAAAAATGAAGGTTAACAGATGGAAAAGAAAAACTAAAAGGTTCTAGATATGGATTTAATAAAGGGAAAATGTGTTTCTGGATAAAAAAGTCTATATGATTAAGTTAACAAAAGGGTTTAAGTAAGTGATAAAAAAGGTCTGTGTAAATTGGTTATATGTGTAAATTTTTGAACAAGTAATCTTAAAGAAATTTAAAAAATATACAACTATGGTTAAACAACAACTGTTATTTTTCAATATTGTAATGTTATTTCTTTAGAAGCTAAACTTGGTTAATATAAAATTATCAATGTAATTATGGTACTATTAATTCATATCTTCCAGGTATACAAGTCTGTAAGGTAGAAGCTTCAAAAGAGCATTATATCAAGCTGGTGTTCTGAAGTTGTATGGTAATTTTAGGCTAAAAAGAAAAACATGTTGGAGATTTATTTATATCATTTGTGTTCTCTAACTGGACTTGTTATCAATAAGATATGTAAAGTTCCATGTTACTTTATACTGAGATACAATTTAAAATGTATTTTTAATTTAATGAGAGCCTAATCTGTGTGAAGGTTTTATTGTACAACACAAAAGTACTTTGCTACTTTTCTATAAAAAAGGGGGGGGGTTAGAAGTTTTCAACCTTTAATTCATGTTTTAGATGTGATATTATGTTGTGTTAGCTAATGTTCATGTAGATTTGAGCAACAATTTATGTAGGCTTTGTAAAATGATGTCTAAAAAGCAAAGATCAGCTTCAGAACTATAGTACTTAAGATTTATGAAGAGCGCCGCCTCACTTGAAATAAGGCTCTATGTCCCATCTCACTGCATATGAAAGAGACTATGAAAGAAGTAGGCCAGATTTCAGTACATCTAAAGTTTTGTCCAAAAGTTGGTTTTTGCCAAGATTACTAGGATCTCAAACAGGGGATTATAATGTATAACCCTGCCAAAATTCGAGGTAGCTATTATATAAACTAAATATGTTTTTACCCTAGTTAATTTTAGTTTGTAGTTTGCTTATAGTTTGGTCTAAGGATTGCTTGTTAATGTTTTGTAGAGGTACTGATTTAAGAACACACAACCTGGATTAATTTAAGACAAGGAGTTATCACCTACAGGATAGAGAGATAGACATTAAAGCCCAGTACTTTTAATATAAGGCTGTTAAAACTTATTTGCTGGATGTTTAAGATTAAGTTCTAAAATTAAAGTTAAATTAAAAGGGCCAAGAAAACCAATATTTGGCTCTTGCCCTCAGAGTCAGTCTGAGTCATGGAATAGGGGACTTTTCCAAAGAGCTCTGCAACTCTAGGCCACATAACCTCCTGAGCAGGGAGATTAATGAGACCAGTGGAGGACAGAAGGCCAATCGGTGCATTTGCTGTAAAGAGGAGGGTCATCAGAAAGGGGAAACATCACTGATGCTTCCAAGGGAAGCCACATGGTCAAGCAAGGCCTGGACCCATCCTAGCGCAAATGGCACTAGCAGAACTGAGAAGCTGCTGTAAGTTCCCCGAGGACTCCCAGGGAAACTCAGCTGACAGTTAACAATAGATAGAAACAAAAGTCAGTTTGACTTGCTTCATCTTAAACACTTAGCAAAGAGAGTCAAAGCCAAAACACTGCTATTCCTGGGTATTTTAAATGATAATAATAGTTAAATGTAACTTCCAAAAATAAGTAAACTGGAGGCTGCAAAAGAGATTCTCAGACAGGAATGCCTGATAACCATCAAAAGGGACTGCCAGAATAGTTTTTAGTTTAAGGCCTTTATTTCTAACCTACACAGGTAGGCTTAATGTTTGATAGTATGGTTATCCAGCCCTAAGTAACAGAATTAAAGATTTCTCTATTAGACACAGGCAGGTAAGGTATGGTCAAATATTTTATATAAGTAAGGGGGAGATGCCAGGGACTAGAAGGGAGTCCTCCTTCAAAGAATAGCCTGACAGTTATAAGAAACAGCCCCCTGGGAGACATCTTGCCTGGGAGACACCCTGCAACCATCCATCTCCCTGAGACATCCTGCGGCCATCTATCTTCCTGAAACATCCTGCGTTATCTCACCTTGTGAAGACTTCCAGCAACTGCCAATAAGAGAGCTTCCCCATCCCCAGCCCATAAATACCCCTGTGTGAACAATAAAAGTTTGCAGCTTGATCAGAACTCCTGTCTTGCTGTCACCTTTCGTGTCTCTTGTGCCTTCATTCCTCCCCATCTAGGTTCGCTGCCCACATTGATGTGTCCTGCCGGTCGGGACAAACCTGGTTGTAAACCCTAATTTTAAACTCAAACCTCACCCTAACACTAGCCCTAAACCTAATGCTAATTGGAAAACTAGCTCTAACCCTACCCTAGCCCTAAAACAAACCAACCATAATCCTAACCCTAACCCTTAACCTTAACCAAACACTAACCAAACACTAACCTTACTAATTTTATCCCTAAACTTAGCCCTAATTTGAATCATAACCCTAAACATGGAAATAACCCTGACCCTGAATCAGACCCTAACAGTACCCCTAACTCTAAACATTTCCCTAACATTAACATTAGAACTAGCCCTAATCAGAAAACTAGTTCTTTCATTAGCTGTAGCCCTAATGCTAACACAAATCCTAGCCTACTCAAAGTCCTGACTCTAACCTTAAAACTAACCGTACCGCTAACCCTATCCCTTACCCTATGCCAAACCCTCTCCCTAATGCTACTCTAGTTGTATACTTAATCCTAAGCTTACCGCACACACTAACTCTATTACTAGTCCTAAACCTAGCCCTCATTCTAGCTTTAACCCTAATACTAACCCTGACCCTTATTCTGATCCTAACCCTAACTCTAGATCTAAACCTGACCCTAACCCTAAACCGAAACATAACACTACCCTTACCGGTAAACCTATACTTAAACCTAACAGTAACACTAACACTAGACTAAACCTAATCCTAAATAGAGTCATAAATCTAGCCTTATCCCTAAAAAAAACTAGCACTAGCCCTAACAATAACCCTTAACCTAACATAAAGACTAAACCTATCACTAGACCAAATGCTAGTCCTAATTGTGGCCCTAAGCATAAAACTAACCCTAACCCAACAATGACACTTAACCTAATAGAAACCCTATCTCTAAACCTTATCCTAAACCAAAATCTAACTCTAACACTAGACTTATCCATAAGCCTGACCCTAACACTAGCCATAAGCATATCCCTAGCACTTACATTACCCATAGCCCTAACGTTAGGCCTAAACATCACACAAAACCTAGCCCTTATACTAGCTCTAAACCTAACCCTAATCATAACCCTAACCATAACCTTAGAGCTAGCCCTTATGCTAACCCTTCCTCTAGCCCTAACCCTAGCTCAAACTCTAATCCTCAGTCTAAACATAACCCTAACCCTAAACCTAACCCTAGCCCTGACCCAATCACTAACCCTTGCCCTAGCCATAACCCTAGCTCAAATGCCTACCCTAAACATAACCCTTACATTAACCCTAGGCCGAACCCTAACCCTAACCCTAATCCTAACCTTAACCCTAGCCCTAAACTTAGCTCTAAACCTATCCATTACCCTAAAGATAAGCCTAACCCAAATGCTATCCCTAGGCCTAACAATAAACCTTTTGCTAACACAAACCCTATTCATTACTCTAAACCTAAATGGAACCACAAAACTAATTATTTCCATTACCCTAACCCTAAACCTAAACCACTGCTAGTTCAAGCATTAACACTAAACCAAACACTATACGGACTTTGACCTAATAATACACCTAGTTATAAAACTGAAAACTACCCTGAACCTAACCTTTATAAAATACATAGCTATAACTTAAACTAATACTATCCATAAACCTAGACCTGACAATTAGCCCTAGCTGTAATTCTAGCCCTAGCCCTAACACAAACCTTCAGCTTAACCCTAAACCTAGCCTTAATTCTAACCCATACCGTAACCTTATCCCTAACCCTAATTCTTAACCTCGCCATAGCCCTAAAGCTTGCTATAACCCTATTCCTTACCCTAAATCTAATCCTAACCCTAACATTAACACTAACCCTAAACCTAACACTAACCCTAGCACTTATCCTAGCCCTAATTTAGCCCTAATCCTAAACCTACTCCTAAACCTAGCCCATACAGTAACTCATACTCTTGCCCTAGCCCTATTTCTAGTTCTAACCCTATCTGTTACCATAACCCTAACATTAGTCCTAACCTTAGCCCTAACCCTAGCCATAGCTCTAAACTTAGATCTAACCATAACAATAAATCTAAGCTTAAACTTGATCCTACCACTAGCCCTAACACTATCGCTAATCATAAAACTAGCCACAACCCTAGGCCTAATTCTAAAACAAATGAACCATGGCCCTATCCAAAACCTTAGCCTAACCTTAACCCTAGACCTGAAATTAGCCCTATGCCTATCTCTAATCTTAGTTCTAAGCCTAGACTTAATCCTAATCCTAATTTTAACCCTAGCCCTAACCCTAAATTTATCCCTTATTCTTGCACTAAACATAGCTGTAACATCATACCTTACACTAATCCTAATGCTTACCCTAACCCTAGCCCTAAACCTAGGCCTAAATCTAAAACTAACCCTATGCCATACCCTATCTTTATTACTAGTCCTAACCATAGCCCTCATTCTAGCTCTACCCTAACTCTAACCATGTCCCTTATTCTGAACCTAACACTAACACTAGGTCTAAACCTGACCCTAACCCTATAGCAAACCCTAACCCTACCCCAACCGGTAAACCTATACCTAAATCTAACAGTAAAACTAGCACTAGACCAAGCCTAATCCTAAATAGAGTCATAAATCTAGCCTTAGCCCTAAATATAAACCTAGCACTAGCCCTAACAATAACCATTAACCTAACGTAAAGACTAACTCCACCTGTAGACCCAACGCTAGTCCTAAATCTGGCCCTTACCCTAAACCTAACACTAACCAGACAATGACAGTTACCCTAAAACAAACCCTAGCTCTAAATTTTATCCTAACCCAAAACCTAACTAGAACACTGAACAAATCCATAACCCTAAAACTAAAACTAGCCATAACCATATACTTAGCTCTTACATTACCAATAGCCTAATAATAGCCATAAACCTCACACAAAACATTGCCCTTATCTTAGCCCTAAGCCTAACGTAAAGAGTAACTCTATTGTAACCCTAAACATAAGCCTAGACCTAACCCTAAACCTAACCCTTGCCATAACCCTAATTCTACCTCAAACTCTAACTTTCATCTAAATATAACCTTAACCCTAACCCTAACATTACCCCTCATTCTAACCTTAATCCTCACGCTAGCCCTGATCCTAGCTCAAACGCTAACACTTACCCTAAAACTAACCCTGACACTAACCCTAGGCCTAACCCTAACCCTAGCACTAATTCTAACCTTTACCATAGTACTAACCTTAGCTCTAGCCCTATCCATTTACCCTAAAGATAAGCCTAACCCAAATGCTAAACCTAGGCCTAATGCTAACACTATTGCTAACACTAACTGTATTCATTAATTTAAAAATAACCTGAACCCTAAACCTAATCCTATCAATTACCCTAACCGAGACCCTAACCCTATCCCTAATGCTAATTCAAGCCTTAACCATAAATCTTTACCTAAACCAAACCCTACTCGAATCCTGACTCTAACAATACACCTAGCTTTAAACCTGACCCTTAACCTAAACTTAACCCTTTCACTAGACCTAGCCATAACCTAACCCTAAAACTAATCATTACCATAAACCCAGAACTGACATTAGCCCCAGTCCTAATCCTAGCCCTAACCCTAACACGAACACTAGTCCTCATCTTAGGCCTATAACAAGCCTTCATCCTAATCCAAACCCTAACTCTAGCCCTATCTCTAATTTTTAAACCTCACCCTAGACCTGAACTTAGGTATAACCACATCATTTCCCCTAACCCTATCATTAACCCTAAACCTAACACTATCCATATCTTTAGCCCTAACCATAGGCATAACCCTAACCCTGACACTAACCCTAGCACAAATCCTAGCACTAATTTAGCCCTAACCATAACTCTACCCATAACTTTGGCCTAAGTGTAACTAACTCTCCCCCAGCCCTATTTCTATTTCTAACCCTATCCATTACAATAAGCCTAACACAAGCCCTAACCTTAGCCCTAAACCTAGCACTAGACCCTACCTTAGATTTAACCATAACTCTATAAACTTAGCCTTATCCCTTAAACAACACTGAGACATTGCCCTAACCTAAATGTTAACCTAAACCAAACCCTAACCCTAAACCTAGCCATAAGCTTCTAGATCTAATTCATGTCCTAGTCCTAAAATTAACCCTGACCCTGACTTATATTCTAACACTAACCTTAGTTTTAAATATAACACTAACCCTAAAGATAGCACTAACACTAGATCTAGACCAAATACTAACTCTAATCATAACCTTAGTTCTTATATTAGCCATAGTCCTAACCCTAGCCCTAGGGCTAAGAGAAAAAATAGCCCTAATCTGAGCCCTAAACCTAGAAGTAAACATAAACCTAAACCTAAAACTAGCCTTATCCATAACCCTAACCCTAAATCTAGCCCTATCCCTAGCTCTAACTCTATCACTTACCCTAAGCCAAACCCTATCCATAATGCTAACCTTAGTCCTAATCCTAATCCATTGCCTAATATAAACGTTAATCCTATTACGAGTCCTAACTCTAGCCCTCATTCTAGCTCTAACCCTAACTCAAATCCTTACCCTAACACAAACCCTCAGTCTAAATCTGACCCTCACCCTAAACCCAACCCTAAAACTAGCCCTACCAGTAAACTTATACCTAAACCTAACCCTAACACTAGCCCTATACCTAAACCTAATCCTAAATATAGCCATAACTCTAGACTTAGACCTAAAAAAATCCCTGAACCCTAGCCCTAACAGGATTCTTAACCTAAAGCAAACACTAACCCTATCCATAGACCTAACTCTAGACCTAATTCTGGCTTTCACCTTAAACCTAACTCCAACCTGAACAATGACCCTAACACTAACACTAAACCTAGCTCTAAACCTGAATCTAACCCAAAACCTTAACCTAACTCTAGACATAGCCATAACTGTAACCCTAAAACTAGCTTTAATCAGAACCCTAGATCTTTCATTACACATAGCCTTAACCCTGGGCCTAAACCTAACACAAAACCTAGCCCTAATCTGAGGCCTAAACCTACCCTAAGCATAACCATGATCCTAAATGTAGCCCTAACCCTAAACCTCGCCTTACACATAACCCTAGCTCAAAGCCTAACCCTTAGCCTAAACATAACCCTAGCCCTATTCCTAAACAAAAACCTAACCTTAGCCCTAATCCTAATCTTAACTCTACTAATAACAGTAGCTGTAACCCTAACATTACACTAACCCTAATCTTAATACTAACCGTAATCTTAACCCTAGTTCTTACAAAAGCTGTAGCCCAAACACTATCCCTAATGCTAATGCAAAACTAGCCCTAATCCAAGCCTTAATAGGAGCTTTAACCATAAAACTAACCCTAACCCTAGCTTTAACTCTATTTCTTACCGTAAGCCAAACCCTCACCCTAATGCTAACCCTATTATTTGCACTAATCCTTAGCCTAACCAAAACCTAAACCTACAATAAGTCCTAACCCTAGCCTTCATTCAAGATCTAACTTTAATTCAAACCCTAAACCTATCCCTGACCATTATTCTGAACCTAACATTAATTTTAGGTCTAAATCTAAACCTAATCCTAAACCAAAACCTAACACTAGCCCGACTGGTAAACTTATACCTAAACCTAATCCTAATAGTAGCCCTAGACCTAAACCTAATCCTAAATTGATCCATAACTATAACTTTAGTCCTAAAGACAATTTATACCTAGCCTTAACAATAACCCTTTACCTAACCCAAACTCTAACCCTACCTCTAGACCTAACCCTAGTCCTAATTCTGGCTTCAACCCTAAGCATTACCCTACCCAAGCACTGTCAGTGACGCTAACACTAACCCTAGCTTTAAACTTCACTTTAACAATAAAACTAACCCTGAAACCACACCTAGCTGTAGTATTAACAATAAAACTAGTCTTCATCATTACACTAGTTCTGACATTATCCACTGCCCTAACATATCACAAAACCTAGCTCTAATCCAAGCCCTATCTTAGCTTTAACCCTAAAGATAACCCTAACAATAACCGTAGCCCTAACCATAACCCTAAGCCTAAACCTAGACCAAATTATAACCATAAACCTAGCCCTAACCCTAGCTCTAACCCCAATCATTACCCTAAGATAACTATAATCCTTATGCTAACACTAGGCGGAACCCTAACCATAGCACTAAACTTAACCGTCTCCATTAACTTATACCTAACCTGAACCCTAAACCTAACTGTGTCATTACCCAATGCCTAAACATAAGACTAATTTGATCCCTAAACCTAAACCTTAACCTAACCCAAACCCTAAACTTGACTTTGACTCTAATAATACCCATAGCTCTAAACTTGACCCTAACAAGAAACCTAAACTTTACAATAGAACTAGCCATAAACCTAATGCTTAAACTATCCATAACAGTACCCTAGACCTGGCATTAGCTCTATCTCTAATCCTAGCCCTGACCCTAATACAAAACTTAGCCCACATCCTAGCCATGAACCTCTCCTTAATCATAACCCTAACCCTAATGTTAACCTTAATCATAATCCTAATTATCACCCGAGTCCTGAAAGTAGCTATATTCCCATCCCTTACCCTAAACCTAACTCTAACACTAAACCTAACACTAACCTAGCCCTAACCCTAGGCCTTACCATAACACTAACACTAGTCCTAATCCAAGCCCTAATTTAGCCCTATCCCTAACCCAAATCCTAGCCCTAAGACTAAATCTAACTCTCACACTAGCCCTATACCTAGTTCTAACCCTATCCCTTAGCATCATCATACACCTAGCCCTAAACGTAGGCCTACCCTAGCCCTATATTTAGCCCTATCTCAAAACCTTGATCTAAACCTAACTATAAATTTAACCCTGACCCTGACACTAAATCTAACCATTACTCTACTATTATCAGTAAGGCTAAATCTCACACTTACACTAGCCTTAACACTAAGACTAATCTTAAACTAGCCCTAACCTTTCCACTAGCCCTAAAACAAAACCGAGTCATAGCCCTAACCTTAACCCTTAACCTAAACCAAACCCTAAACCTACACCTTGCCCTAACCCTATCCCTAATTATAGTCTAATCCTAACCCCAAACTAACCCTGACCCTGACTCTGACCCTAACACTAACCCTGGCTCTAAACATAATCATCACTGTAAACCTATCCTTAACATTAGACCTAGACCTAACTCTAACCCTATAACTAGCTGTAATCATAAACCTACATCATACATTAGCAGTAGCCTTAACCCTAGCCCTAAACTAACCCAAAACAGCCTTAATCCAAGTACTAATCCTAGATTTAACCCTATACTTAAACCTAACACTAACCCAAACAGTAGCCCTAATCCTATCATAAACCTAGCCCTAACCTTAGGGCTAACCCTATCCATTACCCTAACAATAACCCTAACCCTTTTGATAATCCTAGGCCTAATCCTAACACTATACATTACACTCAACCAATACTAAACCCTAAACCTAATCCTGCCATTGCCCTAACACTAAATCTAACAATATTTTGAGCCCTGCACCGTTAACACAAACCCTAATCCTTATCCTGATTCTAAAAATAACCCTAGATCTAAACGTGACCCTAACCAAAAACCTAACCCTTACCCTGGACCAAGCCATAAATCTAAAAATAAATATATCCTTAACTCTAAGTTTAGACATGACATTAGCCATAGACCTAGTACTATACCTAACCCTACAACAAATCCTAGTCCTCATTGTAGCCCTAAACATAGCCTTAATCATAACCCTAACCCTAACCCTAGTTCTAACCCTAATACTAAACTTCGCCCTTGCCCTAAACCTAGCTATAACCACATCCTTAACCTAAACTGAACCCTAACTCTAACCCTAACCCTTGCCTTATTAATTGCCGTAGCAGTAACCATAGGTCAAAACCTAACTCTAAACCTAACTCTAACTTGATGTCTAAGCCTATTCCTAAAACTAGCACTAACCCTAGCCCTAACATAACCCTAGCCATAATTTAGTCCTATCCCTAAACCTAACCCTAACCCTAGCCCTAAGACTAACTCTAACTCTCACACTAGCACTATCACTCATTCTGTTCTGGCCCCTTATCGTAACCCTAACCCTAGCTCTTACTCTAAAACTAACCCTTGCCCTACCATTATCCCTAGCACTGACCTTAGGCAAAACATAACTCTAAATCTAGCCCTAACCCGAAGCCTAAGCCTAACACTAACACTAGCCCAAACCATTATATTAATCCTTAAAATGAGCCCTAAAACTAGCCCTAGCCCTAAAACAAAACCAAGCCAGACCTCTAACCCTAAACATTAACCTAAATCAAACCCTAACCTTACAACTAGACCTAACCCTAGCTCTAATTCGATTTGGAAGCCAAACCCTAAAACTAACCCTGAACCTGAAACTGACCCTACACTTTTAGCTCTACATAGCACCCTAACCCTAAATTAACTCTAACACTAAACCTAGCACTAAAACCCTAAAACTAGCCCTAATTGTAAACCTAGTACTTACATTAGCTGTAACCCTAACACTCGCCCTAACATAACCCCAAACCTAGCCTTAACCCAACCATTAAAACTAACCTAACCCTAACACTAGCCCTAATTGTAACCATAAGTTTAGCCTTAAACTGATCTCTAGCTCTATCCATGAATATATCCATGACCCTAACCATAAAAATAACCCTAGGCATAAACCTCACCCTATCCCGAATCCTAACCATTCCATTACCCTTAACCTAACCTAAATCCTAAATCTAACCCTATCATTACCCTAACCATAATCCTAAAATTCATTCAAGCCCAAACTTGAAACCTTAACCTATCCCAAACCCTAACCCAGACCTTGTCCCTAATTATAACCCTAGCTCTAAACTTGACCGTAACCCAACACCTAACCCTTAGCCTAGACGTAGCCATAAATATAATCCTAAAACTATCTTTAACCATAATTCTGGACCTAAAATTAGCCCTAGCCCTGATCCTGGCCCTAACTCTAAAAACACACCTAGCCTTCATCCTAGCCCTAAAACTAGTGTTAATCATAACCCTAACTGTAGCACTACACCTAACCCTAATTCCAACCCTCACCTTACCTCTAAATCCAGCTATAACTTCATGCCTTACCTGTGGTGAGCCGCTTCTGCCGCTTTTGCAGACTATGGTCACCATTACAAGATGGCGCTGGCTCCGCTGTGGTTTGTGACAAACAACTCCTTATTTGGGAGAGTTGGCGCATGGTTTTTCAACACCCTATGAGAAAGTTCCACGTGGCAGCTTCGCATTGGGGCTTGAGGTGCTTTATTAAGGCTGGGAGGGGCATCCGGGATCATTAGAAGAAGTATCAAGGACCTGAATAAACTGCTGAAAGAAGATTCCTGAGTTGCGTCTTCCTTGCGGGCAAGGGATCGCGACAAGTGGTGCCGAAACCCGGGAACCAGAACTTTCAGTCAGTCAGGGGTGGTGCACCGGTTAGTCCCAGGTAAGTGGGATCCGCGATCAAAGCGGGCAGCTCCTCTGTAAAGAAAGAGAGAGCGTTACATTTTATTGCAGCTGCACTGTGTACTTTCGCTTTTACTTTCACTTTTGTTTTTTGTGCTTCTTTTGTTGTTGTTTTTTGTGCTTCTTTTGTTGTTGTGTCATGGGTGTCGCATCTTCAAGTCCGCTTCTCCTGGCCCTAGATGGCCTGTTACGTTCCAAGGGCCTAGAAGTGAAATGTAGTAATTTGGAGAGATTTTTACAGAAGACAGATATTGCTGCACCGTGGTTTGCATTTTCGGGCAGCCTTACTATACCTAGTTGGGATAAATTAGGCAAAGATCTTGACTTTGCTTCTGAGCAGGGCATATTAGAGGGTGGGGTGATACCCCTTTGGAAGATGGTTCGTAGTTGCCTCACAGATGGCAGATGTCAGGAAGCACTTACTAAAGGACAGGAAGTTCTAGAGCAATTACATGAGGAGAAGTCAGAGACGGCAGGAAGTGAGGTATCTCAGGAGGATGGGAGTGTGCGGAGCGTGAAACAGGGGAGGAGACGATTGTCTCTGGCAAGAAGTGAGATATCTCAGAAGGATGGGAGTGTGCGGAGCGTGAAACAGGGGATGAGATGCTTGTATCCAGATCTCAGTGCGCTGCGCACACCCCCATGCGAAAGTGGGTCAGAGGAAGAGGAGGATGAGGAGGAAGAGCTCGGGAGGCTGTCTCGTCAGCTAGGGAGTGTAGATATAGGAGAAGGGAACAGAAATAAACAGGGGCTTAAGAAAAATGATCCTCCGGATCCACCGCCGTACAGTGGGGGTGTTTCGGGGAGAGCTTTCCATGCCCAAACATGGAGGGCTGTTAATGCTGAGATGGGTCTTGCTTATCCAGTTTTTCAGGATGACAATAGGGGAAGATTCCATGAACCCTTAGATTTCAAAATTGTGAAGACCCTGGCGGAGTCCGTGCGTACTTATGGGGTGGATGCCGCCTTCACACTAACTCAGGTGGAGGGTTTGTCTAGATACTGCATGACTCCCTCTGATTGGGCTAACCTTGTTCAGGCTTGTGTTTCCCCGGGTAAATATTTGGACTGGAGAGCATTTGTGCTAGAGGGCGCAATAGAGCAGGCCGCCCAAAACCATGTGGCGGGACACCCCGCTTGGGATAAGGATATGCTTTGGGGGCAGGGGAGATTTGCTAATCAACAGACAGGATTTCCTCTTGAGGCATATGATCAAATTAACAGCATTTGCATTCGGGCATGGAAGTCACTTCCAAATAGAGGAGAGGTATCTGGTAATTTGACCAAGATTCTACAAGGCCCTACAGAACCCTTTTCAGATTTTGTAGCAAGGATGGTGGATGCCGCTGGAAAGATTTTTGGGGATCCTGATAGAGCCATGCCCCTTATCAAGCAATTGGTCTTTGAGCAATGCACCAAGGAATGTAAAGCAGCAATCACTCCTTATAAAAACAAGGGCATAGAAGCATGGATGAAGGTGTGTAGAGAGATTGGAGGACCTTTAACTAATGCAGGTCTTGCAGCTGCTGTCCTTTGGATTGCCAAAGGGGGCGGTCCTGGTGCCAGAACATGCTTCCATTGTGGTCAATCTGGTCATTTCAGACGTGAACGTCCCAAAAAAGACAATGGCCTTCGTCAACCGGGGCTGTGTCCAAAATGCAAAAAGGGGAAGCATTGGGTAAAAGAGTGTAGATCAGTGAGGGACATCCATGGACAGCCTATTTCTGCTGGGCCAAAAAACGGCCGATGGGGCCCCCGAACCCAGGGCCCACAAATATATGGGGCAGTGGAGAATGTCACACCCGAACCCGAGACATGGCCATCTCTACGCCATCCCATGAAACGCGGAGAGCCACTACAGGCGCCGCAGGATTGGACCTCTGTTCCACCTCCAGACTCATATTAACACCTAAGATGGGAGTCCAATTGGTGAAAACTGAGTTTAAAGGGCCTTTACCACCTGGCACTGTAGGTTTGCTAATTGGACGTGCATCCTCTATCTTGCAAGGTCTTCATGTTTTTCCCGGAGTCATAAGCCCTGATACTGTAGGGACAGTAAAGGTTATGGTGGAAGCTCCAAGGGGCATTGTGTCTATCTCTCCAGGGGATCTGATTGCTCAATTACTAATTTTGCCTAGCTTGCATAACCACTTCCCTGCTGACTCAAGGTCACGGACGGGAAATGATATTGGTACCACCGGAGGGAATTGTGCCTATTTGTCACTAGATATGAGCAACCGCCCCACTTTGGAATTAAGCATAGAAGGTAAATCTATTGTGGGATTGCTGGATACAGGAGCAGACTGTAGTATTATAGCCCTTAAGGACTGGTCTAAGGGATGGCCAGTGCAGACTTCTGATCAATCCCTAAGAGGACTTGGATATGCCCAAGCCCCTCAAATCAGCTGTAGACATCTATCTTGGAAGGACCCGGAAGGACATAATGGTACCTTTCAGCCTTATGTACTTGATTTACCTGTTTCTTTATGGGGCCGTGATCTGATGAAAGACATGGGGTTTACTCTTAGCAATGACTATTCCCTAGTGTCTCAACAAATTATGCAAGATATGGGGTATAGGCCAGGTCTAGGACTAGGAAAACACCTACAGGGGCGTAGGCATCCTGTACAAGGTCATCAAAAGCTTAACAGATTTGGTCTGGGTTTTTCCTAGGGGCCACTGGGGCTCAAATACCCATAACATGGCTCACTGAGGAGCCTGTTTGGGTGCCTCAGTGGCCTCTTCCCTCTGTTAAATTGGCAGCAGCCCATGACCTAGTTAAAGAACAACTTGACTTGGGTCACATCCAACCTTCTACTTCTCCATGGAATACTCCCATATTTGTTATTAAGAAAAAATCAGGAAGGTGGCGCCTGCTGCAT